>NW_028263385.1:16866048-17196048 GCF_051168715.1 Poecilia mexicana | reverse complement strand
TGTCCAGTTTCAAACTGACACGGAGAGGGTGGATCGGATCCCGAGGCTTTTTCACAGAGTGTGCATGAACATGTTTGTGTTGTATTGAAAAAAAAAAAAAAGGCTGTGCAACCCATACATCGTAGCAAAAATATAATGCAGTCTGGTCTATGAAAAAAAAAAAAAAAAAAAGGTGCAAATACACATGCAGTGAGACACACGCACACACACACCCACACACTCAAATACTCCGGTGTCAATCTACGGCTCCAGAACTTGCAGACTAATTATGGCCCTCTGCTGACACAAAGAAATTCTTTTGACCCTCTCTTTGAATCCCTGCAGCTACCTGACAGCCTACGTGACCTGAACAAAGCTGAGAGGATTAGAGTCCTCATTAACGCACTTTCATGCAAGCACACATTAGCAAACAAAAACATGTGAGATGGTCCACTGTCATTATTTGCCTTGCAGAAAATGAAAGCTAAAGGGCTAAATTACTAGCAGGAATGAAATACACCTGAAAATGTTTTATAATCAATCGCACGAGTCACATTGCGTTTTAAAAATAATATTTAAAAGTAATAAACTTGTCATTCGCAACTCAAGGTTAATTTTTTTTAGTTTTAGTTCGAGTGAATTTAAAGGTGTTTTAATGACTCCAGGTCAGCTTGCATGCAAATGTATGCGTCATGTGTAAGCTTTTGCAACATTCAGTCTTTACACATTTACTGCAGGAAAAAAATAACCAGAACCCATTGCAACACAATTCAAAGTGGTTTAAAGCATCAGAAATCAAAATGTAATGTTCCTGCCCTCAATCTGGAAATGATAAAAGGACAATTTTGAGACATGCTTTTACGAGATCTACCATTCCACAGTTAGAAACTATTAACAGGAGGAAAATATCAACACGGGTGTCAGTCCTTCTAGGAGTTTATGAATTTCACCGTAAGAGGGAAATTTTGGAATTGCATAAAGCACAAAATAAAAGAACAGTTTATTTCAGTTCATTGCAGAAATGTAATGTGAGATATAGCTCTCTCGCAGATTTTTTTCTCTTTCTTTTTTAAGATGTTTAAGTTCACAAAACCAGATTTAATATGAGTCAAAAATAACTGATAAATACAAAATACAGCTTTCAAATGAGGATCTAATGTATAAAGGAAAACAGGCTGTCCAAACCAACCCGGCCCTGTGCGGAAATAAGTTTACAGTCAAGCTCAAGCCCATCCACATTCGTTCCAGATTTAGGTTAAAAATCATATTTTAAAGTTACTAAAATGTTTCTCTGACTAAAACACTTATTAATGCTTTTGAATGACCCATTCAAAGTCTTGATTTGAGCCTGATTGAGAAAGGTAAAGACTGGGTTGATGGCAAGCAGGCCTTCTAACCTCAAAGCTGGTCATTACTAGAGCACCGGATAAATATTAATACGCCAGCGGAAACATGCAAAAAGCCGTTCCACTTGTGTAAGAAGGATCTGATGGCTTTTAATGCTTTTAATAATTGAGAAGAGGATAAATAACTTTTGACATTCATTCATAAATTGTGAATAAATCAAATAAAGATTGTCTTTAACTGCAGTATTCTAGGTTAGAAGTAACACGTGTGTTAAATACTTTTTTTCTGCAAAACTCTGGGACATGCGGTTTCCAAACATATTAATTTGAAATTAAAACAGAGAGAACTCAGTGCAACACGGTATTGATGCCGAGGATCCAAATGCCACCAGGAAAAAGGCGACATCATGCTGAACTTATTTAATGAGAAAGCAAACATACAGTGGAGGAAAACAAAAAGCATCATCACCAAGGAGAAACGTGGCAAGGAAAATGCAGGAAACAGGAAGAGCTGACAAAGGAGGGATTAAACAGAGATTGTTAAATGTTGGGGAAGTGGATAACTGAAATTCAACCCAGCAGAGTCTAATTATTGGCTGCACTGGAGCTGAGGGAAAATAACTAATTGACATAAAGCCACGTAAACACGGCAAGGTACAAATAGAATGGCCTAAATAAAACACGACGAAAGACTAATAATTATCACAAAACCGAAAAAAAACAAACGAATAACAAACCTCAAAGTCGATGTCATGACTCGTAGCATGTCAACACCGTAATCATTTGAACTTTAGGTAACGATATGCAGCTTGAAACCTTAGTGTAGCTGTAAAGTTCAGAGTGTGCAACAGCAATTTTTCATCTTCTACAAAAGATTCAGAGGCTTAATAGTCTGAGAACGGCAAAGTGCTGCTCAAAATAACTAACTCCAAGCAGACTTGACAGGAGAAGGTCATTAACAACAGAATTTCTGTCACAGTCACACACAATCACCTGATGTGCTTTGGGGGCTTGCAGTCGTTCTCTGTTTTATCCTATGCAGTTAGAAACAATGGATCCATTATTCTTTAACTTTAAGACTTTAAAAAATGTGAAAAATCTTTAGTAGATCTAAGGAAACTTAGCTACAGAGCACTTCTATGCATACAAATAGTGATTCACAAAGACAGCAGAGGTGTTAAAATACGAAGAAATTAAAGCACGTTTAAAAGACAGAGAGAATTCACGACAGTGTTTCTGTGTGTGCATAGGCGGTGGTGGTGTGTCTCTGTGTTGCCCTGTGATGGACTGGGGATCTGTTTAGGTTGTACCTCACCTCTCGCCCAATGACAACCGGCGATAAGCACCAGACTTCCTGTGACCCTACAAGGATAAGTGAGAATAGACAATGGATGGATGGAGTTTGTTCTCCATTCATTAAATTTTAGACAGTTGATTTACTGAACAAATACTTATTTTTCTGCATCAAAAGATATTAGGCTTACGAAGTTGCATCAGATGAAACAAACAAACAAACAACAAAAAACCCCATAAAGAATGTAATTTTGATGAATTAAATGTTTGGATAAAATGTGCAACATGAGATTTAGCCAAAACTAAAAACAACATATGAAAAACACAAACTGTAAGGAGCTGGCTGGTGAAATAACATTGTTGTTCTCATTAAGTTAAAATTCCCAACCTGGATGCCAGTTTATCCTAGAGCCAAATGTGATGACGCATGGTGGACATGGCATAAAACTGGGCAAGTGACAGCAAAATTATCTCAAGTCTACCAGAGGACGTGTAAGAAAACAAAACAATGAAATAAGCAAAGTCCAGACCTCAGCGTGACTCAAGTATTTAGAAACAAGATTGTTGTACACTGACAGTTTAATAAGCTGCGAGGAGTGCAATGGTTTTTATCACAAACGATTTAAGAGACTGATAAGATCCAACAGAAGGCCTTATATTTTAAGTGATTGCTTTTAAGAGGTGGCTTTACAACCTGTCATGTGACAGAGTGCAGTTTGCTTTTCAAAACTGCTTTGCTTCGTGTTCAATTAAATGTATTATGACATAATGTAAAAATGTTACTTTGGATTATTCATCGGAAATGACTGGAGATTGTATTAGTGTCTGTCTAAAACCTCACAGCATGAAAATCGTTACGTCCTGAGACACAAAACCACAGAATTCAAAGAATGCACTTATTTTTTAAATAATGATATTGACTACAAGCAACAAAATAAACTTACTCGACACTTTAAATGATGGTTATTTAAAATGGCTTCCTTGTAGACTCAAGGATAAAAAATGAAAAAGATAAAAATACATGGAAATATTTTCACTACTGGAATAGTTTATGTTATTTCACATATGTTTCTGAAATGTGTTCTGGTGAAAGCGAAGGTCATCAGCAAGCCTACTCACAGTAATTATACATATTCTTTCATGCAGAAAAGACAATCCCCGACCCCTCACGAGTCAGAGTTCAATGCTCTCAGCGTGGTCACGCAGTAATTAACCTACACATGCCGAGCAAACTGGCTTTCCTTTTGTGCTTTTTATGTCTGTTTCTCCCTCTCTCTCCCACACATGCACTCACACAGGAATACAGACCAACTGCTGCAAATCTAAATTGCGTTTCTCACTTGCCACCACTTTTCCATCTGTATCCTTGCACCGTAGGTCAATTTTTATTCACCGGAATATTTTAACGCAGTCATTTGCACACTGACAGGATTCGTGGAGAGTATAATTCAGTGCTGCTTTCTCTTACTCAATATTTGCATGACGCTAGTTTTTGACCATTAAAACAAAACATCTTATGTCTATTGGATTTGAAAAGAATGGTAACAACATTTTAAAAGATTGTTGAAAGTATTATGACTGTAAAAATAGTTCATATTGCTTATATCTTACAGAACTTAATAGAGTTTTTCCTGCTGCTTATAATTAGTGTCATGTGCTTCACGAACCAGATGCTGAGGCAGAACAGGCAGTAAAAATCTAAAGATGTAAGAAAAAAAAATCTGGAGATAAAATCAGACTCCACTGAATCCGAGTGAATCAGGCCCAGTGTGTGAACAGCTGCTTCCAGACTTTTATTGCTGATGCGGCGGTGTGAGGCTGAAGAAACCTCTAAAATGAAACCTTATTGCTTTGTAAGCCATATGAAAGATTTTATAAGAATCTGAATTAGTGCCTTTTAGTAGTCAAACAAAAATATAATATTTGACAAGTCTTAAAAATCTAAGGAAATGTTAAGGTTCATGTTTGTGACCTGCTCACTTACCAGTAGAAACAAACTGGGTGTGTTTTGCTGATCTTCAGCTGAATTCCCAGAGTGACTTTTTTATTTTATTTTTTATTTTTACTTTGCTCCAATTTGAGCTGCTTCTGGTAGCTTGCTCTGGTCATTACTGAGATGAGTTGATTGTGTCTGTGTTTACAGATCAGCACCATTTTTGGAATCTCAGCAGCAGAAGAAGTGGACAGTTCACACTGTTTCTGAGCTGCAACCTGAAGTTTAATTGTCCCAGAAAGCAAATCTGGGCAGTGTCTCTCTGCTGGGTTGGGAATGGAGTGTGTTTCCTCCTGGGAGCGCGAGACGAGTTGTTTGGAGAATAGGAGGTCTGGGAGTCTTTGCTTGGACTGCGGCAATGTGGTCCTGATAAGCAGCAAACACACACAAACCGATGGGAAAGTGTGTGTCAGTGAGAAGCTCTGCATCTTCATAGTTTAACAATCCATGTGTGCGTTGGTTCAACAGTTTTAATGAGACATTCAGACACAAATCTACGAGATTATAGAAATGAATGCTTTATTTTTGTCACAAGCCAAAGACGATCTGGAGATAAATATTCTGTATTAAACTTGGATTTAAAAGTTTCGTCTGCTAATTAAAAAAAGATTGTTGCTTTTAAACTTGCAACATGCATTTTTAAACCGAAAGACAAGCCCTCATAGACGTCTTTTTTTTATCTCTCTAGTTAGATTTTATACGTTAAATAAGTAAATGAATAACAACGAAGAGTTAGTCAGCGTACTCCGACATTTAATATGGTTTAGTCTGTGTGTTACCCAAACACACACTCAGCATGCAGATGGAGGCGCATTGCATTATACATTGAGTGATTTCTCCCCATCTTTTGCTGTCATTTCTGGTTTACCGCTTCTGCATTTCTCCAAACGACTCCACCTGATAAAATGGATTGCAATTGCATACAATCATACAACATATAACTGCACACATTTATCCTGCTTAAAACCTTCATTACTGCAATTTGTGAATTATTTGTTTTTCTCCATAAGTATATTTCTCTGCTAGACATGGAGACAGGATATGCAGGGACACGTGTCCTATGTTTTTTTTTTGTATACACACACATTCACATTAGATCTCAATATGCATGTCAGTGAACTTGTAAAAGAAAACTCCAGATTGAATACTCAGTGTCCAATGAAATATTTCTGTTTCTTCAATTTATTTGTCAACTACTGTAGAAAGTTCATAATGAAAACTGTGTAAAAAAAAAAGAAAAAAAAGAAAAGAGGTTAGCAGTTCATGAACATTTCACATTACACTCTTTTACATTATTTTTCACTAATATATCTGCAAAAATGTTCGTATCTCTGCTAGCAAGCCCGTGAGCTGTTTAGTGATACAAAACATTACAATATTCAAGACAATGGAACATAACTGAGATGCAAACAATGGGAAATAACAGTACAGCTGTAAGAGATTACTGTAGAAGACAATGAGTACATCTCCATGCCAGTGGAAAACCTACTCCAGACAGCAGCATGCACAACAATCTGCTGTGTCTTATCAGCACTGGCAGCGTGCTTGGTTGTATTCTTTCACAAAACAGGATAATGTGAGGGTATTGCCAGCCCTCCACCCCCCCTCTCCCACCACACGCATTCACATCACAGGGAAACCTATTAGCATTAGTATTGCACCAAAAGCCATAAACCTCTCCAAAAATCTTAATGACCCCATCCACTGACAGCAGCAGAAGGTAGAATGGTAAACAACACAATAAAAAGAGGAGAGAATCTTAACAACTCAGTTAGAGGTGCAAACCTCAGTAGTGAGAATAAGAACCAGGAAACACCACTGCACCATCTGGTAAGCTTGGCAGTTAGTTTTCAAATTAAATTGAAATTCAAGTTAAGGAAGCAGTGTAGATTGAAATGCTCAATTGATAGCAATGGCACAGACATAGCAATTATTTTTTATATATATCATAAAAACAATTATAGAAATGCTTATCTAGCAGTTTGACCACTGACAACAAAATTAAAGTAACTCTGTCTGTTTATCCTAATAGTTGACGCAAAGTGATGTGGTTGAGGGATGTTCGTATTCGCACACACCCTTCACACACAGCACAGACCACCTGGGGACACACGCTCCGCTTCGGTACTCATCACGCCCCAAGCATAAAGGTAACAAAGAGAGCTCCACACCTTTCTGCAGTCAACCTCCTCCGATGAGCAAAACTTTGCTCTACGGAGGAAAAGTGTAGTCACTTGATCTTTTTTTAAGTATTTAGTTTGTTTTCCAGTTAACCAATCATTAGTCAGGTCTTATCCAGCGTAAAATTGACAAGATTCATTCAGTGATCAAAAGAAAAAAAAAAAAAAAAACTCTCAGCTGGTTTATTTTTGACACACATTCTCTGACTTTTCCCAAAGTCTGACATTGAAAATAAAAACATGAAAATTAGAGCGGCTTTCTTTCCAATATGGCCATAAAACAGTTTTATCTTATATGGATAAAGAAATGCTTTTGATGCTAGCAGTTTCACTTGGCCTTGTTGGATTTTTATTGTTTTGGTTCTTGTTCCTTTTTTGATAATCATGGCGGTTTTCCTCGAAATAATGTGGCTCTTACTGGAATTTGTGACCAAGTGGGAAAAGACTAAGACTGGATTGTAAACACATTATAGATCTGACACACTTGAATAGACTGACTTAAGAGAGTAGGTCTTGATTAAACTGACCATGCTGCTCTCCTAACAGGCCTCCTGGCTTGAGCTTATTTTTCACTGATTATGGTTTCTTGAGAGCATAGCCTCTTGAAAGCACTAAATTTATGAAGGATATTTGAAGGGAAATGAGAACAAATGGCTTCTCTGCTCGTTCGAGCAATTTTTATCCCATTGTCCGCTTTAGTTTCAAACAATAACTCACCTAATCACCATTAATCATCTCACTGCTCATTACACTTGTGCAAATTGCATGGTGCCTATTCCACACTTTACCCTGCATTGACATCCTTAAAAAAAACAACAAAAAAACCAAAAAACAGACCTTTAAATTGCACCTCTGATACGTGTGGGGTTTTCATCCTTACAGAATCAGACTTCTGCGTCAGCCGTTTTCTACCTTGTCAGCTGTTTCACTTGACTGGAAGCATGGCTGAGGAGATGAGGCGAAAAATTCTTTAGGCATATTTCAGGCTCATAATGGGCTGTGCCTCCTCCTCTGAGGAGGGGCTGCGTGGACGCGCGCTATTTGCAGGCCACGGCTGTTTGTCAAAGATATCATTATATAGGATGACTGTGATATGTAGCAGATTTTAATCGTGGCTTTCATAGTAGCACAAATCAAAAAAAAGGACTGTTCAGTTTCATCCTCTCCCCGTCCTTAAGAAGAGAGACACGAGGGGTGAGTGAAGGTGAAGAAGTCAGATGAAGCAAAAGGATTATCAAAGCCTTCTCTCCAAGCATCATCTTTGTGGAGGCATTCACACTTTCTCCCCTGTTTTTGAAAGGATGAACCCTAAAAAAAAACAAAACAAGCAAGCCTATGTAATTCGGCAACGATGTGCAGAGGACAAAAGAAGAAAATCTCTAAATCTGAAGTTTTATGCAGCTTCTTCCCGCCTCTGATTCCTGTTGCTTGGCCTGTCAGATAAGGTTCTCGACTTCAAATGTGCAGCCTGTGCTCAAACCGCTAAAGCAGATATAGAGGATGAGTCGGCATACTCGGTGCAGCATGCATGCTTGTTACTGATAATGGAAGCAATAATTTTACATTTGCAGCCTGTGAACATGCACAGAACCGTGCAAAGGTATCCACATCACTTGAACTTTTTAACATTTGATCACCTTACATCAACAGTCTTTGAGATTGAATTGGGATCTATGTGATACACCAATACAGGATAGTGTAAAAAGAAGTGGTAGGAACAAGGAATCATGGTTTTACAAACAAAAATCTAAAAAGTGTGGCATGCATTTGTATTAAGCCCCCCATTGATATAGTAGCACAAAAACCAGAGCAATCATTGGCATGCGATGTCTCCTAGTTCATAAACAAGGCCACATGTCTGACATGACTTCTGTGTAAACATTGTTGTTTTAATTGTGTGGAAAAAAACACACAATCAAAAACCTTCATTGCTGTTCCTGTTCTTCAGAGAGGCTGGATAAGGTTGATGGTAAGCTGTATAGAGCTCCATACTGATGAACCTTGACTGAAATGAGACAAAATACAAATGCACAGCTTACTTTATGGACTTTTATAAACCACCCTTTTGGTTCCACTTCATTGCATGTTGTGAAAGGTTGCAGGGTTAATTTAATATGAAAAGTTTAAGGAGCATGAACACTTTCGGAAGGCGCCATAAAGTTTCTTTGGTGTCATCGAAAATGAACTCAGACAATCATTTGAACACAAGCTAATTAGTTTCTTAGAAGAAAAGTACTGTATCCACAAAAAAAAAAAAAGATAT
This sequence comes from Poecilia mexicana, assembly GCF_051168715.1. Taxonomy (NCBI): domain Eukaryota; kingdom Metazoa; phylum Chordata; class Actinopteri; order Cyprinodontiformes; family Poeciliidae; genus Poecilia; species Poecilia mexicana. Next base: position 17,186,994 of record NW_028263385.1, on the reverse strand, counting down.
TCTTTAATCCGACTGTTTCTTAATCTCCTTAAAGCAGTTTTCAGTGTTTTATAATGACCATTCCCAATTTGCCTGTCTAGAAAGCCACTAATAGAATATTAATGGAATATTAATGTGAATGCTTTGGAAACTTCTGGCTATTATAATTGTCTTTGTTCTACTTCGAGAAATTTCAGTCTCGTGTAGTGTCTCTTTTTAGTGCCCCAGTCTCTGAGATTTTCTGTGCTTTTTTTTGTACTTTGTGCAGTATCTTTTATTACATTCCTTTCCTTCTATCAGTTTTTTTCTTTTTTTTTCTTTTTTTTTTTACCAAGATCATAACCTGAGCTCAGTTAGAACTTACATCTGAGGCACATTTTCAATGCAGTAGCACAGCAGCAATCATCAAACAGAAATTCCTCAAAAATCATGCGTCCTGCAGGCCATTCCTTTGCCATTGTAGCAGGATGAAGCTATCCGCTATATGCACGCTCTGACTGGAAGCTGTCTTAACAACTGCACTTCATATTCCTCTGAGTGTCTTCTGATGGCTGGAAACAGCTGGAATCTCCCAAATAATTTCCGACTAGAACTATGCATGAGCGGCACATCGTCTCGCTCTGACCTGTTTCTTGCTGGCAGTGCAGTCGAAGTGTGTTGCAAATGTACAGTGTAGTCTTCATTTTGGTCTCCTGAAATTGCAAAATAAATGTGTCATTTTCATGCTTTTTGGTTCTTAATGAAAGTCAGAACAACGCAAAGAGAATCATCAGAGTTTAGGGTTTGTCCAAATGAATCTCAAACTGAAACTCTTTTCTGAAGTGTGAGAATGTTTTATAATGACTGAGTGCATAATTGTTAAATGTAAAAAGATCATTTGACATTTAACTTTCGAGAGTTAAGCCCAAACTCTCCAAAGTTTGGACTTAGTGACAAAGTTGAAGTTGTCTATGGTTATTCCTGAATAACAAAGAAGAAATGGATGGAAAATAGTTTAAGATTCCCCCCATCTGTTTCCTACACCTGAGTAGAAGTTACATGGGAAACACTGCTGTCCTGCTGGTATCCACTGCTACTTTTACATTTTGTATTGAATTTTTCAAAATGTTTTACCAAATATAGAGTGTGACAGATATTACATTCAACGCTTTGTGATCCATCATCCAAACACACACATTTACATCCAAAGACAGATTTTGTTTCCCGCTACACTTTGCGAAACAGCGCAGCCAGACTTAACGTAGCGTCTGCTGAAATTAGTTGTCAAGCTTTTCCACAGATTCTCAACTGGATCTGGGTCTGGACTGAGCACGTTGATCAGCATTTAATTTTGAAGTCAGATCGACACACATGTCGAGAAGCATTTGAAACCCCGAGGGAGCGACAAGGGAAGGTAACAGTCAATCTGCACACGCATTATAGAGGCAGAGGCCATGGGCTCGGATGACACCATTACAAACATCTCTGGATACATTTACATAGTTGACTCAATAGATATTATCTTGTGGACACATTTTAGAGGTTCTTAATGGAACAGCAATAGCTATAGAGGAAGGAAAGTGTTGCTGTGACTGCACTGAAAGACTGAAATGTGGGAAAGAACACGAGCGGATCAAGAAAAAGGAGTTTCCCCAGAGGCAAAGCAAGTAAATGAGTCATTATAGTGGATGTACTATCAGGTACATTCTAACAGCACAACAACTGAATGAATGCCTTAAAAGTTAGGCATAAAAGAGTTTTTCATTTTGCTGCAATATCCCCCTTGGTAGACATTAATGCCTTAGTTATGGACCCGACTGTAAAACCTCCGGAGGTAGGCTGTTTATCGCCCATAAACATTGGCGGAGATGTATATGTAAAGCGTGATTGCTGCTTTTATGGAAAAGAGTATTATTGTGCAAAACAGTTAGTAAATTTGATGTGATTTTGTGTGTCGTCTCTACAGCCAGGTTGTCGCCCTTTCTGCACAGCCAGCTTCCCAGGTGCAGCACATCACAGCTGACACCTCACTCTCTGATCGTTCTGACCCGCTTCACACCCTAACGCAACCAGAAACTTATAGGCGCATGCAACAAAATGCAAAGCAAAACAGCCACACGCAAAACAGTAACATATATATATATATATATATATATATATATATATATATATATATATATATATATATATATATATATATATATATATATGCCAGGCTTAATTTCTGCTCTGCTGAGTCTGTCGGTGTCGCATCTTTGCAGTTGTTTTAGCCACGGGGACAGGGAAACACTGAATTTGCACAAATTGTCTTTTTAGCCATTTGGCTGGAACAGCAGGTTTTGAAATGATAATGAATACGTGGGCCAGGATCTCCCACATGGCGCTGTGTCTAGTGTGGAAACAGAAGATATAAAAGATGGCAGCCCTGGAAAGCAGAAGAATAGTGTTTTTCTTTTTTCTTTTTCACTCATGTGAAATATGAAAATCAGACAGTACAAGGATGATAACGCAGTCTGTGTTTCTCAGAAGGGATAAATATCTAAAAGGAAGAAAATGGTGAGTCTGTAGGTAATATTTTCACTGAAGTGTGCAGAGGGTTCTGCATGCTCCTCATTTACTGCTATAAAATCGTGCTGTTTTGTAGCACAGTTTAAAACAACCAAGATGTTATAATTATAGTTATATTATTATTATTATGACGTCATAATAATGACAGAATAATAAGAAGAAAACTACTGAAACTGAGGCTGCTCCACTGCCACACTCCATCACACGTGCATTTATCTGTTGATTGTAGGTGTAATAAATACAAACCCAATGCCTCTTATGTCATGCAGACAGAGGTCAAAGGGAAAAGGGGAGAGGCGGAGTAAAGGTGAGACTCCACAGGAGTATAACTGCACAGCATGGAGACTGTAAACATCCAAACATGAGCGTGATGAGAGGCAAGTCTGAGGAGGAGATGAAGCAAAACGGCATATCGCTGCATCCTCTGGACGTGGCAGCTGGCCCTGAGCCAGAGCTGCTGTGCATATTTGGGACCGGGGACCTGGGGCGCTCTCTGGGCCTCCGTCTGCTCCAGTCTGGCTATGGAGTTGTGTATGGCAGCAGAAGACCACACAGCTGTGGCCCTTTGCCGCAGGGAGCTCAGGTACACATCACTGGAGATGGAGGATTTCTCTCAAAAACTGAAGAAAGGGGACAAGCATGTGTGTGTGCTGCATGTAATTATGTAATGAATTATGTGTTGAAGAGCTGAATACATGTTTTGTACAGGTGATGACCCATGCAGAAGCAGCCCAGTCCTCTAACCTGATCTTTATTTGTGTTCACCGTGAACACTACGAACTCTTGACAACAATGGAGCATCATCTTAAAGGGAAGGTAAATGAACACAAACTAACAATGTAGTTTGATTGTTTATATCCAGCGGCTATCAGATGTTTTCACTCTCCTTGATTTTTTTTTCCTCTTTATTGGTCTTAGAACTGTTATGATCAACCAAATGTGGCTTTTTTCTAAAGCAAACTTTTTAAATGTATTTTATTTTGAAGGTATTGGTGGATCTCAGCAACAACCTGAAGAAAGGCATGTACCCAGAAGCCAATGCTGTCTATATGCAGAGGTAATAAACTCCAAACAAAGTGCAGAAGAAAAACAAATATATTTCAGGACTGTACATTGTTGTAACAGTAAGACAGTTGTTATCCCTGTTGCTAAGCAAATAATTTAAGTTTAGATTCTTTTATCCATTACAAGGCCTTTGCTTACTCTTTGTAAAACTTCACTCTGGCTTCAATGTAAAACGTTTAACTCATTGCACTCCATCCTCGGCAGCTGAACTTGTTCGGTCTCTTTCTGACTTTACAGACGTGGACTTTCATGTGACATTTTAGTTTTTGGAGACTTGCTTGAGCATTTTATTGTTCTGCTCTCAGGTTATTATGGTGGTTAAACGTGGGCATGCTGGCGATTGCTCAAAATGTCCTTTACATGCAGTGAGAAATGAGATTTCAGATTCTTTTAAACCTTTTTCAAATTCCTTGCTAGGCTCATAGGATGACATAATCGTCTTTATGAGGTCTTATTCCTACCACGGTGTTCCCTTGCAAATCAAAAGTCAGGAACAAAAACTGTCTGTGATTTAAACAGGCCACGCCTCCATCACGATGCCGTGTAAGGATGTTGTAATGTAGCCATTTTCACCCGATGTGACAGACATTTGTGTGGGATTTTAGTCATTTTATGTGGTAAACACATGGGGGTGTCCTAATACAGCCTTCAATTGAAATGATAAGAAATGATGTACAAAATGTATTATTATGTCAGAAAAACAAAACATTAAAGGCTTTCGAAGCATGCCCTTTACTTACCAGACTGCAACTTTCGAGGAACATATGAAAGTGCTAAGACAGATTTCCTTTGAAACCAATAAAAGTAAAATGCTGTGTGCTCTTCAGGCTGGTTCCCAGTGCTGCTGTGGTGAAAGGTCTTAACACGCTGTCTGCCTGGGCCCTGCAGAATGGACTTTTAGCAGGAAAACAGGTAAGGAGTAAGTAATCTTTCAGAGAACGTCGGTGGGATCAAGGCGAAACAACACCAGGAAGCTGCTAGGCATTAAGAAGCACTTTAGCTGACAGGAAGGAAAGATACAAAGACAGAGCAGTAACAGGGAGGAGATTACCAACTTGATCTGTTCATGATGAGAAACACTTGACATCAAACCTGAAAAACAGTGCCTGCTTTCATCGCTTATTGTACATTGGGAAAAGTGCCTCTCAGATTTGTAAACATAAAACAAAAAAAAGATTACTTCGTCATACACTGTGCACAACCTGGAAATTGAATTTATTTCATTTGCCTTCCTGCTGATAACTGATTGTATCAACTTTCCATCTGAGGAGTAAAGAAAATGAGGACAATGTAAAAAAACAAAACAAAAAAAAACAACAACACACACACGCAAACACACCTTATTATGTTAGAAAGTTGAAAGCCCAGTGTTTATTGCAACCTTCATTTTAGTTTGTTTCATGAGGAACACAAACATGCTGGAACCTCTAGAGACCAAACCTGAATCTGCCTCAAATCCTCTTTAGCACAAACAGTTTTTTTCATATGTGTACACACACACACACACACACACACACACCCGCACACACGCACACACACGCACACACACACACACACACCCCCACACACACACACGCAGACACACGCCGTCGCACACACCTCTGTTTTCTTTGGAAACAGGTAAAGAACACAAGATGTGTCTCCAAATCTCTTTCTTGCTGCACATGTAGTCACACTATGTATTCATGCACACACATACATGCTTGTAAATGTGCACTATTCCCTGGCCAGCAATTTGATTAGATCCACAGCGGGGCTGTGGCGCTGTCACATTTACATTCAGATGGAGATTTAGTCTGTCGGCCGTCCCCTGCTGTTACTGGTGCAGTAATGTAGGCAGACATGGCTGACTGCCCAGTCCACTTATACACACACACCTGGGGAAAAGTGCTCTATCCTTCCGACTCTCACACACGCCTGTCAGGCTGCTCTTTCCAACACTCTGCAGCGCTCAGTTTCTTACAAACAACTTAATCATCTTATCCCAGAGCCGGGAGGTAAAAATGATAAGCGTCAGCATGGCGAGATCTAAAAATGGGATTAAATCCTGAGCATATACGAAGCGGACATGTGTCTTTACAGAGTCAAGCAATACAGATTAGCTTCGGCTCCAAAAATTACTCATAAAACACAGAGAGACAAACAAAAGAAGGGTCAGTCCTCAGACAGACTTTATTTGTAAGGTATGTTCTGGATACAGTTGGACTTGAGAGCTTTTGTTGTATTTGCTCTGGTATTTTTTGTTTTATTACTAGGACTGCTACTAGCACTGGTAGAAGAGCTAGTAACAGCAGCGTTAATTTATCAAGTTGAAGAGATCAGATGGAATTATAATGAGAAAACCACAATTTCTGCATATTTGGATAAGCTTTGATTGCAACTGTAAAGAAATTCACCCTGATCAAACACATCCTGTTTTCCCACATGCACAATCTTCTAGTTTACACAGAAACAGACTTGATGAGGCCTTTTCCCACTAAATGGCTCTAGTGGCAGGTCAGCTGCTTGTTTTCTGTCAGGACTCTTCCAGTAATCTCAAACGTCAGGGCCCTCCAGTTCAGCACATTGCCTGGACTGAAATTCAGATTGTCCACATAGTTTTGGATTTCACAGGAAGAACGGACGTAGTCCCACATGTGCACATCGGTCATCATGCCGACAAAAGATTGCTTAGTGTCAAATTTACCACCATAGCTGTCCTGTTCCTGAAAGCAAAGAACAGCGTTCAGTCAGAATATCAATAAAGAACATTCTATGCATGGACATCAGCTTCTTGATCTTTTTCATTTTTTGTTAATATTGTAAATATACCTGTCCAAGGACAACAAGTGGTTGATTGATCTGTGATGAACCTCCTGACTGAAGGTTTTCCATCAAACCACAGTTGACCCAATCCAGATTCAGAGTCCCATGTGAAGCAAACAGAGTGCCAGGCGTTCAACTCATAGTCCACTACATAATGTACTACTTGATTGGCCACATACGAGCCAACTGTGTCAACAGCTGTTTCTTTGAATATCAGTAAACCATTATGTAAAGACGCTGTGGCCAGAGAAAAATAACTGTGGGCTCTGCTGAGGTCTGTAAAGGACCTATTAGAAATTAAAAAAAGAAAAAGAAGCAAAATAAACAAATAAGGACACAGTTCATGTTACTTCTATCTCAGGTTTCCTCATGCAATTCATTTTGTTACATTAACTGAGACATACTGTCACAGCCTTTAAATTGTGTGGATATATTCAGCATCACTTTGGTTGTGTAGGTTTTTGTGGAAATGTAAATATTTTTCCTGATAGATCTATAAACACATGAAATTTTAAAAATATAATAAATATATTAAATTGATCATTTCAAAGAAAACCTTCATCTATCGGTCAAATCTTTTTTTGTGAAAAACAGACCTATCTGGAAGTATGTTCAAAATTCTCATCATTTTTGTCTGTTAAAAGCAAAATGTATGTGTCTTACCCTGCAGACATGCAGCACATGCTGTCAGCATCACAAAGAGAAGTAAAGCAGGCATCTGACAAAAAGTCAGAAACAGAAAACACCTTGAGTTTTTTTTTTTAGTTTTTGATTATACCACAGTCACATTGCTCTTAGTTTTGATACTTTTTCCTACTTGGAACAGCACAGTTTAAAATACAAGTGGATGAAGAACATGCATTCAATTAATATCATTCTATATTTGGCAACAGCCATTACCTTTATGTCAAGGTTGTCTCGGTGTGGATGTAATGAACTGGAGCTGTGTGTTTTTATAGAGGTTTTTCCTCATTCTTCTTTGAGTCAATATATTGTTACGGCCTCCACTATTACCCCTTTTTGGGACAATAAAAGCTTTCTACTATATACTAATTACATTCACTGAATTAAAAAAACGAATGGAAGTCTTTGAATTTAATCTAATTTTAACATTTCTTGTCAACCAAAACAACTGCTTTCAGTGACATTTGGTCAAACACGCAATCTGTTTAGATGTTTGCAAATTTAAAGAAAATCATAGGAATAAAACTGTGGTGAGAATAAAAGAGCAGAAAATACTTCTCTCATTTTTTGGTATTTAAATTCTTTCTAACAATGTCTTCCAAATACTTTTCCTTCTGCATATTTCTGAAGTTACCTAAACTGTGTGCAGGTCTTCCTGTGTGGAGAAAGTGGAGAAGCAAAGCAGGCAGTGGCACACCTGGCTACCAAACTGGGCCTCACTGTTCTGGATAAAGGCTCTTTGACAGCAGCTAGAGAGTTGGAGGACTTCCCCCTGAAATTGTTCCCGGAGTGGAGGCTGCCTTTGTCCATAGCTGTTGGCCTCACCGCCTTCTTCTTCTTCTACCTGCTCATTAGAGATGTTATCTATGCTTATGTTGAAAAGAAAAACGAGATCTCATATCGAATCATGGTGTCCCTGGCCAACAAGGTCGTGAGTTGTCCTTGATATTAAATCTTTTCTGGTGTCATTGTTTTTGTTGTTGTTGTTCTTAAGGGTGTTTTGTGAAGTTGTGTTCTAGGTGTTTCCAATTGTGGCTCTTGTTATGCTGTCTCTCTGTTACCTGCCTGGTGCGATTGCTGCTTTCTTTCAACTCTACAGAGGGACCAAATACAGGTCGGATTATCACAGAAATAATAATAAAATGATAATGTGGTATACTATGCATGTTGTTTTTTGTAGTGTTAAATTAGATAGTATTTTGCCTTTGGCTTTTCTTTCTCCAGGCGTTTCCCGAACTGGCTGGACCGCTGGATGCTTTGCAGGAAGCAGATGGGTCTTGTTGCACTTGGCTTTGCTGTTCTGCACGCCATCTATACATTCATCATCCCTATTCGCTATTCTGTCAGGCACAAACTCATTTCAGGGGTGGTGGATGAGGTACAGCAAGCTGGTCCAAACCAGTTATCATGTTTTTTAACAGTCATGCACGAAGAATAACATGGCATAAAACTTGCATTGATTTCTTCTTTCTTCCTTTGCCTCTTTCTTTCTTTTGCTGTCTCGTTCTTTCTTAGATGAAGAACAATAAAACCACCCCATTTTACTTCGATAACACTGAGGCGTGGGGCACAGACTCGTTCATATCGCTGGGAATCCTGGGATTTTTCCTCTTCGTCCTGTTAGGGCTAACATCCTTGCCCTCTGTAGGCGGCTCTCTCAGCTGGAGAGAATTCAACTTTATTCAGGTCAGAGCTCTGTTGGAAACGTGAATGCGTGTGTGAGTGCATACTTCAGCTTTACGAGTACGAACATTATCAGACAGGTGGAGTAAATCAATCAGCAGAAAAGATCTTAAAGCGCCTTTGTAGAGGGCTATATTTTGACTTTAAAACTTCTTTTACGATAGCAATTAAAATTCTCCAAAAGCAGTAGCTGGCGCTCGTTTCCCAGAGTGAAAGCCTGGTGGACTTTCGCCTGGGATTTTAAATGTTAAGTTATTCATTAAATAGAATTATGATACCTGGTGTAATTCCCAGCAGGGACATTGTTAATACAGGTCACAAGCCTATTTATGTAAAGGTCAGATCCATAAGTAGACACCAGAATGAGGCCCACAGAAAGACGCATAGGTCAAAATAACCCTTATGATCTATAGGAAAGACTTGTGAAAAACATTACACTTGAGATTGCAATTTTCAGCAAATATTTATTAAAGACGTGGTTTGTGTGCCTCGAAGGTTGTACGCATGTTGATGCACACAATGGAGCGGTTTGATGTTTCAAACAGGTTAAGTTAGATAAGCCCTGATCATCATTAAAATCAATGTAAATAATTTGTTTGTGCTGTCTGAGCTCACTGTAAGCTTACAGTGAGAAAATCAGCAGCCAAAAACTAAAGCTCTGAATGGAAGCAGGTCGTCCAAGTAATTCACAAAATTGAGCTTCAAATAAGGCCACTGGTGTTATGTAAAATTTGTCATTGTGAAATGAATTAGTCTGCATCTTCTGCCACTTTTTAGCACTAAATGATACTATCAATAGAAAAAGAAGTTTACATGCAACTTTAAATTTCTAGGAAAAATACCACTAAAATTACTTATTCATTAAATCAAAGAGTCTGAAGCAAATATATTTTGCAAAAACACATTTAATCTGTATTTAAAGCCACCTACATTTACAACTCATTATATTTGCTGCACAAATGTTGCAGCAACGACCTGATAATGACATTTCTTCATCTTATCTTACACTCTCCTTGGCATGCTAAATGCTTGAAGTGGCCGACACTGCAACAGTGTTTGGCCTTTTTTCTGCAGCTGATAACTGTCTGACCACTAGGGGGCACTCAGACTGTTTGTAGAGCATGTTACCATAATGATTAAGCACATTTTAGATAATCAGAAATGCATGGAAAAATTAACCTTGACACCAGCTTCACTATTGATTTCTGAATGGAAAATATAAATAATGCACAATAATAAACATTGATTAAAGTTGCCCCTTCATTTTTCAGAAAATTGATCTTTACGCTCTCTGTTTTTCAAAAAAGGCAAAACATTATTTTCAAGAATAGATTTTTGTTTAATTAAATTAAATAATCTGTGACACAACTTTGTAGCTTGCCAATTATTTTGGCCTATGATAATATACTTTCAATGGGCCAGTTTGTGAAGAAACAGCAAGTGCTGCTATATTTGAGTATGTGCTCAACTCATGATGCTACATTGTCTTTGTGTATTGTGAGAAAAACAAATTGAAATAGTACAATCTGTTACTAATTTCATCTGCAGGACAGAAAAAGTTGTGCAGATGACACTGTCTCATATTCTATTGTATCCGATGGTTGCCTAATCATCTTGGCCTCAAATTTGAAAGCGTTGTGCTAATTTTATGATTGTCCCCAATTGGTTAAACAATTATTTGCTTGCACTCTCCTTGCTTAACTCCTTGAGTCAAGCAAAATCAATGTCAGACTTCCCTCTCACTGCAGTTGTTTTAAGAACAGTGACGTGAGTGAATCTTCATCAGTGTGGACAGAGCATGCTTTAAAATTAGATTAGAAAGGGTTATTACTGGGTTACTGCTGCATTTGTGGAGCACTTCAGTATTTCTTCTTTAGCAGTGGTACACGTAAAGTGTATAGCATGAAGTATAAATGAAATATTTAAGTTGTGACACTTATGCTATGGAGCCTTTTGAGATGTAGACATAATTGGTGCAAGATTTGCAATAGTGTGCTGGTTAACATTTGGATGAGTAAATATTAGATGATGTTCTAAGGGACAGTTTCGGGTTCGATACATACTTTTAACAGGCATGCAGCTGGTATAATAAATGCATTCAGGAAACATGTTAACCTTAGTAAATTTCAGAATGTGACAATGAAATATATTTTTCTTGAATAGAGGAAATGGGTGAACAAAGACAAATGCAACTCTGCAAAAATATAAAAAATAAATCTGACATTTTTAAAAATAAATTGTCTCTAGAATTGCAAGAACATTTCTTTTTGCTTTCTGGGCTTCTATTGATCCATAAATCTATAAGTTATACTGTTTTCATCTAAAGCAGGCTGTTGTAGAAGTAAAACTACTGTTAAAGTAACCAGAAAATGAGAAATAGTGATGTTAAAAAGGTTTGTATCTTGTGGTGTAGATTTTTGTACATATTTCTAACACAAGAACTTTACAAATCCCAAGTGTAACTTTTGACTTGAGCAAAAAATCCCACATACCTTGTAACACAAATGGCTCCAATTTTTTTTTTTTTTTAAGTCTTAGCACAAGCACTTATTTTAGCAGGATAACCCAGAGTTGGGAAAAACACGGAGGAATCTGGTTTGAGAATCAACTCCTAGTGCAAATTCATGTCTGATGTTTGTGTGATGGTCATTAGGAGAGCTTATGGGGATATTTTTATCTTAGGTCAATTAAATATCAGTGACTTGTTGCTCAGGAAAATCATATAAAAAAAAAAACTTGTCAGAAAATAATATCACAAAATGGAATTAATTACATTAAATCAATAGAGATTATGTCGACTAGGGATAAAAAATAAAAGCAAAAGCAAAGCATGTTAAAATGATTTTTTTTTCTGATCTAAGTGTTTCATAATAAATTTCATTTTAAAAGTGTGCTAATTGTAGACATTTTGCAGACCTGTTTTGTAGCAACTTTAATATGAAGTTTATTTTTAAGCCCTTTAACCCAGTCACCAGCTTCATGCATGTAACCTTACACTTTTGATTGCTGTGGTCTCTCTGTCATCATGTCAGTGAAAACATCTGTATTCTGAAATGTCCTTCTCTTCTTGCAATGTTTTAAATAAAACCTTTACATGTGCCATTTTTCCAGTCTAAACTAGGACATCTCACTCTGTTCATTTGCACGGCTCACGGCTACGTCTATGGCTGGAATAAATTTCTTCGCCCCTCAACCTACAAATGGTACACGCCTCCAGGCTACATGCTCTGTCTGATCGTACCTTCTGTGGTGTTGGTGCTCAAGTTACTTCTTCTCCTTCCTTGTGTGGACCGCGCCCTCACCCGAATTCGACAAGGCTGGGAACGGACTCAGCCAAAGGAGATGGATGAAATAAAAACCACAAACCTCTGAACTTTGTTCTCAAAAGGCAGAGTATGCACAAGATACTTTTTTTATTATTTAATTTACATATTCAATTAACCACATATAGTAACTGCTGGAAAATGTTTTCAATGTGTAAACAGTTATATATTTTGGGTGACAACATGTAATAAATTACCATAGTGAGATGTTAGACAAACAAAACAAAATTGGTTATTTTCATTTACTTGGGCAGTGTATCGTTTATCCGCTTTGGAAAAAAAAAGAGAATAAGAAAGATAAGTATTACAAAAAAGTAGGTAGTGCTGTCATGAACAAGCAGAACTGTTTGTTTCCTCTTTTACTTTAAGCATTCTTCTCTAAATAAATATACATATTTATATCCAACACCAGGTGTTTTAGTAGTTAATGTGTTATTGATTGGCTGCTTTGATTAGACAAAATTGAGACAAGTAAAGTTTTGACTTTTGCATCTGTTATGGATTCTGTCTTTTCCTCTGTCTCTCTTATCATCTTCTATCTGCTTACACTCAACCGCTGCAGCTTCCATAACCATGTTTATGTGTGACTGCTGCCAGTCATACGTAAACAGATGAAAATGATTATACTACCCTTTAGGCAGGGTACAGATTGCAGAGAAGAATAAACTTGCGCTTCAATCTCAGCCTCACTTGGTCGCATCCCTAAGGTTTGCTAAGTGACACCCAGCGCTGGATGGTGAATGTAACTCTGTATCTGTTCCATTTGAATGACATGCATGGCTTGTAATATTTGATCATTAAAGCCTGTTTTTAAATATAACCAAATCTCATTATTTCTTAAGGTAATTTACACTGAAGGGTAAATTCTGGTCGGGTGCTGAAACTGGTTAACGAACCTGGTGGAGCACAGAGACAAAATTGAATGAACTCCAACACATGCAAGGTGTGGGAGGAAAAACACACTGCTTTTGCTTGTTACCTGGATGGCTACCTGGATGGCTACCTGCCTCGTCACCAGGGCAGAGGTCTGTCTGATGAAGGAGTGGAAAGAAGACATGATGCTTGCGGTGCTGCGCTGCTCTGTCTACCTACACTTTGCACCAACTGCAGTGGTGTCCAAAGACGATCCTTGAGGGTCGTCATGCATGTTTCAGTTCTCTCCCTGGTTCAACACACTTGGATCAAATGATGGCTAATTTAAAGGCCTCAGTAGATCACTGACATGTTCTAGGTTGTTACTACCAGCTGGTACAGAGCTAAAACATGCAGGATGCTGAACTTGGATCGACTTTGGACACCACTGGCCTAGCGCATTCAAGTTGACAGAAATAGATGTAGTGGGGCACATCGTGTGTGTGTGTTGGAGAGGAGGGGGAGTCTTGGGACCGGATAAACGAAAGATTATCGACTGATAAAAAAAAGTACAACATGGCTTGTAGACGAGAGTTGGTCCAAGGCTAATGACTCAGAGGTAGAAGAGGAGAGGCAGGAACAGAGAGTATCTGTTGTTAAGGGTGCAAAGTCTGGAGTAAGAAGAATTTTTCCTCTTCATTTATGCCCACAGCACCCCTTTTACTCAGACATCTTGTTATCTTGCATCTAGAAAATATTATCAGTGCACACAATCTGTAGTCCCTCACACCCTCTCACATTGTTTTATTCTCTCATTACCGAGGAAACTGCTGTTGATATTGGCCTACTTCCTGGTGTCAGGAAGCTATCTGCTTCGTTTGTGCGCGAGTGAGTATGTGTGTGTCAGCGCCTTAGATAAAGTCTTCTAATATGTCCTTGGGAAAGAATTACAATGTGGCGACATGCAGAAACACTGTGACACAAGCTCACATACACACGTTATTTTTATAATGTGTGTATGTTAGAAGCCTGACAAATTTGTAAAACCTTCAAGGAACATTCATATTCAGCTCTGTATGAATTTAAGCAGCATGGACAACATTTAATGAAGGGTTAATGAAGATATGTCTGTGAAATGTGAAAATATATGTTGACTAAAAGTGTCAAAAGCAAAAGTGAAAGTTTTGTAAAATCATTTGAGATTTTTTGATGAAACTAGTTACATAATTTTTATTAAAATAGTTATTTTAGCACAAAATTGCACATGTAAAGTAAACTAGCAGCAAATCTTAATTGATGAACTTAGTTTAGAACATTGTGAGCAAAGCACCAAACACTTATTTTTGTTAAATTTTTTGTAAACAAGGTTCAAATGTAAGAGTAAGGTGATAATATAACCAAACAATTTTTCAACTCCACATTCTTGTGCTTCAAAAATGTTTTCTTTCAACACGCTGAACAACCATGACTGGGTTAGCTGTGAATTAGTAGATTTTAGAAAGAAAGAAAGTCTTCAAGAAAAAACTTTGGGTTTGTACAGAGACGATTTCTGTTTCTGTTTTTTCAAACAACATTTAAACAAACATAGAAAGTATGCAAGATGTTCTGAAACAAATGGGTAACCTTAGTATTCAGAACAAAGCTTCAGCCGTGCATTTTGAGGGTTTTCAGTTTATTGCAGGATTTAATGCATTATGGCCCAGAATATCATTGTATGCAAACTGAATCTCAAGAAAGTGCTTCTTGGTGTCTGCTGAAATAGACCTACAGTAGTCTCAATCTCAGTCAGCTGAGATAAATGTTGCCCTCCATTACATCAGGAAGCTGTTTCATGATCACAAGGGGCTTTTTCTGAGTTCCCAGGCAGCACAGGGTGCTTAATTGATTCAGCGGGAATGTCAAAAGAGAGGTGTGTGAGGTGAGAAGTGTTACTGCTGCAGCCCCTCTCTGGGCAGCCTAATTTATCGTGAAGGTCCCTTGAAACTTGCAAGTAGGCTACACTGTTGCCGGAGCAGTAGTTTGTGCAAGGTTACACATCCAACATTGAAGAGTTCAGTCTGTTGAGAAATGCGTTATTTTAAATAACTGCCACAGTCACATGCAATAAGTTACAATATGTGTCCTGATGTGGCTCGTTTGTCAGATTGAGAGTAGCTTTTAAACATATTTGAACTGAGCTTCTGAAATAAATCTTAAATAATCTAATTTATTGACTGAGTCTGTAGTCCAACGTAGTTGGGCTGGCAGCAAAAATAAGAATCTAGATAACTTCAAAAGAATTAGACTTTTCTCTTCAGGCATTTACAGCTTAGGCAAGCATGGTGCTCATCCATCCATCCATCCATCCATCCATCCATCCATCCATCCATCCATCCATCCATCCATCCATCCATCCATCCATCCATCCATCCATCCATCCATCCATCCATCCATCCATCCATCCATCCATCCATCCATCCATCCATCCATCTTGCCAGCCAGCATCTGTACCTGGTTACCCTGGTAGTAAGCAGATGGGGCTGGTGTCCTTATCCAGCTGTCACTGCGGTCAAGAAGCCGAGTATGCACCTCAGACAGGTTGCCAGTCCACCACAGTCTAAAAACATGCTAGATTGGAATGGATATTGTTGGATTACCACACTGACACGAGTTTTGAACGACTGGGCTTCCAGTCATGCTGCAGTGGAGGATTGGAGAGTTTGTATCCAGGGGAACTGGGCTGGAGAATGTGTGAGCGTCTGATCAAACCTGTTGAAGAACTGCTCCAGATTATTTACCCACCCTACATTTCCTACAGCCTGGGAGTTTGTTTATGACCTGAAATTATTTTCAAGCTCTTTCAAACTCCTCTAACGTTTCTCTGTTGCAGCTGCACACATCACATTGAAGAGATGGTTTGTAGAGACCGGAAAAGCTCTGATAATAATGTCTGCCTGTTCTTAATCTAACTTCAGCCGTATCAGAAATCTTCTTGGGCATTTTCTTTGCTTGATATATCCCTGAAATAGATTAATATATTTTCTACAACCACAGAATGTTTCTTCTGACACGGCTATTTAAGAACTGATACTTGGTGCATCAGATAAGGTGTAATAACTCGGTGCCTGCTTAAACAATTATATTAGGCATTCACTTATTTTCTCTGCTTTCTTTTGACAGGCGGTGACGAGCACCAAGGCTGATTATCTTAAGATCCAAACGAACTGTTTTTTATCAAAACATCTTTCTTTTTTCTATTTTTGTGGCTCTAGTGACCTTTATTTGACACTAGGCCTCTAGTTTAAAATAGTGGCTTATTTAAGGGCGAACACACGTTGCAAAAGTCAACAGGGTCAGACTTGAACCCATGATGTCCGCGTTGAGGACTGAGGTCTCTCTTTGTACATGGGTCATGTGTTTTACCCTACACCCACTGCCACACCCATTCAAAACTTCTTTGATATTATCAAAACTTGTTCTTTGACTTTTCCAGTAGATCTTGTGTTTTTTTCCCCCACAGATCATATCTAATTACGTTGCAGCCAGCTATCAAGTTTTTTTTCCAATTGGAGATATATATTGGAGTATTAGTCTGAAATAATCTTTGAAAGTCTATGCCTATCTTTTGGTATTTTAGGACTATTAGCACAGTTTCTTTATACTGTAATAGTCTGCTGAATATTACATCCAAACCAAACATTTCCCATCAAAGTACTGCTCTATGGCTCAAGGTAAATGTCCCACGCAAAACAAACTTAACGACATGTCTTCTGTTTGAGCCATGTTTCTGACAAAGAGGTTGCTGGAATCAGGAATTTCAAGCTCTTTACATGCTAAGCACGTTGTCTCCTGCTGAGATACATCTCCTGCTCACTTCATTTTAGCACCTTATTAGGCCCTTGTGAGGAAAATCTTGTCATAATTACCATGTAAAGTCTTGAATAGCCCAGAAACCTGTCAGTGAATTTGACTCTTGACCAGCAATTCTAATCAGCTCATCTGTGAGCAAGAGTGAACTAGATTTAAAGAAATTCCCTCTGGGTATTTTGTGAAAGTGTGTTTTTCAGTGATACACAGAAATGGGCAGACAAATGCATTGACAAATTTATAGTAGAATATCACAACCCCTTCAGTTGTGACTGTGTTCAGCACAAACGAAAAAAAAAGAAACTGTAAAATGGAGTTAACTTTTAATGTTGAGATGAGAAGAGCAACAATTTCCAATGCATATATTCAAGATGAACTATTTGCTGAGAGATCCTTCTGTGTGATCATTCAAAAACACCCACTCATACCAGCATTGACCTTCTGAGGATCCAACTGATCCCATTTTCTTTAACTGCATGATTTTGTTGTTGATGTAGTTGCACTCAATGTGTCTTTCACAAAGGTTAATGTTACCAAGTCGTGGGTGAAATCAGACTTGTAGATACAAAAAAAAAATCAACTTGATACTTTTAACAACAAAATAAATAAGAAAAATGCTTATTTCTTAGGGCTGAAGCCAATCACAAGACAATTGAATCGTCTGAAGATTCATGAACATAATTCATTTCAAAAATCAAATACTCGAATTCCTCACTTTAGCTGTAGGCAGCTACACTCATGGATCAGTTACAGAATTGCTTTTATTAACTTAACCAGAAGGTTAACTCAGTTGCACTGCTAAAGTTCAGAGGACTCATATGTAAATCTTGTCATTGCACCAACATATATAAGAAATATCTTTTTTCTGATATGATTGTTCACAGGGACTGAGAAACTATTTTGAGAAACTTTATACTTTTGTATAAAGTTGCCACTGAAGTATCCAACGTCTGTTTTCTTACTGAACATGTGTGCTGATGTTGATGTTTTACTATAGCGCTACAATTGGACTCAGCAGCCATAAGGAGGAGCGCAATCACTGCCAGGACAGACTTCTTTAAGTGACTTTAATTATTTGAAGATACCAAGGATACAGTAAAAAGGGAGTTAATATATATTCAGCAAACCTACATATTCACTATTATAATTCAGACTGAGCTTGTCAATGACATCAGATGAAATTGTACAGCATGCACATGATGTATGTAAATACTTTTATTAGACTGATACATATGTGTTTATTGAAGTTAGAGATGGGATAATAAATGTATGAGCCGTACGTATGACAGCATCATAGCATAAGACAAAATGTGTTATTTTAATACTTCATTTCAATATGATTTCTTTGTAAATGTAATCTGTCTTTTTATGTAAACTGACCTAGCGGATGCAGCATGCTGCTGATGCTAATTGGGATCTCAGAAAAAAATAAAAATAAAATACATGAATGGACATTATGGTAAAATCTGGATCATTAAGTCATTCGATTAGATGTAAGAATTGTAAAGTTTTGCATGTCTAGCCATTTAGCACATGAAGATACATCACTTTGAAAGTGCACTTTTAGCTCCCAATAAAAAGAGCTTGAAGTGTTTTCTTGCTGCTTGGTTTAGTATTCAACTTGATATGAGTTGCAAAATCTAACTGCTATAAAGTCAGGAGCTAGAAATGTTTCTCCTTTCCATGTGTATGCAGAAAATGAGAAATAAATCAAATAAAGACAGGGCACACAATTCCACTGCAACAGAAGAAAATGTATATTGAGCAAATTGCATGTAAGAACCAGGTAAGGTAAGGGAATTTTATTTAGATAGCACATTTTCAGCAAGACCATTAAACGTCTTTAGGAAGGTATACCTGTACGTCAGGCAAATACACCTGATGTACATGTGTATTTGCCATTTATAAGCAATGGCTCATGGTAGTTTTAAGGTGCTATCTTATCATCTTCAAAAACAGACAGAGAAGATCTCTGCCATATTCTGTTTAATGTCCTGGGTATCTATCTGAGTGTCAAGTTTTATATGCATTGTTATTTATGCTTGTGTTTCTGATTACTGCTTAACAGAAATGTGTTGATCTGTTCTACGGTTCCTTGGTCTTGTCTTCTGCTCTTTGTGTTTTTGGATTTTGTTATTTGATCTGTTTTACTCCTTTCCCAATGTTTGTAGTTTCATTGAGTGCCAGTACTTTTCCAGTGTCTATTCACATTCCTGCAGGTGAATAGACACTGGAAAAGTTCTTATCACTTTTCCAATGAATAAATATCTTGTTTTCTATCATCTGGTTTTCCTCAGTGCCTCAGTGCAGCTGAAGCTCTGAGGCCTCAAACTTTCTTCAAAGATACAGTTCTTCAGTCAGCAGTAAGATCCAGGACATGTGCCCCCTATGTAGTCGGTGTACATTATAACAGAAAAGTAATGGTGCCAGACTTCTAATGAATGCCAATGAAAAAGCAAATTACATTTTAAGAAGTGATTTAAACTGTTAAAATGGTCTTATTAAAATCTATCCAATACAAAACTGGCAGACAATGTAAAGAGACCAGTTTTGGCCTTATACCGTAAGAATTTGAGCTGCTGTATTTTGGATAACTTGAAGACACTGTATTAATGATTAATCCTAAATAATGAAGGCATAGCAATAATCCAGTCAATAAAGTACTTGTAATAAAGGCATAAATGATTACTTTGAAATCATTAAAACAAAAATAAGACTTTACATTTGCTAAAAGCCAGAGGTGGAAAAAAAAACTTGATTTAACAACTGAATTAACTTGTTTGTATAATTTTAAACAGCAATCAAAAATAACACTAAGATTCCTAACAAAAGTCAGACAGAATGGAGCTAAATGCCTAAGAGTCTAATTTAGATTTTCAGTAAGAATGTTTTGACCAAATATTATGACTTAAGTTTTATTATGTAGGTGAAGGAAATTTAGATCCATCCATGATTCAGTTCATGGGTAGAAAAACATATTTCCATCCATGAACCTGTCCAGATATTTTTTTTCTTCATTTAGCATCTTTAGGGGCATATAAATATGCAAAGCAATGAAACAAAGATTGAGTTTCACAAAAATCTGACTAGGAGGCAATGACTGTAAAATAAACAAATAGGGCCTAAAACTGAGCCTCGTGTATGTTAATGGTGTGGCCCCAGAACAAACTTACTTACTTTTTTGTGTTCATTTAACTCAAAACTTTCAAATCTTTAACCTAAAGGAACTTTTCATTTTGACTTTATTTAACAATTGAGTTCAATGCCAGTTTTGTATCCTACATCTGACCTACTCAATGCAGTATATTATGATTATCCAAATCAATTAATTAAGTTTATCCATCTCAATTTACTGAGTTTTAAAAATTTCATTCATTAACTGTGTTTAACATGACACATTTAAGTCACTCTTACTTTAATCATTTATCTTTGTATTATAAATAATTCAAATCTCTTTGACTTAATTCTACAGTAAACCAGCTCAAACTAACCAGTTCCAAACTAAAAAATTGAAATATCCAAAATTATATTATCACTCACAATGTACTTAAAATATAGCTGGAAATTAAATTATATTAAATGCATCTTTAACATGTTATTTTAGTTTTTCAAAGAAACCATGCAGCCAAGGTCAGTAGACTGGAGTCAAACCTGCAACACAATTCTTAATTACGTAGTGGGAAGATTAATTTTTTTAAATGAAAATGATCAGCATCATCTTCAAAGTTAGTATAGTAACACAAACAAATACATCATGAGCTGAAAATGACCTATAATTCTTAGTTGCAAGTTTTATCAAAAAGTACTTTCTTGTAAAACGGTTCAACGTTGATTCTGGGGTAAAATTTGAAAATGGTATTCAAGTTTTTGACTACAAGTGACAGAATGAAAGTTTATTTTGTAATTATTGAAAGAGATGCAGGTTAATACAAGATTTTTCTTCTTCCTGCTCCCTTTCAACTCGAGTACAGTAAGCGTTGTAAAAGAATGTATTTGTAAATTAATGATGAAATGTGTTAAATCAAGTGAATAAACTGATTGATTGATTGATTGATTGATTGATTGATTGATTGATTGATTGATTGATTGATTGTATTATCAGAAAGGTATGAATTAGAGTTATGAATTAAACAACATATATTTTATCAGCTATTGTGTGATATATAAATAAAAAAAATCTGATTTATTGACAATTTTCAGGTTGTTCTCTATGAGCACCGTTTCTATAATCTGGAATTCCAGTGAATTCCAGTTCAACACATTTCCTTTTGTGTAGTCACCGTCATTTGTGTATTTCTGGATCTCACAGGGTGAAAGCTTGTAATCCCACATATGGAGATCTGACATCATGCCGACAAGTGATTGTTTGGCATCAAAACCACCAGCATATGAATCTTGATCTTGTACAAAAAATAAACACTGTTGTAAAATAGATACAATAATCAAACAGCACAATAACAGAAACTGGGTTTTCTACAAACATACAAGTTTTATTGGCCATACCTATAAAAACTTTGTATTCTCACCAGAATGATTTTGTTTTCCATTCAAGTATAGAGATGAGGATTTCAAGCCTTGTATTTTTGGTGAATTGAATATTAAAAAGCAGAAAGTCAATTTGAAGCATCCTATGTGTAACCCACAAGAAAGGTTACTTCAAATACCCTTGATAGTTAGGGTATGGCAGGAAGGTTAAGTTACTTCAATCACTAATACTAACACTACACACTTATAAGGGATGTTGGGCTTGATCAGAAGATTCTGAATTTGTGGCAGCCCAGGTGTGAGCAAAAACAGAGGAGAGCACACAGTGTCTACGAGGAAAGAGCAGAACTTAATATAACACTGTCCATCCACGTTCACAAATAAACCAAATTTGCACGCATTTGGAAAAAAAAAAAAAAGAAAAAAAGAAAAGAAAATAACCCAATATTTTTAGTCCTTCCTGTCACCGGGTCACAAAATACGGGCGCATTCGATCCTTTGGGCTGGGCTCGCCATCCAAATCTGGAAGTGATCCAGTTGTCTCTGCAGCACTACAGGTCAAATAGTGCACCACCACAAAAAACCTGACCGATGCCACAAGTCACTACACGGGGATTTCCGGAGTTTTTATGAGTTTTATTGTCAGATTAAAAAACAGACATTGAAAGCAGGTTTCTTGAAAACTATTTACATCTGTGCCTTTTCGGACATTGACAACTTGTAAAGAAGTCATGATTTTCTCCCCCATATAATACATAATATGTATATATATATGTATAAAAACTGTTACAAAAGGGGAACAATGGCCCCAGCTAATGTTGGGGCCTCTCATATGAAACCCTCCTACTAACTTCATGGATATCTGAGAATTGCATTTATTTTTTCTCTACTTCACGTTTTACATACTGACAAAAAACATATATCTAGACATTCGTAGTTCAGTTCTCAAACTCACAGTTCTTAATTCTTTTATAGTTGGACTATTTTAATGAAAATTATCAGATTTTTGAACACCTGTCTTGGAAGTATTTAGAACAAAACAAAACAAGACATCATCAGCTCTTAATGATTCTATATTCAGTTACAAGTTTAATCGAAAAGTTTTTTTTTGTAAAATGTTCAGCATTGAATCTAGCGTAAAATAATAATAATAAAAAAAACAGTATTCAAGTTTTTGACAACATATGACAAAATGATTAGTGTAATGAATTAAACATATTTATGATGTTGGAATATAAAGAACAGAGTAAATTGTGTTCATGTCATACAAGTGACCAATTATTGTGCACTATATAAATTTGTAGAAATTAGGATTTACTGACAAGTATTCTGTTGATTCTCGATCAGCACCCTTCCTATAATCTGGAATTCCAGTGAATTCCAGTTCAACACATTTCCATTTGCGTAGCCACGGCCATTCGTGTATTTCCGGATCTCACAGGGTGAAAGCTTGTAATCCCACATATGGAGATCTGACATCATGCCGACAAATGATTGTTTGGCATCAAAACCACCACCATGTGAATCTTGTTCCTGTAATCAGAGAAGAAAACACAATAATCAAACTGTAAACTCACAAGCACCTACAGCCCTGCAAGCTGCAAGAGACGGCATTCTATAAACATTTTCGGGGGAATTAATGTGATTCACAGGTTTAATTAAACATACATGTCAATACTTTGTGCCCTGACTAAAGTAGAATAAGGAATAGATTCATCCATCATTGATGAAACAGAAAATATTTGAAGCCCTAAAATCAGAAAATTAAAGTAATAAGAATAGATTAAAGATGATATGTAATTCAAAATATTACTACAATGAAGTTGTAGCGACTTCGATGCAGCAATGAAGCTACAGTTGGCTGAGCAGGTTTTAGTTATGCTGCACGTCTCCAATAAGCCATGAATATAAAATTCTGACACAACATTTTTTAAGTGGGGCAGATTAGCTCAAGTATGCCTTTGCTTATTGTATGAGTTATTAAAAACTATGTGTACCTAATTAAGTTGGGTATTTCAGATTGAAACTGTTTTTCCCAGAGTTTGTTTCCATAAATCTCTGCTTAACAAGTTTGCACACAGCCGCCTTCAAGCTCACTCTTAGGTTAGTTTAAGCTAAGCCACCACCAATTTTAATATGTGACTAACTTTGATTGAATCATAAACTTGATACAATTTGGGATATTTTTCATAATGTATTAATATTTCTATATTTACAGTGTTTAAAAACGCACCTGTCCCAAAGCAATAATAATTGGTCCATTGATATTGGATCCAGAGCTGGTAAATTTCCTGCTTGAAGGCTTTCCATCCACCCACAGTTGGGCCAAACCTGATGCAGCATCCCATGTTGCACAAACTGATTGCCACTTGTTCAGCTTGAAGTCCAGTCCTTCAAAATTTGCGGCCGTGCTCCTTACATACATTTGAAAAGAATCTAAGTTGGCCGATTTGAACAACAAAAAGGCGTTATCAAAAGAGGGTAGAGCCAACGAGAAAAGAGAGTGATGTCTTTTGAGGTCTGTAAAGAACCTGTTTTGAGGCAAAAGACATGAAGAATTTAGTTTTAGCTGTAGACATTCATGCACTCTGTAGATAGTTTTATTTGTTTTAGTGCATTTCCAAGGTTAGTTCTTACCTCAAACAGACAGTTACAGCCTGTAAATTTTGACTTGATGTCAACCTAACATGTGCTGTGTTGGTTTCTTGCGGGAAGGTGAACATCTTTCCTGAAAGATCTTTTAAACGAAGGAGTTATTAAAGAAATTTAAAAACATTATTTTAAAAACATTTAAAGTTATGAATACTTTCAAAAATAAAATATTCATAGTTCTGTTTAAATTAGTTTCCACTTGGAAATTAGGCTTTAATATCATTGCTGAACTTGTTTCTGACAACATCTCCTCATATTTGCTATGATGTTACACTGAGTAAATTTAACTTGTAGATTTGTTAACCTTTCATTTTTTATTTTTTAAATTATAGTAACTTGTGTGAGTCACACTGAAAGTTACACAGCACTTTAACCCTTTGACAATTCACTCTGAAAACATCTATTTTACTATTTCATTTATTTTTGAAAAAAAAAAAAAAGAAATACCATAACATACAAATCTGTTATTTCATCAACTAGATTAAATCAATGCAGTTTTGTCAAGATCTGCCTTCTCATTGACATGATGTTAAGGAGAAGGCAGATCACTCACATTATTTCAATGAGACACAATGTGAACTCAAAATATTTTAGAGAAAATATTTGAGAAACAGAGAAAGACAATATCACTCTAAGAGTACACCAGACTTTGCAGTGAGCCTAAGACAACATAGTTGAAATCACTTAACAATCCTAATTTGCTTAACTCTAAAGTTAAAAAAGCGAAGCACAACTTTCAGACCAAATTGTTGAACAGCACCTAACAGTGTTTGAAGAACTGAGTGTGAAATGTTGTTTATGGATCCAGTGGGAAATAATCAGTTGTGACCACAGTTCTTATCAACTCATGACCTACTTGAACTCACGTGATATCATGATACACAGCAAGAAGGTCAGGACAGTCAGCCTTTGTTTTTCTATGGCTAATCCAGCATTTTATTACAGTCAAAGCACACCATTATTTTATTATTCTAGTTTATTACAGATCAAAAACTCAGCCAAAGTCCAAACCAGGCACTAGCACTGTTTAGATGGAAAAGACTCCTGTGAGTGTTTTCATATGAAATTAACTCACAATTTTATTTCAGGTTTGTAAAAAATATGTACTCTTAGCTGGAATGATCAAGTCAACCAGCTAGATGACCTACATGTTTGCTTACTGGCAAATCTGAAACATAAAAGCTAAATCTTGTTAACTGAAGAGACAGCAACACAATTTTACCAACAATTGTTTTATTTTATTTTTTTATTTATTAGGGATAGAAAATAATAAAAAAAAGTCTTCATGTTCCATTGTATATGTGCATAGGAGTTAGAAAAACTACTTAATTTGCTATCATATAAACCTTTAATCTATATTATTATATTGTCAAAAAGCAACAAGTGTTTTTTCTTACTTTGAGGAATGGCAGCACATGATGCCACCAACAGCAGAAAGAGCAGCATCTGATACAAGAAAACACCATACAGGTCATAAAATATTAACAGTGATGATACTCTCAATAAAAATAATGACTTATTCAAGCTGTCCACTCACCATAGTTGTCATGAATCCTTAGTCCTTTTTGTAGCTATGTAAATTTCGTCAATTCTTACCTTGGATCCTGATTCTTGATGTGTGTGAAACTATCCGACTGTCACTTTTATACTGTAGCTGTTGGTAGAATAATCATATTTTATTGCTTTCCTTGGTATCCCCGCCCTATCTGACCTACCTTCTATGTAAGTTAGCAGTACATAGAGGATATTATTTAATTTATTTAGAAAGACCTTGTGAACAACATCAGTTAAATTAAATAGCATTTTACCAAAGGAATTACATGTCATATTTCTCATATGTCTGAATATTTCAGTTTTATTTTTTGTTGTTGTTGTTTTTTGTCGCATTGTTTTTACTCATTTTGCTTATCTAAGTTAATGAATTGCAGAGTTATCTTTTTTCCAGTTTAATGGAAGAGATGCAGCAATTACTTTCTTGTTTTGTTGTGATGCCTTATCAATTTGGACTTTTGCCTCTTTTGTTTCCTTGTATTGATTTCTTATTTTCATTATTTTTCCTTGTTCTACTTTATTACCTCTGCTAGTTCAGTTTCTTATTTGAATTTTGGACTTGTTCTTTGCATTTTGTATTTATTTCATCTTCTTGTTCTGATTTATTCCTTCTGTTAATTCAATTATTTCTTATTGTTGAATGTCATCATCCAAATATCTTTGACCACTGTGATTCCTGTGTTTTTCTTTATTTGTTGTTTTTTTTTTCTTTACCAAAGAAAATGTATTTAAATTTACTATCTGACCAGATGTTGCTTAGTCATGTTTAAAACTTTTACTGCACCTGGTGGACCGACAGTCAGCATCGTTACTTTGCAGCAATGACTCTGATTTGATTTTCAGTCAGCCAAAGGTCTAAATTCATGAATTTTAAATGTTTTAAATGTGGCTGCATGTGCGGGTTCACTCATCTTCTGCCTTCTTCCCATATTCCCAAAACACGACTGTTAGGTTAACATCTTAAATTTACGGAAGCGCATTGCTATCACGCAGGGGGAAAAAAATTCTAGCGCTATCACGTTATAACGTGATACGTATCTTGTTAAAACGTGATAGTATCTCGTGAAAACGTGATAGTATCTCGTTAAAACGTGATACGTATCTCGTTAAAACGTGATACGTATCTCGTTAAAATGTGTTATGTATCTCGTTAAAATGTGTTATGTATCTCGTTAAAACATGATAATTTTATGACCAGGAAGTGGCGGTATTATGCTAGGCTAGTACAGTGGCTTACATGAATTGGTCAGGTTTCCTTTCATGTTTGGTCTACAACATGTAGAGATACGGATGCTGCTTTGCACTGTGGTTAAAACCATTAACAGCATGCCTACTCTGAGCAGGATCCTAAACAGAACGGGACTGCACCGAAGGAAACGTCAGTCCCGTCCTCTAGCTGTAGCGGCGTTCCTGACTGTCTGGATCGAAGCTCAAGTTGGCTTCCGATTGTAGCTTCTGATTCGGGAAATGGCTAAAGGGAGATTATAACGGAGGCTCAGACGTATTTGATGAACAGTTTCTGTTCAGATTTTTTTTAACGGTACACTTGCTGAACAACGGCAACGGCTGTTCGTAACCAAGCAACCGAAATCAACAGAAGGCTCGATAGTGGCAAAAGACAAAACTAGATCCTGTTAAGCATTCGTCAAAATAAAATACTTCCTCTCTCCAAAATAAATCATACATAAAGCTTTGAATTTAATTATTTTTCACGTCACCTTTTGGAATTGTGTACAGTCAAGTTAAATTCGGTGAATAATAATCATGTAAATTATACTTAACATATGACTTGACATATGATTGTAAATAAATAACTAATCATGGAAATTATATTTAACATATAAATGTTGAGAAATCATTTATTCTGCTTTAAAAACGAACATACATTGACACTTCAGATCTGGAGTAGATTATTCTAATCTACGCTAATGGCAGAATATTTCAAACCTAGTTTGTGATTTGTGAAATCTTTATCTGAATTGAAACCTCAGTAATGAGAGATTTAAAAATATTTTTGCATCTGGAGTGCATTAGAAATAAACTCCTATCACATTTACAATATTTGTTATTATTTTAACCTTCTGTTTTCTTTCACTTTTTTGTCCTAGAGCACCTGCCTTTTTGTGTGGCTTACAAGGATCCATCAGCTGGGATAATAATGCCAACAACTTTTCAGATTCCGATTTATAGTGATGCAACGTAGCATCAGAGATGAATAATCTATTCCAGGTCAGAAGTGTCTAAGTATGTTAGCTTTAAAAGTTTAATAGTTAAAGATGCCCATCTCCTTAATTGGTCACATCAATATTATAAAAATTACAATATTGCCAAAATTCTTATATGTTTTCCAATCAGTTTCAATTTCCACACTCCCCTTCTTCTTTAAGGAGCTAAATATAACTTTTTCCAACTTCACTTAAATGGTAAACGCCCGAGATTGAAACTGTTTCTCTTATATCTGCCATATGACAGAGGGTGTTAACAATTATCAAACCTATTATGTTATTTCAACCCAGATCAGGGCAGCAATGTTTTACTTTACTGCCAGACAGCCCCCAGCATGGGTTACTATTGTGTCCCACTGGATCTCTATTGCTATAGACTTGTACATGTACTCATCAGGCAGGAAAAGGTTAATTAAGCAAACAAAATACCCATTTCTGAAAAATACAATGATGATCTGGCAAAAAACACTTGATTATTTGGGAGAAATGCAACAACTATCTGATGTAATGTTCATCCATGTAGAGCAGGATTTAAACTGCTAAGGATATAGCTAAAGTGTCTGATCTTTTTCCAGGGAAGGTATTTATGTAACTTGAAGAAATTAAAAACAAACATGATATTCCTACAAAATATTTCTATAACTATCTTCAAGTTCAGAGTTTTATTTTATCAAAGCAACACAATAATCTTTATCTACCCTCTTTGTCTTCATTAGAAGACATTATTTTAAGTCACCTATATGGTAAAGGAGAGGTGTCTCTTCTTTGCTCCTTGTTTGTCGACAAATATTAAAAATCTTTGACCAATATTTGACAAATATTATAATTTATTTTTTATTTTATTTCTTTTATTTTTTCCAGGTAAACCCCGTTGAGATACACATCTTATCTTATTTTCAAGAGGGACCTGGGTAGAAGTCTGCAACACACAGCAACCTGGTTACAAAATAAAATTAATTAATACATATGCAGAAGTGTAAAACAGTAGAAAAGAATTTAAAAACAGTGACACTGTTTAATAGAATCTCGTCTGTTTTTAAGAATTGCTCGAAATAAGTCCAGTGGAACCAGTTTTGACATCTTTATTTCAGACTGGAGCTGATTCCAGGCTGTAGGAGCAATCACACTAAAGCTTGCTTCCCTTTTTCAGTTCAGAAAAGTGGGACATTCAAAAGAAAAATATTGTTAAAACGTAAAGAATGGGAATTAACAGATCTATGTAAAAGAAAGTTTAAGTATGCTGGAGCCAAGCTGAGTAGAGATTTATGAATCAGGATCATTAGGTGATTGTTTCTCAGGACGCTTAAAGGAGGACATTCAGCTTTTGCTGATTTATGATTTATTTTGGAGAGAGGAAGTCTTTTATTTTGAAGAATGCTTAACAGGATCTAGTTTTGTCTTTTGCCACTATCGAGCCTTCTGTTGATTTCGGTTGCTTGGTTACGAACAGCCGTTGCCGTTGTTCAGCAAGTGTACTGTTAAAAAAAATCTGAACAGAAACTGTTCATCAAATACGTCTGAGCCTCCGTTATAATCTCCCTTTAGCCATTTACCGAATCAGAAGCTACAATCGGAAGCCAATTTGAGCTTCGATCCAGACAGTCAGGAACGCCGCTACAGCTAGAGGACCGGACTGACGTTTCCTTCTGTGCAGTCCCGTTCTGTTTAGGATCCTGCTCAGAGTAGGCATGCTGTTAATGGTTTTAACCACAGTGCAAAGCAGCATCCGTATCTCTACATGTTGTAGACCAAACATGAAAGGAAACCTGACCAATTCATGTAAGCCACTGTACTAGCCTAGCATAATACCGCCACTTCCTGGTCATAAAATTATCATGTTTTAACGAGATACATATCACGTTTTAACAAGATAAATATCACGTTTTAACATACATAACACGTTATAACGAGATACTATCACGTTTAGATACGTATCACGTTATAACGTGATAGCGCTCGAATTTTTTTTTTCCTGCGTGATAGCAATGCGCTTCCGTATAAATTGCCCTTAGATAAGAGCATTTATTTCTCATTGTAAATGATTACCATTTGCCCTGTTCAAATAGCTTGAAATCTAGTTTATCTAGTTTTATCCAAAGGAAGAAAAAAGGGACCAGAAAATGTAATTTTGCAAGCTGCATTTATTTAGAATAAACATTTTCCAGTTTGAAGTACATCTTTGACAGTGTTTTGTTTCATTTGGTTATCTTCTATCAGTGCTTTTCCAGTAGTATTAAATTCCAATGCCTTCCAGTTCAGCACATTCCCTGGATTGAAATTCAGATTATCCATTTAGCTCTTAATCTCACAGGGAGAAAGGACAGAGTCCCACATGTGGACGTCGGTCATCGTGCCGACAAAAGACTGCCTGCTCTCAAAGAATCCACCATGCCTGTCCTGTTCCTGTAAGGGAGAAAAAATAAATAAACATTGGATTATTGGACAAGCTTGAGCAGGGACAGATCCTGTATTGTCCAGCGTGCTTTATGTGGTTTAGGGTTATAACCCTGAAAGTATAGGGCCCAAATAATATTGCACGCTCCACTTTGCAGTTTTTTATTTGGTATAAGTTTAAAATGTCCAATAAATTTCATTCCACCTCACCATTGTGTCCCACTTGTTGTTGATTCTTCACAAAATAATTTGATTCTTTAAAAATATTTTTATGTATTTTTTTATAATTTAAAAAAAATATAAAAAAATTATTAAAATTTTAGATCTTTATGTTTGAAGCCTGAAAAGCTGCAACAGGTTAAAAAGTTCAAGGAAGTCATATACTTTTGCAAGGCACTGTATGTATATATTTGGATAAACTTGATAAATTCAGTTAAAAAAAACTTAATAAATTGAGTTGGATGAACTTAATGAATTGAACTGGATGGTCATAATAAATTGAGTTAGGTGGAACGCAGTTTAGTAAGTTAACTTGAGTTGGTTAAAATGAATAAATTAAGTTTGAAAAACTTAATTGAATTACTTTTTACCAATTGAAGCAATTCAATTAAGTTGGTACAGCTCATTTCATTTTATTGTGTATAGCTGTCCTGCCGTATTTAGACAAAGTTGCTTTACCAAATGGGAAGAATGGCTTTATTAAGTTAAAGTCACGATAAAGAACATTTGAACCAGGCAACAAGAAGGAGAGGCTGCTAATTATAAAGAGACTAAAAGGAAAAGTTGTGGGGGAACTCCAGATGATGTTGGGGCAAATGAAACGCTGCTACTTTAGAATGAACTTTATGGATATATGTGAATTACATTGTATCTTTTCTCTAGTAAATGTTTTACATACTGACAGAAAATATATTTTTAGTTTGTGAGTATTACAATTCCTAATATATTTTTTTAAATATATATTTTCTAAATACAGAATTACTATCAAATAATACTGATGTGAGCACCTTTTCCAGTTTGTCTTTATTAAGTATAAAGGTGTCTTAATATTTAGGTATTCAATCCTAAGCCGTGTCATAATTCAAGTGTATACTATATTTTAGGTTTCAGGGGAAACTTGTCATTCAAGAAAGAAGCAACAAATGTATTGTTTTATTATTATTTAGTCGGAAGATTTATTTTTTTTAAATGAAAATGATCAGCATTTTGAACATCCATCTTCTAAGTTAGTACAATTACACAAATACACCATGAGCTTAAAATGTTATATAGTACTGAGTTACAAGTTTAATCCCAAAGTACTTTCTTGTAAAATGGTTCAGCGTTGATTCTGGGGTAAAATTTGAAAACAGTATTACACAAATCCCAAGAAAATAAAAATTATAGCAAAATCTATACTTATTTATTGTGACTGAGGTCAAACTGTTGTTTTCACAGCCAAACAGACTTTAAAAAGAAACTGGAAGAAGTTAAAAGGAAATAACCAATCTAAGAAAAGATCTAAGAAAGAAGTGGCAACAATTTATCCATTAGTTAATATGAACATTTATTTTGTAATGATTGAGAAAGGGGCAGGTTTCTGCAAGATTTTTTTTTTCTCCCCGCTCCCTTTCCACTCATGTAGAGTAAGAATCGTAAGAGAATGTATTTATAAATTAATGATGAAATTTGTTAAATCAAGGAAATAAACTGATTGAATTAATGATCAGAAAGGTAAGAATTAGTCTAATTATGATGATTAAATTATTCTATCAACAGAATATAATTTTTTTGCTTCATAACATATTTCTTGAACATAACACACAATTTACCAATTATTGTGTGTTATATAAATTCAAAGAAGAGATGACTGACAAGTTTCCAGTTTATTCTCGATCAGCACCATTCCTGTAATCTCGAATTCCAGTGAACTCCAGTCCAACACATTTCCTGTTGTGAAGCCACCTTGATTCATGTATTTCTGGATCTCACAGGGCAGAAGCTTGGAATCCCACATGTGGAGATCTGACATCATGCCGACAAATTGTATTCCGTTAAAAAAACCACCTCTATATGGTTCGGGATACTGTAAGAAAAATAAACACAATAGTCAAACAGCACAATTACAGAAATTGGGTATTCTACAAACATACAAGTTGTGTAGGATATACATATCAAGACTCTCTATCCTGACCAAAATATTTTTGATTTTCATTGAAGTATAAGGAAGGGATGGATTTCAGTCTTTGTCTTTACAGTCAATTGAATATGAAAAAGCAGCAAAATAATTGGAAGCATCCAGTGCAGGGTGTATAATCAGCAAAACCTTTTTAGTCTTTAAAATCTAAAACGTTAAAAACGCACCTGTCCTAGAGTGATTGTAATTGGTCCGCTGATATTGGATTTACTGCTTAACCTCCTGCTTGAAGGCTGTCCATTCAGCCACAGTTGTGCCAAACCTGATGCAGCTTCCCATGTTCCACAGAGCGACTGCCATTTGTTCAGCTTGAAGTCCAGTCCTCTAAAATATGCTTGTTTGCCGTTGACACACATTTGAAATGAACCTACTTCATTTTTAAATATAACACCATTGTAAAAAGAGGGTACGCTCAAAGAGAAAAAAGTAAATTCTCTTGAGAGGTCTGTGAGGAACCTGCATTGAGGCAAAAGACATGAAGAATTTTGTTTAAGTTCTAGACATTCATGCTCTCTGTAGATAGTTTTATTTCGATAATCACCTGAAACAGACAGTCACAGCATTGAAATCTTGTTTTGATGTCGTCAACCTGACATTTGCTGTGTTGGATTCTTCTGGGAAGGTGAACATCTTCCCTTGAAGATCTTTAAAACAAATGATATAATGAATACATTTAAATAAATACAATGTTTTTCAAAATGTATTTAAAGTGATGAATACTTTCCAAAATAAAAGTTTATGGTTCCGATTAACTTATTTTTCTCCTGAAAATTATTTTTTAAGCTCATAGCTGAAGTGACAACATCTCCTGATATTTGTTAAATCCATCTTGTTGTAGATTTGTTTACCTTTTAAATATTTTCATTTTAATGATACTAACTTGTGTGAGTTGCATTGAAAGCTATACAGCAGTTTAACCCCTTTGAACTGGAACCATTTACATTTTCTCATCAGCATTTATCTTCTTCTAACACTCTGAAAACATATGTTTAACTATTTCATTTATTTTTTGCCAAAAAAGTATTTTTTACCAGAAAATATAAATTTGTGATTACATCAAGACTGCTAAACCTATCTTCTCATTGACATGGTGTGAAAATAAAAGAGAAAATATAAACTATAAGTAAGATATTTGAAATGACTTAATGATTTTCTGTGGCAGTCCTTTGAAAAGCAAAAGTTAAGCACAACTTTCAGAGCAATATTGCTAAACATCACATAAAAGTGATGTTTAACTGAACAGAACTTAGTCTGAAATGTATTTTCTGACTTTCCCAGTGGGAAATAACTAGTGACAACAGATCCTAGCAATGTACTGACCTACTTAAACTTTGCTATAGATGATATAAAACATCTGGACAGTCAACTTTACTTCTAATCAAGCATTTTATTAGATTGGAAGCACAAACCTTTTGCGTTTATTATGGATCAAAAACCAAACCAAAGTCCAAACCAGAAACTACCTCTGGTTAGATGGAAAAGAATCATGTGAGTGATTTCATATGACGTTATCTCATGAGTTTATTTCAGGATTTTTTTTTTAAATCAACTCCATGCTGGAATGGTCAAGTCAACCAGCTAGCTGACCTAAATGTTAGCTCACAGGGCAAATCTGAAACATAAAACCTAAATGTTTTTGTTACTGAACAGGCAAGACACAATTTTACCATTTGTTTTTCAAAAGGTTTAGAAATGTCTTCATGTGTCGTCTTATACCCACATAGGAGTTAGAGCAAGCCTCATCCGAGAAACTTGCTCTCATATAAACCTTTAATGTGTATTATTTTAAGAAAGCAACAAAAATGTTTTTTTGTTTTTTACTTTGAGGAATGGCAGCACATGATGTCACCAACAGCAGAAAGAACAGCATCTGATACAAAGAACAAAACAAAAAAAAGGTCCAGAAATGAACAGTGATGATACTTGCAGTAGTTGGCAAAAATAATAAAATAATAATAAAATAATAAAATAATAATTCAAGCTTTCCGCTTGAATAAGTCATAAAAATTCTCGTAGAGAATCATAGACCATTTTGTTTGTGAGATCATACCTCAAAACTGTCCCACTATGTAAAGTTTGTCATGTCTTACCTTGGATGTTGATTCTGGATGTTTAGTGTAAAACTATCGGATTGTCACTTTTATACTGTAGATGTTTGTGCAATAATTGTATTTCATTGGTTCCCTTGATGTCCCTCCTGACCACCTGATCTACCTTCTATGTAAATTAGAAGGTTGGCCTTTTTTTCTAGAAGGCCGATCTTCACCAAGGTTGGTCTTTAACTTTGTAAAAGACCAAATAGAGGATAAAATGATATCGGCACAATAAGAGAAACTTGTGCCGTTTCAATAGCAGATGGACCTTAACAATATATGGACCGAGAAAGTTCTGTTTTCTAAATATGATTTAAACCGTTCCAAAACTGTGTCTGTCATGCCAACACAGTGTAAATAAAAGAATCTCATGTTCTATTATAACAAACTATAAATCACTCTGTTGTAACCCCAAAATAGTTTTTTGGTTATCTCCTGAAAAAAAAAAAGTTTTATACTATTAAATATAAATGTTATTGTTAGATTTAAAAGCACAGCCATTGAAACCAGGTTGTTTGAAAACTATTTACTACTATTTCTTTTAGGACATTGACAACTTGAGCAAATAAGCCATAACTGTTTTCCCATTATAATATCAATGCATACATACATAATATGATGTCCTTCTAAGTTGGGCTGCTATAAAGGTTTTAAATATTTTTGAAATTTAAGTTGCATGACTGTAACAAGATAACAGCTCTCTATTTGCCTCACTAAGACAGTCAACCACAGAGTAAAATTAACAGATAATGATTTTACTTAATATTCTATAATGATATGCATCCACACAAATATTTACTCACCATGACATATCAAATGGTTGAAGTGGGTGATTTGATGGTGAACTTGGCACTGATTAATTCAGTTGATAATTGATTCACAGCTTAGTGACGTTCATAGACGGTAAGGGAATGTGTTTTTGAAACCAAGATGTTTTGGCAATTACAACAATAATAAGATTACTTTAAGTAGTAGTGGAATAATAAAACATTTTGACAATTGAGGAGATTTTGTGGCACTAGTGGTCTTTATTCTTAGCAATCAAAGAGGAAACAGAAAAAAATCCAGGTGAGTATTTGCATTTAAGGTCCTTACATGTTGAATCACTGTGAGGGAGTGGCCACCTGTCAGGGTGTACCCCGCCTCTCTTCCGAAATGTCTCGCTGGAGATAGGCACCATCACCCCACTCGAGACAAGGGTTTACAGAAAATGGATGGATGGATGGACATCTTGAATCAAACCCCAGAAGTGAGATGAGTTGCAGCAGCCTCCCCACAATCTACTAACAGAACTGTGCATCATCCATCCCTGTTCAAAAGACCCTTATATATATATTTTAAGTTTGGTATTGAGTATTACTCTTTGTATTATGTGTTTTCTGGTCAGCGTTACTTTTGTCCCTTAAGGCATACCGTAGTTAGGGCAGTGATGACGTCAACACCTTGCCGTAACCAACGTTGCTGGTATCTGGTGGGGAAGTTCGGGTAACCAAGCCGCTGTGCTAAAACGTGGGAAAGACCACAAGATATGTGTTCTCCTTAAGAGTGTGCGTCAATGATGAGTAAGTTGCAATATTTGAGTGTGTACTGCAGCTAAATGAGTGATTTGAAGTTTATTTGTTTGCTATTATTTCATCTGTTGCTAAGTCCGAGCTATCTGCTACGTGTGTATTGTAGAGCATCGTGTTGCACATGCATATCTATTCTCAGTGGAGCAGAGACATGGTTATTAGTTAACTGTGGAGTTAACTTGCCTTAGTTTGCGTAGTAATATTGACTTAGAGGTTTCCTTCTTAGTTTATCTAAGGTATAATAGCATGGTGAAATGTGTAATGATAGGACACCTTGAACTTATTTTCTGTATTTTTGTTTATTCTAGGAAACCACACACACACCTTCATGTAGACACATTTATGCCCATCCATGTTCATTGGATTATCTGTGATACAGTTTGGAATACAGAACAGTTAAAGGATCCTGCCTCGTGACTTCATTAAACTCCTGGTGCACCTCATCCAAACATCTGGTCCTGAGCTGAATCCTGGCCTGAGTGGTGTTCTGGCCGACACTCCAGGTTGAGAGTGGTGACAAACCTGAACAGCGCCTAACAGTCCTTCAACTTTAGGACAAACTCACTTACAATCCTATTAGTTCAAAATTAAATGACCAAATATTACAATCAATCAAATTTTATTTGTACAGCACATTTCAGCAGCAAGGCATTCCAAGTGCTTCACATCATAACAAGCACAAAAACACAGAGTCA
The DNA here is from genome assembly GCF_051168715.1 of Poecilia mexicana. Lineage (NCBI taxonomy): Eukaryota > Metazoa > Chordata > Actinopteri > Cyprinodontiformes > Poeciliidae > Poecilia > Poecilia mexicana. The sequence goes on along the minus strand of NW_028263385.1, from coordinate 17,150,368 downwards.
TGAAACATAGAATCAACAATCAAAACATTACATTAAGTCAAGTGCCATTGTTAAATTTGTTATTGATTACGTTTCAAATCCAACCCTAAACAGGTGGGTTTTAGTCGAGATTTAAAGAAGTCAGTGTTTCGGCTGTTTTACAGTTTTCTGGAAGTTTGTTCCAGCTTTGTGGTGCATATAAGCTGAATGCTGCTTCTCCTTGTTTGGTTCTGGTTCTGGGGATGCAGACCAGAACCAGAAGACCTGAGGGGTCTAGATTCTAGACAGTAGGTACAACATTGGTACAACAACAACAGATCTTTAATGTATTGTGGTGCTAAACCGTTCAGTGATTTATAAACTAACAGTTTTTTAGAGTCTATTCTCTGAGCTACAGGGAGCCAGTGTAGGGACTTTAAAACTGGTGTTATGTGCTCTGTGCTTGACCAAATCAGTAATTTATTTTCAAATTTTGGAAAATTTTATTTCTAACTTTTCTGCATCAGTTATAGTTTGAAACATTGTGACTCTAAGTAAATATTCACTTTTTCAAAACTTTGCTTGCATTTCATAATAATCAAAGTCCAAAGTGGTCATGGACCTTGCTGCTGACCATCATTACATTTGTTAAATATTTGCTAACAAGGTCACCCATTACCATTTGTTAAAACTATGACATAAATGTTGTTAAATTAATCTCTTTGGATTAAGAACTCTGCCTAATATAGTGAACAATCATTAAACAATCATATTATTAAGAGACATATTAAGTACAGCCAATTACAGTCAATTAACTATTCTTTTGTAGTTGTCATAAAACCTGGCTGGAACTAGTTGAGATCTTTCCAGAACACACAGAAAACAGGTCACAAAAGCCTGGAGCTACTAGTAATCTTGTATTATGACTTAATGTTGATTGAAAAACATGTAATCTTTGTTTTTAAATGCAAAATGAATTTATTACATTTTAAAGATGAGTAAAATACATATAATCATTTCTTTAACTACTGTATGAGGTTGATGAGTAAAGAGTAAAAAGTGTTTGATACTGTGTCACAAATATAGGTTGCAGGGGTGAAAGAATTTTTAGCACGGAGGAAAGAGGAAGTGAGATTTTGAGAATATATCTGTACCAGGTGTTTTGAGTTGTTGATCTTTAAAAAGGAAGGTTAAAAGTTGAGTGGAGGAAAGGTTGAGGCTAACTGAAGGCACTTGACGTCAAGGAAAGTACGCACCGGACATGCAGAATATGCAGTATAAAAATATATGCAAACGCAGAATCGAGGTTCTTTGTTCCGCGGCGTTCAAGTCGAGCAAACGGAGATGGAGAATCAACGGAGGGCTGCGTGCTGATACCCCGGGACGAGTGCTTGCTGCACAAGGAAGCAACAAGATTCATTTACCCACAACCCGGGATTCTGATTCGACTGTGGCCCCACACTCAACCCAAAGGATTACAACGATGCCTTATGACTTATGACATCTTTATTTTCATTGTAAAAAATATAAAATATTGAATATTAATTAAATTAATGACTGAATAAATTAGGTTAATTTAACTTAATTGAATTGCTTCAGTTGGTAACAAGTAATTCATCAAGTTAAACCAACTTAATAAATTAACTTCCAAACAGCAGAAATCTTGTTATCATGAATCCAAATAAATCCAGGATGTATTCCGCCGGGTGTGTTCCCGCATTATGAGCGGGCTCTCCTGCGCCCAGTCTTCTGGCTGAGAAAATTTGATTAATAGTATTATCGAGAGACAAGTTAACCAGATCCATAGTTTGTAAATTCAAAGGATGTGCAAAGAGAGGCTCCAAAGAAGCAGCGCAACAGCCAGCTTCTTTAATAACCATTTCCTGGTTTCGCTCTTTGTAACACATGTCTGTACTAAATACATTCTTTATTGGTCTTTGATAATATTTTAAGTAGCTGGGGTCCTCACAACCTATAAACCATTATAATACAGATACAAATGTATCTGTTTATCTGTATTATCTGTATCTGAATGTTGCCTCTGTAAAGAATTTCACAAATTTCACTTTCAAAAACTAAAATAAATACACTTTTTGATAAAATTCTAATTTACTGAGACGTGCTCTATTATGCCTTCTCACTAAACACGTTGCTGATCTACTCTTGAGTTAAATGCTCAGGATCTGTTCAAAATCAACAACTAAGCAGGCCTAGACTTTGGAACTATGACCCCTATATGTTTTCCATTGCAACATCAACTAGCTTATTTTGTACATGCCTTCTAAAAGCTGTTTAGTATTGTGCCTATTTCTTGTATAGAACATTGTTTAGATTTGTTTTCTTCTAGATTATTTTTTTAACAAAACATTGACTGTCTAACTTTTTCAGACTCTCTTTGTGCACAAAACATCACTTTGTCAAATCTTTGCTTAGATTTCATAATAAGCAAAGTCCAAATTTAAGTGTTTTCTTGTTTCTTTTTTCAAAACTTTGTTCAGATTTGTTTTCATATTCTCTTTGTGATGTTTTCTAAATAAATTATACAAACATGTTTATTTAAAATAACCAACGTAGTGATATAAAAAGTCAAATTCTAGAGTCAACCTTAAATTCATGGACAACAAACCTAGTGAAAGTGGCTACATATATGTACACAGTAAAGTTGTAATTTCTATATGTTTGTGTTCTAGATACAAACATATCTAGAACTGTGTGTACCAGATTAAAGCTTTATTTTAGCTACAATGAAAATAATTCACATTGTACAGCATTTATCTTTTTCTAAAGTGTAACAGCTTAAACAAACATATAGTTGTCCTGCCAATTTCAGACACAGTTGTATTATAAAAGGAGAATAAAAAGGATAACTTGTGGGTGAACGTAGGACTATAAAAGAACTTTGTGAATACTAAGCAACAATAAAGACTGAAATGTTTAAAAAAATTGATGAAATATCTAAAATGGTCAAGCCTAATTTACTGCAGGTTTACAAGATTTTACAGTTTTCCTAAGTCACTTTGGTGCATTTTCCATACAAATGTTTTTTCACACAAATGTTTTTTAAGTTGTTTAATTGATACTTTGTAATAAAAAAAAAAAAAAAAAAAAAACGAGCAACGTCCAATTCAATTCACAGTTATAACAAATCTATAGTTAAGCAAATAATTCAAAAATAATGATTCAATAATGGTTACTGGAAATGTATGAGTTGCTGTAGTGATCAAATTATTCTAAGTGGAGTTAGTAACAAACGGTTACTTTATTTTCAAGCAACACTTTGTCTATAATCTGATAATCCAGAGCCCTCCAGTTCAACACATTCCCTGGTGTGAAGTTTCGTTCATCCACATAATTCTGGATCTCACAGGCAGAGAGGATGTAATCCCACATGTGGACGTCAGACATCATGCCAACGAAGGACTGCTTCAAGTCAAAGCTGCCGCCATGACTGTCCTGCTCCTGTTGGAAATGCAGAGTGTTAATGGTTTTTTTTTTTTTTTTTTCTTGTTTTTTATTGAAAAATAGGGAAAAAAACATTAATGATTTGAATCAAATGTTATGTCATCAAAGTTATGACCCACGCATTTCCAACTGATCTGTGAAGATGAGTCTTTTTTGCAATAGCTCATGACTTTTCATACTAAACACATAGATGCATATGTGACATGCTTGGATGTCTTTAATATGAAATGTTATGCTACAGATTTATGGGGAAAAAAACATAATGATAAAAGTAAAATGCTGCTTATTTAGTTTTATTACTTATTGAATAAAGGCTGGGTTTACATTGCTTTATGCAGAGGTTTTTACTGATTTTGGGTTAAGCTACTGCTAGTTTAAAATTTTAACATTGTTTATATCACAGTGGTCAATGTTAAGACAACTGTACCATTTGTATATGATATTTTGGATTAAAACAATCCTCTACATCCTTGTTAAAATGCTAGATTTTCTGTGATTCACATAATTTCATTTGCAAACCCTAGGTGTGCTTACCTGTACAGTCAAGAAACCACTTGGACAGAACCTGTCTGACAAGATGGAGGTATTTGTCTGAGTTTTGATCATTTTGGCCCCATTATTTAAAGAATCATAGGCACTGCAAGGAGTGACATTGATATTTGTGATTCTGGAAAGCCAATATCAACGTACAGCTATTTGGAACAAACTCAAACTACAGTGAGAATTATTGTCCACAAACAGAGAAAACATGGGGATGTCGTGATTCTTGCCAGAATTGGCCAGTCTACCTAATTCTCTCCAATTCACTTATGAGATCATACAGTAACTAAGAACAGCATCTAACACCCTGCAGGCATGATTTGCTCCAGTTAAGGTTAGTATTCATAATTCAATAATAGTAAAGAGATTGGGCAAAAATGGCCTCTATGGAAGAGTTTTAAGGTCAAAACCACCAACTATCACAGATATACTGATCTAAAGCATTTCACTGTGAAAAAGACAGGATGGGTATTTTTGATGTCATATGGAGATCTTCTCAACACAGAAAGACACAGTGACAAATTATAAATGATCTGCTTATATTTTATAATTTTACCCAGTTCTACCCAGTTTAACCTAAATTTACCCAACTTTAGTTCCATTTTGTTTCAAGTTTGTTTTTATGTTTATCAACCTGTAAGAAAATTGGATAAAGTGATTCATAGATTGCACAGAGGCTAAAAATGACAGACGTTCGAGATGTTTGTTCCATTTTTCAATGAATAAAGGAAATTGTACCTGTCCCACAATAATATTGACAGGTCCACCAATGTTTGACCCAGAAATTGTGAATTTTCTGACCGAAGGCTGTCCATTGAACCACAGCTGTGTCAGTCCAGTCGTCCCGTCCCATGTTGTGCAGATAGAGTGCCACGTGTTGGGCTTGTAGTCACGGCCTCCGTACTCAACCTTTTTATTCTTAATGTGTGGCTCCATTTCTTTATTGGTGTTATCCCAGAAAATCAAAAAGTCATTGGGATTATTGGGTGTGGACAAGGAGAACAGCCCGTGGTCTCTCTTGAGGTCTGTAAATGATCTGTTACAATGACAGACATAAAGCGTTGCATAATGTGTCTCACTCACAAAGATGAAGAATGTTCTTCTACGTAATTCATATTTAAAACCGCAGTACCTGAGGCAAACAGTTATGGCATCAAAATCTCTTCTTGATGTGTTAAACTTCACATAAGCTCTGTTGGTTTCCAGTGGAAAGGTGAACATCTTACCAGAAAGATCTGAAAACATAAAATGTATTCATATTTCCTTGTTTTATTCATTTGCACATGTCAAATATAGTCTTATCTTTTGAAAGTAATGGGAAATAGGAAGAGAAATTCGTAATATCTTTCAGGTGACCAACATACTCAAAATGTAAAGCATGATTTAATAGCAAGCCAAATAAATTATGCATAATTCAAAGGCAAAAGCTGTTTACAAATGACTAAAGTCATTCAGTTATTATTATTATTATTATTATTATTTTTTTTTTTTTATTCTTAGAATTACCTTAAATGACAGATTAAAACAGCACTGCTGTTTTCTCTTGCCAGGAAATACAAAATAACGAATAAAAATTCCATTTTGTTCTAGTTATTGTATGTTATGCTTGACCTTTCTGTGAAATCTGTAGCTTCTTTAGTTCATTACAAAAGGGAATCAAGATTGCAAAAAATTACACACTTAATAGTTAAGATAATCATTTCAAGTAGTTATTCTGTTTTCTTCTTTAATCATCTAATATGAAGTAAACATGAATATATATATATATATATATATATATATATATATATATATATATATATATATATATATATATATATATATATATATATATATATATACTGAATATAAGAAATACCTTGTGTTAGGGCAGCACAAGCTGTAATCATCAGAAGCAGAAGGAGCACCTTCATCTGATTAAAGAATAACATTAACATTACTGACAGGTTTTCATCACACAAATCTGAAAGTTAAAGTGTCCCTTGATTTTTTTTCAATAAACAACACAAGAGGAAATAGTAAATATGGACAATGATTAATTTTCTGCTGAATTTGAATTCATACTCTTACCTTAAAACCTGTGCAGTGACTTTGTTGGCACCAATGGATAAAGTCAATGTTTCTACTCACATCCTCCCTATTTCAACAACGTTTTCAGTGTGAACTTCCTTAAACCAGTTCTTCTTTTTTTGTGACACACAGGAATCTTAACCTCTTTGACACACAAACTATGGGCTGCTTATGTTGATGTCGAAATAGTTCTTGCACATCGAGGAAATGTCTAAAATGTGGTAAAAAAAAGACATATTCATTTTTTTTAAATCCCACAGCACAGATGTTAACAGTAGGTTCTGTGTTTTTGTACTTTTGGTGCTTCCCTTTTGTACACATGCTACACAAGTTTTAAGTGTGTATATCCCTTCAGGGCTTTCTACTGCAAAGCTTTTCCTGGCAGGAAAAGTTTGCAGGAGAAAACTTCTTGTTAGTAATCAATCACGTTACTTCATTAATGTTTTTTTTTTTGTTTGTTGGTTTTTGTTGGCAAAATCTGCACAGACAAATTCCTCCTGAATGTAGAAATAAAAGAATTTGGCATGCAAATTATCTGATGTGAAATTGCATTTCACATCAGATCCATGTGCAAAGTCATTAGCACATGGATCATTAGTGCTCTGCACAGCTTCAACATAATTAACTTATTGCTTTTAGCTGTCTTAAGAAGTGATATTATATGTAGAAAAATTATAACATCACACCATTTTACAAAGTATCTGTTGAAGTAAAACTTATGCATCTACTGCATCACTGCCTCTTTGAGATGCCAACAACTGGGGTGTTTCTTAAATCCCTTTTAGCTTTTGTGAAAGAATATCAGAGCTTGTGGACATAATGACGTTTCACTGAGACCAATGTCACACAGCTGATTCACATTTCTACCATCTAAAATCCTTTAGCAAAGATTAAACATTATGAAGCTTCCTACTGTCCTGCAGTAAATGAAAAGTAGAGAAAATGCTTCTCGTTTGGTGGAGCATCAGATTCACATTAAGATTAGATGCTGGCCATTTCAATGTCTATCGAGGACAAATGAAATTATTGGATGAAATAATCAGATAAAATAATCTTGGACTCCTTGTTTAGTGTATGGGTGAGAAGGTGATAACTATTGAAATTATTCACAAAACTTTTAAGGCCACAGCAGAAGGATAGTACATGTAAACTGAAGAGAAAGGATTTCCTTAGTGAATTTTGGTAGAAAGCACCAGACACCAGTCTATTCAACACACAGGCTTTTCTCATTTATTAATAGACAAAACAAAGCTTTTATAAGAACAGATAGCTACAATTTACCTCTCCCTCACATAAAAGCATTCTGTTAGACTGGTTGCGTGACAGGAAGACAGTGTGTCGTACTCATTATATACCAGTGCTCGGGCTCACAGGAGAATGTGAGTGGGTGGGGAGTGTGTTATTCTTTTTCCCATGAAAAGCACGTCTCAAAAGAAGCAACAAAAAAATGAAAAAATATGTAAAACGAGAAATGATTTAATATCAGGGATTCTTTTATGATTGAGACTTTTTCTTGGTGATGGTATTAATTTAACAGTTCAAAGACAAACCATTACTTTATTCTCCACCATCACTTTTTCTACTATCTGATAATCCAGAGCCGCCCAGTTCAGGACGTTTCCCGGAGTGAAGTTCTGTTCATCCACGTATTTCTGGATCTGACAGGCAGAGAGGACGTAATCCCACATGTGGACATCAGACAACATCCCAACAAAAGACTGCTTGATGTCAAACCCGCCGCCGTGACTGTCCTGGTCCTGTAGGAAAAACAATTTTATTTAAAAGTAATAATAAAAAATAAACTATTTTGAAATATATTTGTAAAGTTTAATATTAATAAGAATTTAATAAGAATTGTGGAATATGGAGGATGACTGACAATTTACCTGCCCTAACATAATTATGAGAGATCCTCTGATGTTTGATCCAGAGCTGGTAAATTTTCTAACTGATGGTTGTCCATCCAACCACAGCTGCGCCAGCCCAGACGCGGAGTCCCAGGTGGCGCAGACAGAGTGCCATGTGTTTAGCTTGTAGTCAGTTTTTCCAAATGTTGCAATTTTATCCTGGGTATAGATCTCCAATTCTTTGTCAGTGCCATCCCAGAGAACCATAAAGCCATTGGAAAAACTGGGTACAGCCAAAGAAAATAGGACGTGGGATCTTTGGAGGTCTGTAAAGTATCTGAGGGGAAAACAAATGCAACGTGTGTTACATGATATACTTCACAGAGATTAAAAAATAAAAAATAAAGGTTCCTTTACAGAATTGTGCAAAAGAATCAAGCCCTCCACTATTTTTAATTTAGATTTTCCTTTTTGAAATCTTTTGAAACCATGTGACATAAGATTCCTTCACAAGATTTCCATGCATTTGATGATCAGATGATCAGAAGTATCATCAAATGCATTATTGAAGGACACAGCGTGTCTGCTTGATTTTTTTTTTTTTACATTTCTTAAACAAAGACCTTTGGGACAGTAGTCATCTGCTAAAGATTTTTTTTGTTTTTATTCAAAAGCTTTTTGTTTGTCATCCACTTGTCACTGTTTTTGAATTATTAAACATTTATTGTTTAAATGTACCTGGTCATGACCAGCTACATGACAAGGCAATCGAAAAACGGTGACAAATCTTCAAAATTCTCATAAAACTACAGCTTGAGACCATCTGAAAGATGTCAATGAAGTTTTGATGCTTGGAAGCGAGCTAAAAAGAATTTAGCAGAGAGGAGGTTAAAACTTTTTGCATGGTACAATAATTTACTCGTATGACTACAATACCTTTGACAAACAGTTACTGCATTAAAATCCTGTTTTGTAGTTCTTAGCTTCACATGAGCTGTGTTGGTTTCAAGTGGAAAGGTGAACATCTTGCCAGACAGATCTGGAAGAAAAATAACAGAGAGTAATAGAAGCTGCGTCTTCTTAAAGGATATGTTAAAAAATAACTTTTGACAAGTTTGGTAGTCGGTAAATTTAGTACAAATGCTGTAAAAATATTCATAATAAAAAAAATAAAATCAAAACAAGCTCAAAATTTAAAGCAAATCTAAAACAAACCAGCTATAATTCTTACAGTTTACTTTTTATGAATGATAAAAGTCAATTTACCTTGGGTTACTGCAGCACATGCTGTCAGCATTCCCACTAAGAGCAGCAGCCTCATCTAACAAAAGAGACACAAACGTTAAGATCCCATTGCTCTTTAGAAATCCCAAATATATTCAAGCTGGTCTAAAACCACACTTTCAATTCAGCTTGAAGGAGATTGAAAAGAAACTGTAAAGAAACAGAGGCTTTTGTAAAATGCTTAGCCATTACATTTCTTGCCAAAGTTGAAAATAGTGGTCTTACCTTAAAAATCAGTCTGAAGACTTTGATGCAGCTCTGAGAGGTTTGTCCTTTTATACTCAGTCATATCATGACTCTATCCAGGCATATTTCTGAACACTTCTTTGATCTGGTTCTCTTTTTTTTTTTTTAGACCTGCTAACGGTGCTTTTTTTTTTTTTTTTTTTGCTCTAGATAAGCTAAATCTAGAGGGTCGTTAACCTGAATAACCCGTAACTCGATAAAATAGTTATCATTCATAGCTGCATGTATTAAGGAACATAAGACTGATGTATGTTTGAGTGGAACTTTGATTCTTAGTTGCAATATAAAGAAAATAAAAAGAGGAGAATTACTTGACAAGATAGAGAGCAACACACTTTATTTTAAATCAAGCAGCGTTTCATATTCCAAAACTCTCTTCTCTGCTATGAAACACATCCAGATATTTCAAAAGACATTCAAATTACACAAGATCTTTAACTATTTTGTGTTATATATCTATACACATTTTACTTCAAATCAACCAACTTTTCATACTCCAAAACTCTTTTCTGCTATGAAACACTGTTATTTCAAAAAACAAAGACTCAACAGCTATATGAATTCAAAATAATCATATTTTTAATAAGTGAAGGGTTAAATTAGTTTAAAAGTGTTTTTCTTTTTTTTTGTGCATGACTGAAATGGAAACTGCTGTGTTTACACTCTTTGAGACTCAGAGTCTCCTGTGCTGCACCCTTCACAATATTAAACACATTTAATACATTTCTTGATTTATATATAATTTGATACAAATGGTATGAAAACTATGGCTTTAATTGTTTATCCACAGTATTTACTTGCACATGAAGTTAAGACTTAGTGAAATTTAATTACTATTCTATCATTGAAGACATTCAAATCACTCTAGTGATAAAATGTGAATCACTGCAACTGAAAATCATATAACTAGACAAAAAAAACTAATAAAACATTCTTAGTTGTCATTACAATTAAATGTTTCAGCTCACAGAAAGCTATTTCTCATATGATCTCTTGATAAGACATTTACATTATCCTCTGTCCATTTATTATCTCAAGTTCTCGCTTTAATACTTTCTAAATGACTCATTTTATTTCTGCTTTTTATTTATATTTTAGACTCAACACAAAACTTGTTTTATTTGTTCCTGCTCAGCAGTTTTTGAAATGGGGAAGTGCTTTAGCTTACTCTTGTAAAATAATCATGTGAAGGTTTTGTATTTTATGACTTTTGTGGATTTAGATATTTTGTTGCAGTCAACACCTTCACTGAAGGATGATGAGACGAGTGCTTTGTCAACTTTTAAGGCTTCTCTTTTATTGGGTAAAAATTGTTTTTGAATTTCTTAAACTTTTCATAGGACAAAATTCTGTGAAAAATCAATGAAAATTTAACTGAAATAGCTCTTTTTACATCTCTGCTTTACAGCAGGTCTGATTGTGTTTTTATTTAACCAGTTATGTGACAGATGAAGCATTAACAAATTCACAGTCAGCATAACACATAACTGTAAGCATCCAGCAAACACATTAAGAGTTCGTAATATGCAGCAATTATTGCAGAAATTGATTGTATTCTGAAAACAGGTCAGTGGAAATGTCATTTTATAAATGTAGATCTTGACATTTTTATTTCAGTAACTTAGTTGAAAACATGAAAGTCATTCTAAAGACTCTGAGTTTTAGTCCTACTTTATTTTAATTATTATGACTTACAGCAAATGAAACACCAAAAATTAGCTTTTTGGAAAATATGAATTTCACATTAATCCAGTAAAAACTACATTTTAATTCAGAAATTTCAGCCTGCTGACTGTATTGTTCAGTATACACCTAATACTACGAATAATATGAATTACTGATTCATTGTAGCATTGTGTGGAGGTGGTATTCCTGTTTCCTGTGCACCTTTTAATACCTATGTTTTTCATCCACTTATTTTTTTTGTTACACTAGTATACAGTATTCTGTGAACAGACATATTTGTAAACAATTTTTAACTTTTTTCATTGATTTATAATGATATTCTAATTTTTGAGACATCATTTTCTTTGTGAAGACCGGTGTAGACAGGATACTTCAAGTAGACCTTACAGTTGACTAAAAATACAGAAGTATAAATGCCAAATTCAGCAAACAACAGTCATCACATTTCACTAGAATCACTCTGACGCCCTCTGACTGCTGATTCAGCGATGTCTGCTGTACATAAATGTACTCATCAGCACTTTTTGCACATTGATTTCAATGCAAGTCCAAAACGGCTGATTTGAATTCATTTCAGAAACGTACAGGAGAAATATTAGAATCAAAATGGCAAAAAATGGGTTATTTCCAATATCTCTTTATTGATACTTAGAATTACATAACTGCTTTAAAGAAGTCACATGGATTCAAAAGTTGCTTTTTTATATGTGGAATGCAAGTCTGTCGGTTTTGCAGTAATTCTTGGAGACACAAGGATAGATCATATCTGCAAAACTGATTTCTTTTTTTCTTTATCCAATTACTTGTGTTTACTCTCTTTTGTAAAATGTATGGGTCTTGTGCTAGTTATTCACTGCGACAACAATGATATACTTCTTTGAACAAATGAAACACACAAAAAATTATAAACATAAAAGCAACAAAGACATGAGAAACGATCCCACGTTCAACTGTTTCGTCAGTCTTGCTTCACTCCAAACCAGCACTGTTAATCTAAAATTATTATTTAATGTGGAAAAAGTTCTGCAGACTCTGAGGATTTTCTGGGTTTAATAATCTCCTCGTCATTAATCTTCCTCAGGAAAAGAAAACTTATCACGACTTTACGGGTGAGTTGCCTCTGTAAAGGCGTTTTTATCAATCAAGTACAGCTTGTAAAATCAGTAACTCTTCTTCTAAGAGCAGTTTATATGATGAGTTCTAGTGCTGTGTTGCACTCCCCATTGTTACATTTAATTAATTATACTTTGTTTCCTACATTTAACCCCACTCAAAATCTCGTCTTTGCAGGGCTTAATTTTCCTTCGGAAAATATAGAGAAATGCACTGAAAATGGAGTATTTGTGCAGTTCCCATTCGGTAGCGCTGCACCATAAAATGTTTGTGCTCAAGGTACAAAAATGGCTGGCAGCAGTCATGTAGCTATGACCATTTTTGATAATACTGAAATAGCAATAACATTTGTATTGTAAATAGCTTATTTTTGCTGTTAGTAACAAATCATTTATTTTTGTAAATTAGCTTGGATTTGTGATGATAGCCACTTGATCTTTTTTATGGGGAAGCAGAAGATGCTAAAGTATCTACAGCTGCGAAGAAAATGATATATTTCAAGAACCTGGAAGCTCAGAAATAACCTGTTTGACCTCGATTTTGAGTTTAATTGCGGTAATTTAGTTAGTTACATTACATTAATTCCTATTTGTTTATTTATATATATATATATATATATATATATATATATATATATATATATATATATATATATATATATATATATATAAATTCCCTTCTCACCCACTGCGGGTGGTCTCTCTCTCTCTCTCTTTCATCCTCTGAGCTCGGGTCCTCTACCAGAGGCCTGGGAGCTTGAGGGTTCTCCTCCAGTATCTTGGCTGTGCCTAGAACTGCACATTTCTGGACTGAGATGTCTGATGTTGTTCCTGGGATCTGTTTGAGCCACTGCTCCAGTTTGGGGGTGACTGCCCCGAGGGCCCCGATGACCACAGGCACCACTGTGGTCTTCACCTTCCAGGCCTCCTCCAGTTCCTCTCTGAGGCCCTGGTATTTCTCCAGTTTCTCATGCTCCTTTTTCCTGATGTTGTGGTCACTTGGTATTGCTACATCCACCACAACGGCTTTCCTCTGTTCTTTATCCACCACCACAATGTCCGGTTGGTTCTCCATTACCTTTTGTCTGTCTGGATCTGGAAGTCCCACAGGATCTTAGCTCGGTCATTCTCCACCACCTTTGGGGGTGTTCCCCACTTTGACCTCGGGGCTTCCAGTCCATATTCTGCACAGATGTTCCTGTGCACTATGCCCGCCACTTGGTTATGTCGTTCCATGTACATTTTCCCTGCCAGCATCTTGCACCCTGCTGTTATGTGCTGGACTGTCTCAGGGGCCTCCTTGCACAATCTACACCTTGGGTCTTGTCTGGTGTGGTAGATCTGAGCTTCTATTGCTCTGGTGTTTAGGGCAATATATGTATATATATATATATATATATATATATATATATATATATATATATATATATATATATATATATATAAACTTTTTTCAATGTGTACACTTCATATTATTGATGAAGCAAAGATTCTCAGAGGAACCTCCTCCAATATAGAAAATGATATTAAAAGGCAGTATGCAATAGAATCAAAAACAAGCAAAAAAAAAACAACATACTGTTAAAAAACTATGACCAAGAATTGAAAAGAAAAATTCTAAAATTCAATTTAATACACAAACAATGAAATACTGGTTTCATGTGTTATTTTTTATTCATTTTTTTTATCGTTTGCTTCCATAGCATTGGTTATATAAAAATATTCCTTAATAATTGATTTAAAAAAATACTTACAAAACTCAAAGTGAAGGTGTTCAAACTGTGAATGTAAATATGGTAACACTTAGCACAGGCTCTTTTACTGTTGTGCACTATTTTGTTCTGCATTAAAACTGAAGTGGTTGAATTAGAGTGCTCTCAGAAGACAATATGTTTCTGCCTGAGTCTGTGACAGTTTGTGACAGTCCTACGCTAACAGTGACTTCTTGCTGTCGTTCTCAGGACCCGTCCTCTCCCAGCCCTGCCGAATGCGGCTGAGGCTTTTATCCACACAAGGCAGAAGAAGCAGCAGCTTGAACACCAGCACCAGGGAGGGCACCACCAGGCAGAGCATGTAGCCTGGAGGAGTGTACCATTTGTACTGGGAGACGTACAGAAATCTGTCCCAACCATACAGGTAGGTGTGAAAGGTGCAGAAGAACAATGTCAGGTATCCCAACTTGGACTGGAAAACAGAAAAACAAAGAAAGGTCATCATCTTGGTACAGATCTACTGGACCCTCAACAGTTATTGGTAAAGTAATGGATTCCACCTTAAATGTTTTTTTTATTATTATTCAAGTTGTTTAAACTCAGACTGAGGAATTTAGGAAAAATTACACCAAATATTTAATTTAAATATGTTTAGTCAATGTGGATTTACTCAAGGAGATGCAGTAGCTATGTGCAAAGGTTGACTTTGTGTGTGGTGAGATTTGTTGTGCTGATCTAACTATATGTTTTAATTTTTTTTGCATTTTTAGTTTTCTAAAAGACATGCCACTCTCTTCTACAGATATCTTGACAGTGAGCATTAGATTTTTTTTTTTCTTCCTCTCTTACCATCCTGCTTGCTGGGTGATGATGATAAACTTGATTTCTCATCCAGCCTACTAGGAAGTGGCTAAAAGAAATGAACGTTTATTTCACCTGAGTAGAAGGAAGTCAGACATTACTAATTAAATGTATCTAAAAACTGTGATCAATTAGAAATACAATTGTTTTCAACAGGAACTGCAATGAGTATTACTTTTAACGGTGATGTGACTGTGTTAATCAATAATTTTATAAATGTTGTTGTATATTTTAATGTTTTCAGCCTCATTGACTCACTTGAACTCCCCCACAGCTTCTCAGTGTCCCGGGTTAAGGAATGGCAAGTAACAAGGTGATCTTTGCTGAGACATATGCACCAACATGTCTGAGTTTTATAGAGGTAATCCCAGAAATGTCCCTGGAGATTTACATGAAGTACGATCTGCACAAAGAAAAATTTAGGACTGTAGCTCAGCATAATGTGTGCTCCTAAATTACATTTGATGAATAACTTAACATTTAGAGCCGCTCTAATTTGGACTGGAGATAAGGAGTGGGGTGGAGTGAGAAAATGAGCTTGATCTGACCCAGATACATTTATGAATGAGTTCATTTCCTGCCGTGTGATTGTGCTTACTCTCACTGGTCAACAGGAGGAAAAAAGATAAACATCAAACAGGAGAATTAGAAAAGGAGAAAGGAAAATATTCACTGAATTTCCTCCAACAGGAAGTTAGAAACCATTTTCCATCTGAGCTGAAGCACATAGTCGTCTTCATCAGTCACGGCTTGAGCGTTAGTCGAGGCTCTTTTTCTGGGATGTGCATCCATATTCCTTTTTTTTGGATCAGTATCCTGTCTTTGAATTTCTATATCAGATGAACAACTGAACTAAAAATTTGAAATATCTCCTTACAGGTGGGCACAAAGTAAGCTAGCATATTTTTAGCATTTCTGCACTGAATGAAAAGTTCTTTGGATTACATTCAACTCGCCTTCAAATAATTTGAGACCAAGAGGGAAAGTTTATGAATGCAACACACTCAAAACATGTAATAACCAAGATCTGGGGGCATCTGGCACTAGTTTGTAGTACAACTTCTTCTTAGTTGTGTCATTTAAGGTGTGTAATTGTTTGGTACTTTTCATGTATAGTGTCTTATATGTAATCAAGTGAAGCTTCCATATCAAATGTAAAACAGATGATTCAAAGTTACTGTTGAGTGAAAAAAAAAATTGTCAGAAATATTTCCAATCTTTAAAACTAATCTTAATAATAGATGAAAAAATAACAAGAGTTATTTTTTCATCAAGTGAGAACTTAATACAAAAGTTAAGTTTTCACTTGATGATTTCATTTACTGAGGAAAAGAAGTCATCCAAATCAACCTGGCATTGTGTGAAAAGTAATTCCCCCTTTGCTCATTATTTGCTCAAGCTAAATATTAATACACACATAGTTTAGGTAAAACCTAGTGTCCACGTTTGATTGTGGTCGAAGACACTGAATCCCATTGAGAAAAACCTGTGCAGTATAAGTAAGATAAACATAGAAGTTTTCACCTGAATGAAGCTGAACTCTCTCCAGCTGAGAGCGTTGCTGACAGAAGGGAGGGAGGAAATTCCCAAAAGGAGATACAGGCCAAATCCCAGAGCCCCTATGGAGTAGTACGAGTCAGTTCTCCAGGCCATGGTTGTGTCAAATGGAGATGTCTTGTTATTCTTGATCTGAAAGTGAAACAAAATAAAAAAATTAAAAATCCATCCATCCATTTTCTTTATAGATATATATATATATATATATATATATATATATATATATATATATATATATATATATATATATATATATATATATATATATATATATATAGATAGATAGATAGATATATATATATCTATATATATCTATAGATATATATATATATATATATATATATATATATATATATATATATATATATATATATATATATATTCATTGCAACTCCACTGGTAAAACCATAAGTCTTTTACCTGTGAGATGGTACTTCCTGCAAGTCTGAATCTTACATAATACCTGGGAACAAAAGACACATTATTTAGAACAAAACATTTCAAATTAGAAAAAAAAAAAAGCGCTTTCTATCATTCAAGGATACAATTTATCTGAACACATTGTGAGAAGAATAAATGATTTTTGTCACAATAATATGTCAGTCTGTTGAATATTAACCAGATGGAGTTATAATACGTTTTATTGTTTATTAACAATTTCTTCTAAGTTGAGTACACATTAAAAGAGATCTAAAGTTGACTAACAATGCTTTGTATAAAAAAAAGTGGCTGATATTTGGAGTTGCTATGGAAACACCTAAAAGATTTAGGTTAGACATAGAGATATAGATATAGATTGTCATACCTCTCGAAGTAGGAAGCAATGAAAAGTTTTTCAATTAGAGGAACTTTCCCAATAGGGATATTTGTACGGATCATTACCTACCTTATAGGTATGATCAGAGTGTAGAGCACATGCAGGGAAGCAAGGGCCAGCGCTATCAGACCTAGTTGTTTCCTGCACAACATCCAGCGATCCAACCAGTCAGGAAAACGCCTAAAAACAAACATTTTGTATCCTATTAAACATGCTTTCTACTGCATATCTTTAGAGAGTTTGCATGTTGTTCAGCATCCTTTCCTTACTTGTATTTTGTTCCTCTGTAGAGCTGAAAGAAGCCAGCTATGACTCCAGGCAGATAACAGAGAGACAGCAAGATGAGAGATACGCTCGGAAACACCTGGAAAAGAAGAAAAATGAAAACGTTCTAGTTCAGGCTCAGTAGTTTTAAAGAAAACATACTATTTGTAAAAAAAAAAAAAAAAAAAACATAAATAAATAATCTGTATTCACCTTGTTAGCCAGGGACATCATGATTCTGAAGGAGATGTCTTTGCCCTCGTTAACATACGCATAGATGACATCTCTGGTGAGAAGATAGAAGAAGAAGAAGGCAGTGAGGCCAACGGTGAGACGCATGGGCAGCCTCCACTCGGGGAACAGCTGCAGGGGGAAGTCCTCCAGCTCTCTGGCTGCAGACAGAGACCCTCTATCCTGAACAGTGAAGCCCAGTTTGGTGGAAATCACTGCCACTGCCTGCTTAGCCTCAGGATTGTTTCCACACAGGTACACCTGGAGCATGAAAAGGTTCTTACAACTCTAAAAAAAAAAATCTCCTGTGTGAGAAGCATGGTGCTCAGCTATGTTAATGCAATATTTATGTACGTATTCCATGTGTACACACATTGATGAAAGGATGTGTTTGACTCTAGAGGAATGAATACGAAAGTGAACAAAGACGACGTGGCTTCTTTCATGAAATACTAAATTTAGGGGAGGAAAGCAGGTATCAAACAGCAAAGCTCGGTTAACACCTTGTGATGTTGCTGATGGTGCTCCAAATACAGAGCGCCACAATGCATAAACATGCACACACTTGTGTGTGTGTTTTTTTTTTTACCATCCTCTGAGACCTAACAAACAGATCAAAACAAAGCAGGAATAAAAAAACACATGTGCTGCAGCTTTGCACTACAGAGAGAGAGCAAAACATGTGATGTTGAGCTTAGATCTGAGAAATGATGGAGTTCACTGATTCAAAGACACGTCACAGGTGGCTTTCGAAGCAAAGACATTAGGTTGACTACCTAAATTTACATTCTTTTCCTTAAATGTGGTCTGATGAATGCTTCAAAGTGTGTGATTATGATTTAGACTGAAGTTCTTCCCGTCTTGAGTAGCACCCACTGTGCAAACACATCAGAGAACTAGAAAAAAAAAAAAAAGCTTGTTTTTCCTCTGATGGAATCAGAAATCTGTCAAACAAACAAGCCCCCTAAAACTGAAATAAAAGATCACACCAGAAAAAGAGAAATACTGCATTTTTGATGAGGAGGAGAAGAAAAAGACTGAGTCTATTTTTTTTTTTTTTTTCACAGAGAAACTTGTTAGTGTCACAACAGATCCAGTACCTGTCTGTTAGCATCTGAAGGTCCGTTCTGAAGAGCCCAGGCTGACAAGGTGTTAAATGCTTTCACCACATGGGCCCCGGGGATTAACCTGGGCAGTGAATAACAAACTTTAGCTTCATGCTCTGCCGGCCACAGAAGGCTCTAGCCGCATCCGTAAGACACCAACTAATCTCTACTTACCTCTGCAGATACTCAGCGTTGGCCTCTGGGTACATATTCTTCTCGAGGTTGTTGCTAACGTCCACCAGCACCTTGCGGCGAATAAAAACCGGGGAAACGGTTCAGAAGTCAGAAAATAAACAACGCGAATGACGCACAACGTTATGCGATATGCACAGTGAGGTACCTTCCCGTTGAGTTGAGGTGCTAGTGTCTCCAGGAAGTCGTAATGTTCTCTGTGAACACAAACAAAGACCAAACTGGCTGACTGCGCCGCCGCTTCGTGGCTCACCACCTGCACAGGTCAGACACACAAACACAAGACGGCCGTCATGCACCAAAGTTGCATGTGCAGAGGAGCAAGTGGTGCTGCTGTTGCTGTCGTGGGTGTCATTCATCTGAAGTAAATTAACTGAGTTGCTCAAACACATGGATCTTTGCGTGAAATATAAACTTCTCAAAAGAGCGGCGCACGGGTGGATATTTGACAACGCCATGAATAACTGCTGGAAGTTGCAGAGCTGTGAAAAAGGGTTTTCCTCCTCGCAGATTTCTTTTGCTTTTGCTTTTTTGTTACACTTGAATATTGAACATATATTAAATCACACAATAACTTTTTGTTAATGTGAAAAGCCTCGCCCTTTGTTGTTGAATCATTAACTGTGATTAACCAAATTGGCTGGAAAAATGCTTTCAGTTTCATGAGCCCGTCCCCGGAGACCGTTCCGAATCTTCCCAGGCTTTGCAACAACTTGTTTATGGGTTTGTGTCCCATCATACAGAGACCTTTTGGTGTCCTTGAAGAATATAGCAAAACATTTTGCCTTGGGACTGATCAACTAAGGAAAGCTACAGATTCTTGCACAATAAATAGATGGTTGACACCTGGAGTTGAAGAGGACCACACATGGAAAGTGTGAATGTGGAAAAACCTCTCTAAGGTGATGGGGAATACCAAATATGGTATTTTGGCTTATAATCCTTTAAAATGGACTGTCTGGATCATTTTCTACAATTTAACTAAGATTTCCTCATGATTTGTTTGTTCTGACTTAGGCTGCAATTTGAAATAAATCCAACTGAAGTCCTCCCTGCAGAGCTTTTGTTCCTGAAGAAGCATCATCACACCAAGATCTCGAAGATGGCCACTGACATATTCACCAGACTTCCAGTATAGACATTGTTCTCTTAACAATAAGAGAAAATCAGTTTGTCCACTTCATTGTTGTGCAAATTTCTTTCCTGTGTGATTTCAACATTTTCATGGTCAAAATGGCTGAACTTATATAATGTAATAATGAACTTATGTATTATGAGTAGCACATGAGGCAGTATGCTGTGTCTTACCTCCGGTGACGTGTCACAGAGTGAATTAAACGGTTGGCACCTACCTTTTACTGTATCTCTTTATATCGCAATATATGTTTGATTACACATGTATTATACATGCTGATGTTCCACAATTTAATATATTTAATAACTGTATGTGACATATTTAGTCTGGTCAGCCACAAATGTGCTGCATGAATCTGTAGGTAAAGGGAAGTGATAAGTGAACTTGATATACAAATAAAGGTAAGATCATACACAACTTTCAATTTTAGTAAAAAGAAAGAAAGTTTAGCCAAAGAAAACATTTAATTATTGCACATAATTGTACAAAAAGCATCATAATTAAAAGTCTTCTGTCCAGAGTAGTCAGTGCCTCACCAGTCAGAAATCTCGTTACTGGGACTCGCATGCACAGAATATGAACACGCAATATTTATTTTCGTAAGCTCGCTGCATTGGTGGAAATAAATAAGGATGCTACACATTGCAGCCTGTGTGTGTCCACCCTGAAGTTGTTCTGCAATCAGAGCCAACAAAATTATGACTAACTCATTAGTGCGTCTGCATTAATATTTGTAAATACTGTTGTGGCAGTGGAGTGTTAAAGTGAGTGAAAGGAAAGAGATTAAACAGCGCAGGCAGTCAACACATCTCCATGCTTGTTTGAGCCTTTGTTTGCAATTAGTCTGGCCACTTCCTGCCTTCTTTGGGTCAAAATGATGAGTCTGTCAAATGCAGTGACACACAGGTTTGATGAAATGTGGTACACCAGTCAGACTGAGGTCACTTTGAAAGACATCAAACATCTGGCTAAGGAGCCCGCGTGACAACAGCCTGGTTCTGATTGATAGACAAATTTGATTTATGCTGTTCAGCCTGCCATTAAAATATCAGATATATGTGTGACGGTTTCCTTTCTAGGCTGAGAAAAACAAGACACTGAAAAGGAAGACTTAGCATTTACTGTGACAGAATTTTATGAAAACAATTGGAAACAAATTACATTCTCAGCACACCAGAGTGTGTCGAGTTTAAATGATTTTGTTCACATGTAACAAAAAAGATGAGAACAGTCTGCACCACACTGCACCCGTGCATCATCTGTGCTAACGCCTGTCTACACACAACCAATCAGTAACTTTGTTTAGTCAATGAAAAGACAGAAGAGACTTTGCACTTTAAATTTTACCATCTGCACCTTGCAATTACAAAAAAAAACAATTGCAACAATTGTGAGATGTAACACTGGGAAAGAACACTTTATTCCCAACAGCCTGCCCAGATGTTTTGGTTCTTTCCGATTTTACAAAATCACTGCTGTAAATAGATCATATTTAGACGGTGAAAATCAGTGCAAGATGGGATTTTTAGATATTTGCACATTTTAAAAATGCAACAGTTTTTCTTTTTTTCAGCTGTCAAAAAGTCAAGTATGAATGAATCAAAGCTCTGAACATGTTCACATTTGAAAAGTAGGTGCAGCTCTGTTGTACTACACAGTACAACAGAGTACAACAGGAAAAAAAAAAAAAATTTTTTTTTTTCCTCAGTCCACACCAGACGTTGCAGCACATACCTGAGCTCCTGGAGGAATGGGGCCGCAGCTGTGAGGTCTCCGGCTCCCATACACCAACCTATACCCACACTGCAGCAGACGTTGACCCAGAGAGCGCCCCAAGTCTCCCGTCCCAAAGATGCACAATGTCTCCTGTTCAGGGGTGGCTGCGGCACTCGTAGGGTACAGCGACACGCTCTCTGGCTTCACCTCCTCCGACATGCTGCACTGGCTGTCTGGCGACGTGGAAGCAATTTAACACCAGATATGTCGTGTGGATTTGACAGAACAAATTGTTCCTACTGGCGGCTCTTCTTTCAGGGGCAGCTGAACTGAAATATGAGACAGTAAAGTGTCTGTATTAAAGACAGAAGTAGAAAAACAAACCGGAATGTGTCTTCGGATTAGCAGCTGAAAGCGTTTGTCTTGGAAAAGTGCAGGAGCTGAAGGAACTTTAGGTCTTGAGGCAGTTTTTGTACTCACCCCCCGCCCCCCTCCCAGCTCATAATGGGCAGTGTGTAAAATCTGGAAACTCCAGAGATTAAGGTGGGAGGCATCTGTGCAAGTACTGGCAAAACTGTTAGCTACGTGTTGTGTTTTATTTTTTTACTCTGCCTGCATGCAAGTGTGTTTCTGTTTAGCAAAAAAAAAAACTGGAAGTGTTTCTGTTGTGGCCTTCTTCTGGGAAATGAGAAAATAATCTCTGAGATGTTATGCAACATTGGGAAAGAACACTTTATTCCCAACAGCCTGCCCAGATGTTTTGGTCCTTTCCGATTTTACAAAATCTCTGCTGTAAATAGATCATATTTAGACGGTGAAAATCAGTGCAAGGTGGGATTTTTAGATATTTGCACATTTTAAAAATGCAACAGTTTTTCTGTTTTTCAGCTGTCAAAAAGTCAAGTATGAATGAATCAAAGCTCTGAACATGTTCACATTTGAAAAGTAGGTGCAGCTCTGTTGTTCAGACAAAAATGGGTTTGCCTGTCATCCCTGGCTGTGGATCAGTGACACTGAGCTCTTCAAAAACATACAATCAAAGCAAATTCCAGGTCACAGTATGCAAACACAGCGTGCTGGGGCACTTGCAGCTGCCCTTCCTCTCTGTGTAGTTTCAGTTCGACATGAAATCCACATGGCCTGCCCCAAGCTCATAATTACTTTGACAAGAGGGCAAAACAAATAGCACACTTTTTTTTTTTATTAGCAAGAGGCTATTTGTGGCGCACTTGGAGCGAAAGAACCCAGTCCTATAATCAGCCACTGATGCATTGGTCAGCAGAGGTGCTCACTGAATCATGGAGTTTGCAGGAAAACCCACCAATTACAATCTAATCTGCACTCTTATGTTGCCCTCTATGAGTAATTAATGTTCTTGGTGCTGTAACTCAAGTTGGCCTTTGCCCGTAAACCCTTCTTTTGCTCCCAGAGGATGAGAATAGCTCTGGTTTTCTAAGCCAAGGTGAACCACAGATCTCGTGGATCTGTCCTAAACTATAATTACGCCTTGTGCTCTGTTGCCTTACTCAGTGGCCAGTAAACATTTGTGCAACCTCATGTGTGGAAAAAAAACACAAAACATATTAGTGCATTTGGTGGAAGTTAAAACACATGTTGACAAAGTCATAAGGCTTCATTATGAATATTTCTTCTCCTCAGTAATGGCTGGGATTGAAGTCCAAAGGCAAAAAATGTGGAAAAACGTGACACAAAGCAAACACAAGGAGGCCAAGCAAGCTCCCAGGAGCTGTAGAGGAGTAATGACACTGTGAATGAACACTCAACTTGGGCATCAATTCATAATACAAAGTCCACATGGAAATAAGGTAGTGATAGCTAATCTTCATCTGCATTCTGTCTTCACAGAGAGAAAACATTTCTGATGATTTAGGAAAACAATTTGGGAGTAGTAGCTTATAAACGGCACCGTAGCCAGGGATTTGAAAGGACTCTGTGGAAACTTTTGTCTGCTTCTGACACAAATGCGCTCGTGTGTGTGCCAACACTCCAAGAAGGAACAATAATTGTTTTAGTTCAAACCCACGACTCATTAGAAATCATCTGATGTACTGATATGCAGTCATAACTAATCTGAAACATTTTAACTGTAAACAGATGTTCTGGCTGCTGGTGATGGTGTCGAATCTTTGGAATGAACTAAGTTCTGTCCTTGTCTCTAAGTTGTAGATTTATCATTTCCTTGACCCCAAGTGTCCAATCATTTCCTTTTCTTAGGGCCAAAAGTGTTTCCAACAAACTCTTTAAGGAAAATCATTCTTTTCTGTGGTACCAATGCAAGACCACATTTCCCACCAGTATTGTCCCATTTTAAAGGTGTTTTTGACAAAAAAACAAATCCATTTATTTTTGTAGATGTGTTTTGTTGTCGCATGCAATGTTGTCATCCATATAACTACATAACTGCGCTTTTCTGTTTGATATAAACATAGCTACAAAGGATCTGTTTGTTTCAGTAGTCGGCTCTGATATTGGCTCTTCAGTGAACGATAACTTTTTTTTGTTTGCTTTGTTTTTAACAGTAGTGAAATAGATCATTATTTTCCTTACACAAAAGGTTCCCCAGTCTCCATTTTAAATACACCTCACAAAACTAACAAAAACCACAAAAAGACTTATTCTATCAATAAAGAAGAAGAAAAGCACACGGACTGTGTTGCTTGAAATAAATCAGGCTGGTCTGGTTTATGGTACAATGACTTTTTCTCTCCCCCCCACATAGCGTAAACATACAGTCATGACCTAAAGTTCCTTGCCTTATGAAGCCAATCACAAGATCAACCAGAAAAAAGCACTTTCAGGCCTGAACAAAAATGATACATTGCAGCAAGCACAACAGCTGCATGGCAGTACTCTAAACAATCTGGCCTGAAACAGTGTGGGATTTCTTATGATTATCAAAACAAAAGTGAGAGGAGGCAGCAATCAAATATCAAATGTCAAGTATGGAAACAGACCTTCTCAGGCGAGGGTGATGATTGGACTGTCCAGTTTTCCCAGGCACAAGCCATTACCCTGATTGGCTTCACACGGCTCTGTATCTGGTTGTATAAGCAAGATGCATGAAAGCTACAAAGTAGATGCTAATGCATTCTGGGGCATGAAATGAGGCTTACAGTAAAGTCCTGTTTTCTATGTATCTTTGACCTGTACACCAACACAAAAATTGATTACCATTCATTATCATGTTTCAGTAACACCTTTTAGGAGGTAGGACTCATTTTTGCTGTAAGACAGAATCCCATCTCAGCTGTTTCTTCTAAATTTTAAATCTGTTTTGTGCATTCCTAGATATACGGTGTATCAGTTTCTCCCATGGTTCCACTTTTGTCTTCCAAAAGTATAAATCCTCCATTCACATTTTGTCACATTTACAAAAATAAATTTAAATCTGGTTTTGGAGATTTTATTTGAAAACCTAGCAGGAAGTAGAGCTTAATCGTGGAGTAAAACAAAAATGACAAATACTTTTTGAAAATGTTAAAAAGAAAAGGTCTCTTTGCACTTGTTCTCTATACTTGAATACCGTTGAACAGAATCAAGTAATGGAGATCCACAGCTCTGGTGGGAAGATTCCTTGATAGGACAACTGTTAATAATGCACTTCCCAAATCTTGTCTTTATTCAAAAGGGTCAAGAAGAAAGCCGTCATTGACTAAACGCCATAAGAAGTCTTTGAATTTTCCCACATGATATGTATTGCTGTGCCAACCCTGGTACTCAGGGCACACTGTTCTCCTCCACCACAAATGGCAGGCAGCAAAAAAAAAAAAAAAAAACACACATGTGGGCTCATTGCAGGCTAGCTTCCGGCTCGCTCTGCTTGTACACAAGGGATTTATGGCAAGTGCTGCAGGAATAGCTTCAGAGGGAGGGTAATATGTAGTTCCCTGTCATTCGGTGCCATTTTACAGCACAATAAAGTAACCATGTTGCTCTTAGTTGTTGTGAAAATGCTGTATATATGAAAACAGCTTAAAAGAATTCTGACTTTGCATTACTACCATATCTGACACCAAGAAATTGGCCTCTGTCTCTTTAAGAGCCTCCTACCGTTTCCAACACTCTGGCCTCGGAACATCATCACAACAATGTTTTTCCAGCCTGTCTTGTGACGCCGTTTACAACCTTCATAGGAATATTGTTGTTTATATGATAAGCTCAGCGGACGTGCATTTCTACCAGGCGTTTCCTAATTGCAGTTGTTGCTAATCTGGTGGGGAGGGGGAAGCTGTGGGGCGGGAACTTGGCTTGGAGACTGAAGCTCCAAGGTGGAGCTTTGGGTAAATATGTGGTGCACTGCAGGAGTGTGGGTGTCATAACCCACTGTATGTCAAGCAAGATTTTTAAGGAAAAAATTCTATGCCACTAAAAAACTAGTCCAATTCAATTGACCTTTGCAAACACATAAATGCATAAATTGTGTTTAATTTCCTCATTAAATTATAATTCTTACGCTAATAATCAGTTGTTCAGTTTGTTAGGACCCTATGTGTTGTATTCTCGTTCTCTCTCCGTCTTTCTCTCCACAGGCTTAGCATGCCTGCTGTTTTTGGGTTCTTTTCCCCTTACGGTGCTGAATGTCCTCGTACGAACCTCCTCAGCGCTCATGTTAGGTCATGCTTTGCTTTCTGGGCCATAAGCCAGCGCAGCCAGAAAGGCCACGTCTAAAGTCATTTCTTTTGGCAGGAGCACAACAAGATCAGGCTGAAAAACAAACAAGTAACACGTTCATAATGTTGCCAGGATATGATTAGTCTGTCAAAGCCCCTTTTTGTAAACATGAATATCAGAAGGCATTAAAGTCCAGCTGTCTAGTTTGCAGCAGATGATATCAGTAGTGAAACTTAAAATGGAAGGACTTGGGAACGATACCGCACGCTGTGCTTCTCCTCACTGCAAACACTCTCTGTCCCACCACTCTGGTTCATCACCGTGATGTTGAAGAGATTTACAGTGAATCCTCCCTGCTGACCCCTGATGCTCTGGTGCTCAATGAATGGACTGTAAAGTTAATGGATCACATCCAATCTTTCCTTGTAGCACGCATCACCTTTCTCTCTCTAATACACATATGTGAACCCGCCCAATCCCACTCATCCTGGCTCTTGTGTTTCCAGCAATGCAGAGCATCATCTTTATAATCAGCATCCTAATCACAGCGGTAATACAACTAGAATGGAAGATTGTGCTTTAGTCCCTCATAGCACACATATATGTAATATTAGAGGAGCTCTGACTGCAAGTTTTTATCCGTACCTCATCTTTAATTGGAGGCTCTGAGCACAACTTTTAATGCAGAAAAAAAATCAGTTTAAAAAAAAATTATATGTAAAGTTTAAAATAGATATTTTGAAAGGAAAATGTGCAAAATGGCACAAAAACTCAAATAAGTTGAATTCAGAACACAATTAACTGACATTCAATAAATACAGTTCAGTGGTACTAAATCAAAGTGAACTTTGCAATCACTTAGTTCAAATTTTAACCAGAGAAAATTAAATTAACTTTATTAAATTCAAACTTATTCAGGTTTTATTCACTTCTCAGTTAATTTAATTTTAGATTAAATAAATGGACAGCTAATTGAATTTAACTGACCTAAAAGGAAAGGACCTACATTTTCCAAATTTCAACTGAATAGTTGACCCCCTACCGCTTGCTATTAGTTGTTACTTGTTAGAATAAATGCTTGTTTCTTTATTATACTGCCAAAATTTATTGTTACACATTAAATCTACTTCTGTCTGATATTTGTACCATCAGCATTACAATAAATAATTTTCACCTTTTGCATTACAAACTAAATAAATAAATAAATAAAAAATCCAAGCACCTTGGAAAAGCACCATTGCTTTTGGAAAACACCTTTGGAAAACCTACTTGTAAATCCCAATTGAGGACGAGTTCAAATAAAGGGAGTTGTCTGTAACCCCGCCCCTTTCCAAAAAAGTGGGCTGAGCCAAGAGACGCATCCGAGTGTGGGTCTGTGATGAGGACGAAAGTTGTGAACTTCTCCATTTTGTATTTATTTTGTATCAATGTTGTTTCAGATTTTTCCGACTCAACTCCTTTTCTGTGTTGTTGGAGACTTTTATGGCGACAGCGCTCTGCGGCTCGTCTGCAGACAGCGACAGCGGCCATTAGCTTCTCCCGCTTCCTCAGCTCTGCAGTCAGTCTGACACATCACCAGTGGTGGGAAGTAACGAAGTACAAGTACTTCGTTACTGTACTTAAGTACAGTTTTCGTGTATCTGTACTTTACTTAAGTAGATTTAATAATGGATACTTTCTACTTTTACTCCACTACATTTTACAGTAAGTATCTGTACTTTCTACTTCACTACATTTCTACAGAACCGTCGCGTTACTCGTTACATCCACGCCGCATTGAGCTTTTTTTCCGTTAAAATGTGACGTTCAGGGACTTAAGGTGGCGCCGTAAAATCCAAGCAATAACATGACTTAGTGTCTGTTGTCACCCATCGCCTCCACCTTTACTCGCACGGAGCTCCAGACATGCGCAGTTGTGGATATCCGTCTAATCGTTAGTAATATAATAGCGCTGCATAAACCATAAGATATGGTGACATGTAAAATCAGCAGTGCTTCGCTTTCACAGACGGGACTTCGTCCAACTTTTAGCGTCACTTGGAAGGAAAGCTTAAAGAAAGGTAAGATCTGTGGACGTGATGCTAGCAAAGCTAGCTGTACTGACTGAGACACATGCTGCATCTGCGATGAAAAAAAGTTGTCACTCATGCCATTGTGTGTTGACTGAGGTGTCGCATATGGGACAACGCTGTGACCAAAGTGGAATATAGTAATATGACATTCAGGAACGATCCGATTCTTCTGGACGGATCTTTACTAAGTCCTAAGGACTGAAGCCTCACTGAGAGCCGTTCTTTGTTCTTGTGTACACTGCAGTAACTAACACATACACACGTTTATTTAATCGCCGAATAAGTAAAAGTTGAATGAACACAGAGCATGCTCATTGATTGATTTCGTCTCCTGTCATGGTGGCAAACATCGCAGTGGGAGGGAGGGTGAGAACAGTCACGGTGCTCCTTCTGCTTGGTTTCTTGTTGCGCCGTTGGACAGTGTTCATAGTTGAACGTTGTTTACCGTTAATTGCGATGTTTCAGTTGTGGTTTCTGACATGGGCAATATGGGCAACCGTCCAGGGTGTTATTTTTCTAGGGATAGCAGGAGACCTCTGCGGATTGTAGCACAGCGATGAAAGCAAAACAGAATGAAATGAGTTTTAATTGATACTGGTTAAATATATTTCAGCTCTAAGTATTTAACATCTAGGTGTTTTTATGGGAATGTGGATCTTTCAGATCAATCTGAGAACCAATTTTGATAGGTGCACTTAATTTTATTGTGTCATGTAGCGCAGGGCGCTGGTCTTGGTCTCGGGTTCAGTGGTCTTGACTACAACTCTGCTATGTGGCTCCTTGGTTGCATGTTCTCCCTCACCCACCTTCTTTCCATCCCCTTTCTGTTGGATTTCTTTCTAAATAAATGTCACTAATGTTCATGCTATGTTAGGACAGGAGACAAGATGTTTCCATCCCTGAAATTATGATTCATAGAATCACATATCTAAGTCTAAACTGTTACAGAGAATAAACACAATAAGAACATGTTTAATCTGTGGCATTGTTCATTAAAATGGCACATTTCTGATGTATTAAAATTAAATACGATCAGTTCACTTAATGATATTAGCAATTAGGTTATGTATTCAGCAAGTACTTTTACTTTTAATACTTAAGTATTTTTAAAAGCCAGTACTTTTTTACTTTCACTTAAGTAAAATGTTAATGTGGTACTTTGACTTTTACTTGAGTACATTTTTGACTGTGTATTTGTACTTTTACTTAAGTACATTTTTTGAGTACTTTCTCCACCACTGCACATCACCACACCTTCACTAGTAGTCAGAGCAGAGGAGACATATTCCACTCCGTGTTCACATTGCAAATAAACCACACATTTGTGAAGCTAAGTAACACTATCACGCTAACTCCTGACTTAGCGCCGGGCTGGGGAGAAAGAGCAGTGGAGGAGCGCTGTGCTTTTATGCCTGAAGTGATGAATTTGTACCAAGCCGCACTATTGCAACCAATAGGAAAATTCAACCGCATCAGAACCGTTTGAGCGACGAGGTCAGTAGTGAGAGGGTTTAAGGTAAAAATAATGCTGAACTAAAAAGAGTTGCACAAAAAATGTCTAAATTTGCACAGAAAGATGAAGACAAATAAAATTTATCAGTAACAGTTTTTTCACTTTAAATCTAACCGACTTCAATTATATTTGGGCCAAAACATTTACATTTTGAATTATAGAACAAAACATTTATTAGAGAGAGAGAGAGAAAGAAAAAATACATTTTTAAGGTTGTAAGCCAGGAGTGTGCAGCATCCATCTTTCATGTACCTTGGGTACTCCAGACTTCGGCGAGTTTCAGAATAAACTTCACTTCCTGCTGTTCGAAACCAATCTGCTGCCCCCCTCCTGTTGTCTTTAATAACACCATTCAGTGCTTTTTCTGTTCCTCTCTCACTGTTTTGTTCCAGATCCCATCCAGTCTTGGCCCATGAAACATCAAATCCCGTTCTTGAACAGAAGTCGTGGTGGTAGAGAATCTATAATTTATCAGTCCATAACCACACACTGCTGAATATTTCACTCTGAAAGTCGTGTATAATTATAGTTGACTTTGTGTCATGCTGTCACTCCAGGGCTTCCCTCTCTGGTAGCTTTTTTTTTTTTTTTCAATACAGACCTTCAGCCCTCAAAAAATGCTTTCTTTGAAATTACAGGGTATCTTTTCGACTTGCAGAAGCTGTCAGGTGGCTCAATTGCTTTCAGGTGGCAACTCAGGGTATCTTCACATCTTGTCCTTTTTTTCAATAAAACATACAAAAGCTCATAGTTACTGGTTACAAATTAGGTAGGACAGAGCAGACTTTGACCTAATGCCCATCCTGCCATTTAGAATATAAGAAAAAGCAAATTGCAATGTTTGTAATGAGGAGGGTAATAAAACTTAATGGGAGCTAATGTGGTTAAACTGATCAGGGGAGCAGAGAGACCCCAGGTTACAACGGCTACTAGACAGGATAAAGATTCAGGAAGATGAGCATACACACAGAATACACCCGCACAAGCACACACTGGCAGCTTAATGGCCTATGTCAGCTCTTGTAATCTGATATCATTAGATCGCTATAACTCTTCTCAATTTAAGATTAATGCATAAGCCATGTGGAAGGTCCCCTGTCTTTGATTCTCAACTGTTGGGGTTGCACACGCTCAGTGTCACGTGCAGTGCGTTTGAAGATGTGTGGTCTTTCATGCCTTCTTCACTTAGCAACAGTTAATTAACTCTTTGTGAGTGTTACCTGTGAGGAGACTGTCTGAAGAAAGATGTTCAAAAGGAGGGGAGGGGCCACGGAGAATGAAATGGGAGGAGAGGGGTCCGAAAGGGCTGAGGTGTAAAAAGTGTGTGATATATACCACTGCTCAAAAAAATAAAGGGAACACTCAAATAACACATCCTAGATCTGAATGAATGAAATATTCTCATTGAATACTTTGTTCTGTACAAAGTTGAATGTGCTGACAACAAAATCACACAAAAATCATCAATGGAAATCAAATTTATTAACCAATGGAGGCCTGGATTTGGAGCCACACACAAAATTAAAGTGAAATGTTCCCTTTATTTTTTTGAGCATATATATATATATATATATATATATATATATATATATATATATATATATATATATATATATGAGCATTATATTTCAGAAAACCAAACACATTCTCACATTTTATTAAAATTAACTCATACTTTAACTGTTTGTATTAAAGGCATTGAACGTTTCTAAATGATCTAATTGTATTTTAATTTTTGCAACTTAGGAATTTAGACTTGTATTTCACAGTTATGTTCATTTTCATTTTAGAAAAATGAAAATGAACACACAAAGAGATGCACACAAGGCTGACAACATTACATTTGACCACAGAACTCAGTCATCAGTGCATAAAACTGTCCACATAAAAAACAGTCAGTGATAACGATGTCTCTGGTCCAAAACATTTCAAATCCAGGATTTGACGCCTGGAGGCCAAAAGTGTTTCCAACACAGGCAGCATCAAATTTGGAACATCAGGAGAAATATTTCCACTTCACGTTTTTGTTTCTACAGAACCCATTTATCGAATAGGCGGTCTTTATAGCGAAAGTGCTCTGTCAGTCCTTTTTTTTGTGTGTTGCCAATAAATGGTCACACATCCAGTTCAATACATAGAAAAAGATTTTCTTCTTTTTGTCCACAGCCATAAAAAGTGACAGCCATAAATAAAAGTGCACTTATGGTTTTAAGGAAGTGACTAAAAAAGCCATTTCTGTGTCAGCAAAGTGCATTTTAAAATAATTTATTAGGCTTGATAGACAATAGAAATATATATATATATATTTGCAAAACATTTATGTCTCATCCCTTTAATAGTTTGAGAGTTTCTGGCTCTAAAGTACAATAATACATGCCTTTGAAATTATAATACAGTTTGACTGAATTGTAAGGTTTTGATTAATGTTTAACTTGTTTACTTTTTCTTAAGTTTCCTGAGATTCCCTGTTTCCTGTGTAAGTAAACAGGATTTAATTCAAATGTCAGAGATGGAGAATCACTTTGAAAACTATAAAAACTCATGGCATTGCTGGAATATAATTTTCCTTCATAAAAATCACACCCAAATCCTCCCTTTAAACTCTAATACTTTAATTCTAATTAGTCCAGACAAGCTTCAGTGAGCTGCAGACTGGGCGGGTCTTTATCCCCTGGGTGGGAAAAGCTCAAAGCACCGAAGACAAAGGCAGGCAGGAGCAGAAAAGTTAAGAGTGAAAGGAGGGTTAAGAGCACTTTCTCTTTCAGCACTTTTCTGTTGGAAGCTTGCATGCTTATATTTATAAATGACCGTAGCAAACAAGCACAAAGTGCTATTTAAAAGTTGTGAAGCCTATTTCATTTGGCAAGACATGGCAGCAAAGTACATCAAGCAAAAAATATAAATAACACAAGGTTATAAGTAAACTGAGATGAAAAAAAGAACTCTAATGGGGTTTTTTTCTAATTATAACAAGAAGACAAAATGTAAATTACTGTTTAATCTGGTTATTTTTGGTTGTTTTTGTCTTCTGCGTTGGTTCTGTTGATCTCTGCAGGTTATTCTCCTCCTTCCATTTGTTGAGTTTTGCCAGGTGCAGAGAAAGGACAGAAAACGTTCCACAAAATCCGCTTTCACAAGACCCTGTAGTACCAGGCTTGAAAACCTTTTTGCACTTTGCATTTTGGTATGTAACCCCACACAACACTGAACTGAATTGAACTGAAATAGTTGTTAACAGAGTGCCGTCTATCTTCACAGCTATGAAAATGTGGTTGAAAATAAAAGGTTAAATATGCTGTTCACTGGGCTGTAAATATGGTTGAGAGTTGGCAGCTGTTAATCAACTGGGCTAACAAGCTCAACATTTATTTTTGGCTAAATAAAGACGAAGCCAACCCTCAACAAAACTGAGAGAATAGCAGTAAATATGGCCAGGTCCTATTATTAACATAAAGTGTAGGAAAATACTTTTTTTTTTTTTATGCCACCATAGATGAAGGTCGTTTTGTTTCCATACGAATAACATTTTTCAGCTGATCTGCATGAACTGTGATTTCCTCGTACAGCACCAGCTCCTCTGTGACTGAGTTTCTTAGTAAATTATAAAATTATGCAGCACTGATACATCTCCAAACTATTTGAGAAAAAGATTACGTTTAATTGTAAAACTTAGCCTTTGAGTCAGTCACAACAACAATAAAACTATAACTGACACACCAAAAGTCTTAAAAACTGATATATTAAATGTGGATATTATTTGAAAAAGTCGTCACGTTTTGGAAGATTCGTTGTTTTCTTTTAAATGCTTCATTTTCATCTTAAAAAGACCCACACTGAAATCTATCAGACATCCAAAACCGAATGTAGATGCTGAAGAAAAGCTTCACTTTTAAACCACACATGGACCATTCAGACGTGGTTCAGAAGTATTTTCACCAAAGAATTTCCACTTTGATATTTCATTCTGATAACAAAAGCCTCTCATCGGCATATTCACATTGCGAGATCTCACGCCACAAGGTCGACGCCAAACAGAAAGTGGGAACCACAGAAAGGAGTTGATGAAGAGGTAAAGTGGGGTAAACTGCCTGCAACACTGTGTAATGGCAGTGCTGTCAGTCACTGGTTCTGTGATTTTTATATTTTATTTTCCCCCATACACAGTGTTATGAAACATGGACGGCTTGAATGACCGATTGTCAAAGAACAAAAGTGGATTGAAAAGTGGCTTGTCTTTGCACCCGTATAACTGAGCCACTTTGTGTAAAGCCTTAAATGTAACACTCTCACTGAAAATATATGTTTTTGGGTCGTATTACTACATATTTTCCTCAAATATAAAAACCAAAAGCCCTATTATTTCCATTGTTAATTTTAAATGTGCCCATTGTGAACGATCAAAAACTCCTACACGCCGCTGCCTCTAAGGCATTTTTCCCCATTTGCTTAGAGCACTGCACAACAAAGTAATCTCTTATTGATTCCTACAGTACTGCCCGAAGCCAAATTTTGCTTCTGCCTCCGCAGGGTGTCTCACTCATCTGCACTTTTTAGCTGCTCCATTAAATCCTTTTTTCTGCTTCGCTGATGCTGCTTTTGGCATGCACACTTCAAGAGGGCACGGGCATGTCTGCCAAACACAAATAATTCATTAACATCACAATCATTCTTGGTCATAAAAGTGGAAAGGATGTCAGGGAAAGAATAACACACAGCAGAAATGAATCTGTTCTTCCACAGATATTGTTCAGACAGCGGAAGAAGGTGGACAGGCACAAAAATTGATGGCAGCGCTATACCGCCGAAGCTCTCTAACTCAAATAATGTTTCAGATTTCTTTGCATTCTTAACACGTTATTCCAAGCATGTCTCAGAGGCGGCAAAAAAAAAAAAAAAAAAGAAAGAAAAGGGATAAATGTCCACTAAATCTCCGACACATTTACAGCTGCGTCCCTCGTGGGTTTGGCAGCAAGATCCTTAACATGATTACCTCCAGGTACTCCCAGCTCAGAAAACAGAAAAATACCCCATGGATTCTAATACCACTTTACTGACCCCTCTGGGGGTTTTAGTTCAAGTCAGATCTGAACATGAAAACGAAACAGGAAGGATGTCTCATTTTCCCGAGGGAGCTCCGTCTTTTTCTTTCCTCTTTTTTTGTTATAACTCTTTCCACACTGGCTGCTTTCATCCTGCTTCCATTGCTGTGGATACCCACAACACACAGACTCTCAACACAGGAGTCAAAACACACACAAGAAAAGAAAAAGAAAACATACAAAAAAAAAAGAAAGAAACAGATGCACTCATTCACACACACACACACACACACACACACACAAAGGTATATACAGACACAGTGGGCCCTATTTCAGGATGCTGTCAGCAGCAGGACAGAGGCTACAGGAAACACAGGATGAATTCTCCTTTGCCTCATTCCATCACACTGCCATGACACCCCTATTTACCTCCTCCATCCATCTCCCTGCTGACTGTCTACCACCTTGGCACGGCTGTCTCTGTGCATGTACGTGTGTATGATGTGTGTGTGTCGGCACAGTCGCAGTGATGGAGTGAGGTGGACACTGGGTAGTGTGCGCTGCGGTGTGAGAGCATGCTGTGTACCCCATCAGTGTTTGACAGTGCTAGACGGCTGCACTCATTTCCACAGGAGACTGAGAGTTTTTGTGTCTTAGGTTAAGAGTGGTAGAGGCGCAGAGGTTTCACAAACGCTCTCCCCTAACGACGAGCATTTTGGTGAGTGGAAGGGTTTATATTGTCAGCTTTCTGATGAGGTTCTTGCTTGAAAACTTTCCGTGACGATTTTTTTCCCATCGTACTATGTATGTCCAACTGCAAAACTTAGAAACGCCACTGTGATTTATTGAAGTGAAGGATATGGTCATGGATTTTGATTTCATTTTTTTTTTGCTGTTTGATTCTGTATGATCCATCATTGCAAACAGAATAAATATTGAAGGATAATTAAATTAATCAGTATAGCAAACAGTCTGGCATAGCACTAAAGTACTAGTTTAGTTCTCCAAACAAAAAAAAAAGGCTTTAAAAACTTACTCTTCATTTTTGTTACATATGATCAACTTTTAGCCAACTCAGAATTTAATTGGACTGATTTCAAGGACGTACTTTCTTGTAGTCTTTTAAATCGGTCTCCATCAGTAGATTTCCAGGCTTTCTCAAAGCCTTTCAAACGTTTGCGTTTGCCTCTAGCAGCATTTTCACTCACTTTTTTGTCTGGTGCTTCTAACCTGATCATGACATTTTGCAAAGTTTTTTGATAGATGAAGAAAGCGGGAAAAGTGGGTGACAGAAAGAAAGATGTGAGATGTAAAAACTTATATGCAGCACGCGTATGTTTTCTGAAAGTCACTTCTGCAAAGGGACAGACAAAGATTCAAGAAAACACCTGGAACACGCATCAGCCATCGGTTATTAATCTTCGACATGTTAAATTATCCAGCTAGTTGTCGATTACGGTGCTAGTAGTAAAATATGGCTTTTATGAGTTACTGTGGTATGTTTACTTTTCTTAATAGATTAAGCTAAGGAATAAAAGAACCAGAATTATCCTTTATTGTCCCTCCAGGGGGGAACATTCAGGTTTACCAGTAGCAAAGTGATAGGCAAGGGGAAGCAGATTCCTATATATATATATATTTATATCCAAAGACGATATACAAAAAACAAAAACTCATCAGCAGTCTGAAGTTTTTAATCGTTGACCATTACATCAAGTGATCCTTATCACAGAAAGGAAGTCTGAGAATACTTCAATCTACTTCTCAGGATTACAATTAAAACCAAAACAAGGATTAATCAATGGTTCAACTAAAGATTAGAAGAACACATAATCAGTGTCACCAAAAGCTAATTGTGATATCACTCAATTACTCTGCGGTGATTAAATAAAAGAAATAAACAGAGCATACATGACTGATTCTGCTTTAACAATAAAAAGTGAAGGAAAAATCTCAAGGTGAGGAATGAACATTCAAACTAGCATTATTAAAACAGAATAAAGGGTAGCATTCATCAAGAACTTGTCTGTCGGGGTTCAAAAAAGGGTTTTGATGAGTGATTCACATTCTAATCTCTATTTTACCCTGAGAGAGGAGAGAAAAAGGGCAAAGACCAAGATTTGGTTGCCATACTTTCTAAAAAATAATAATAATAATAATAATAAAAAGGTCAACTGATTATTATTTTTGATACAAAACTATCAAGAGTAAAAGCCATGAATAATTCTCCAAACGATTTTTCTTTGCGGAGTCATGAGATTTGTTCTCGTAGATTGCCGAGCCTGATGGTTACTGTAGTTAAATGACTTCTCACTTTAACAAAAGGACAGACAAAAGGTAGCACAGAAATTTAGGTTGACACCAAATATTTGATCATGTTCCTCCAGCATTTTATGTAATATTTAAGCCAGACATAAAGTAAACCCATTTCTCTGTCTCTGTCGGACGACTGCATCTGCAGGATGTGGTCTCTCTCTCTCTCTCTCTCTCTCTCTCTCTCTCTCTCTCTCTCTCTCTCTCTGTGTGTCAGCAAGACCAGTTGCAAGAAGATAGGTTTTATAATGGGGTTCCAGCTCACAAACCTGTTTATACACAGATAAATGTGCATTTAGTCATACGAGTCATCGTTTACTGGAATATCAATAAAAATGAAAGTGCATAGTGTGTGGCATAGATAGATTTATGGCCTGACATGAGGGGGGTCACTTAATGATGAGCTGAACAGAGATATGAATCATACTATCATGTTGCAGTGTTAAAACCAACTCCTTACAGAGCTCTCCACCACCAATATAACATCAATGTCTTGTAGGATAATGATGTTAGCTCTACAAAGGAAATGTTTTAAGCTGAACTTTATTCTGTTGAGATATGTAATGTGTTAAAGTTATGAGTTCAGAACTTCAGAAAGTAAATACGGTTTCACCTTTACTGGCCTTACCAGATTGCACTATTACCACTGGGTAATGGTCAATCATTTAGAGCAGCAGAAAAATCAAGCTCTGTTGTCTGCCAATTTACTGCAGACTATTTGATCCTTACGTTAAAACCGTAACGTGTCCTCGTCGAGCCTTAGCAAGCAGGAACTAAAACTACGTCCCCCCCAGTGTATTGAATAATATATCTACACAATAGAATAATCAGTTCAATGATTCCTCTTTAAACTTTGTGACCCTCCTTCCTCTTACACATCCTTTCAGTACTTCCTTTTTGTAGGGGCATGTAAGCTTCCACCAAATCGTGGCAATTTGTGTGTTTTGTCAGGAGAAACATTTTGACATTTAACGTGAGACGTTTTTCTATGTCCGCCCCTTTATTGTGCTGCATATGTAAAAGCGGTGGGTCGACGTCGATCAATTAAGCTTTGCTTACAGAGAGCTTTCCACACAAATCCAAGTAACACAAAGTCGAAAACAGTCGGACAGGAAAAGAAATCTTTGACGCAAAGATTGTTTTATAAAGCAGATTGTTGTACAAGTTGCTGTGGTTTTAATTAATATTGACTACTGAGTCCTAACATAAAACTCATAATATTTAGCGTAAAGTAGGTCTCCTGCTCTCCTATTCCTAGGAGCTGTGTATGATTGCAGAAGAAAAACTAACTTCCACAAAAATGTTTCCCTTTGTTAAGAACAAATAAATGTAACACTTTTCCAATAGGAGAAAAGAGAATGTTTTTTTTCTTGCTTTAATCCATGTTAGTCCCTCATCAAAAACATAGAGTGTTGTTTTGATTCTTTCATTCATTCTTTAGAAATATTTTTCACTCCCATGCCAGGAAGAATTTGTGAAGGTCTTTGCTGGGCTGTTTTCTGAATGTGCTTTTAAATAACTTATAAATTTGATATTGGGATAAAATAACTCTAAATATTATCAGAGGTAAATAATCGACATTCAAGATGTGGCATTGTTTTTACAACTGAAGCAATACTATAGGTGGATTATTTTATGTTAAATAAAAACAGAAGTAGATTATTTTTGCAACAATTTTTAACATAATTACTTTTGTCCCAAGGTTACTGTACAGCCAAACCCAACTTTACCATGTTTAAACATCTAAAATTATTCACAATAAGACAAGGCCAATCTCTAGGGGAAAATTGTGGAGCAGCATTTTAGAAGGATGAATTATGTAATTTTTACTGACACGTTTTGTTAAGGAACGTCAGTGTTACCATACACCCCTTTGATACATGAGGCAATATGAAGTCTCTGCAATGACGTTGTAGTTTTGTCCTTGCCTTTTTTGACACCTCATTGCCATGAGCATCCTTTCAACTTAAATTAACTTCCTCATAACGCCCTATGGCTCAGCGAGGTTAATTGGTGTCACCTATGCAATGCATCGACAAAGATTAAATCCATGCTCAAAAATGGAAAAGAAAAAAACCAACAACTGTATACTAAAGCTACTGTCCACCCTCGAAGCCATCTGCGATCAACACGGCTGGAAGAAAGATAACATCTTCCTCAATATGATTAAGATTCTTGTGTGAATTACATCAGGACAGCCCAACTATACTTTTCATTAAATCTATGCCTTCCTAATTTACCTCGATGCTTCGAGAAGGTAATCAGTTTACAGCGCACAGCCGCAGCAGAGCGAAGCATGAATAGAGCTCGACACGTACTGATTAATATCATCGTCCTCTACTGGTTAACACACCGAGAAACCACTTCAGATTTTGCAGCAGTCTATGCTTGAAAATTAAGCCTGCTCAATGGCTTCGATATTAATTATTAAATAATCACTACCACGTGACGCTCAAACACCTCAAGGACACGAACATGGATTTGTGAGAAGTGGTTGTAAAGTGGTGTGATTCCTGCTAGGATTGCAACTGACTGTGTTCGATGCACCAACAGCTTGTTTTACGCACTCCCTGCCCCTTATGACACCTAACGACAGCAGGGTGCCGAACTGTAATTCATATGTAAAAATCATACCTGCAAAGTATATCCACATGCAGAGGGTGTCGTTGTACACTCATGCATGCAGATGGATGAGATTCACATGGACTGGAAGCAAATATTGCTTTCCATCTGCAGATGTTGGCGGTTTTGGTGGTGCGTGAGTGTCATTGACAGTCTCCTGATGGGCAAACGTCTTCTTTCCAGACGGCCTATGTTTCCGTACTGTCTCGCAACAGCAGCTGAAACCTCCTAAGCATAATAAGCAATCCACACCTGGAAAAATAATACCCACATCGCTCAGTCGAACAGACACGCACAACGAAAAGACAGGAACAATCAAACTCATACTTTGCAGCTTTTAAACCAAGATTGTGGCTTTAGAATTGGCAAGGTCAGAAAACATTATTTGACGACATAGACCCGACCAGAAGAAGAGGCAAAACCCAGGAGCTGAGAATTAGCACGCTGCCCATCCCCGCCACAAAAGCTGCCCCAGATGCTGAGGAGCGTCCGTCGGGAGGCCCCTGCACTTTGCTTAAGGGTGGTAGTTA
The DNA here is from genome assembly GCF_051168715.1 of Poecilia mexicana. Classification (NCBI taxonomy): domain Eukaryota; kingdom Metazoa; phylum Chordata; class Actinopteri; order Cyprinodontiformes; family Poeciliidae; genus Poecilia; species Poecilia mexicana. The sequence goes on along the minus strand of NW_028263385.1, from coordinate 17,109,851 downwards.
TTTTCAGAAGCAATAATTAGGGTCTGAGTGTCAAGATTTCCCTTCGCCCCTTCAAAAAACATTCAGCTTGACAACTATTAAATGCCATTAAATCAGCTTGGAGAGCTTATTAATTTTACTGCTCGGACACATTTAAACTGAAACACGCATAACTTAAGGAGAAGGAGGGAGGGAAGAAGAAGAAAATAGAGAAGCTGAGTCAAATGTCAGAAAGATTTACTGACCCCAAGGCTGCAGAAAGCAGCAAAGGGGAAAGGACATGGCCGACACAGGTGAAAAAGCAGAATGGCTTTTATATATGTAATTATGGTCAATGTCATAAAAGGGCATACATAAACATGTATGCCTTTCTGCCACTAGAGACAACATATTTCCCAAATATTCTAATTACATTCTATGTCACTTCAAGATCATTCACGTAGCTACATATACAGTGTTTATTGCTTTCATTCAGGGCTCTAGCATGAAAGCACAAGATTAAAAAATCTAAAACAAGCATCCAGTTATTTACAAGAAAATCAACAACAGCTCTCCGAAAATGCTCCTGAAATTTTAGCTCTTTGACTCTCACCATCTTGGTTAAAGTAGATTATGTGCCCTCTCTCCAATGACGCTGAAGTGCTGTGTTTTCTTTCTACTTTTAACGTGAGGTTTGTGTTGTAAGAAACCAACCTAAAGGACACCTATTATTATATATGCTAAGGAATGCCCTCAAAAAAAAAGAAAAAGAAAAACAGTATTTGGCAACCTCTACAAAGGGAGATTGGTAAAAATAAAAATGCCATGCAGCCATTGAGACTAATCTGTTCTTTGATGTTTTTAATACAAGTGTATTGTTAAATGAAAATTAATTTTAAGGATGTTTGCTGGGAATAGTCATATTCTGCCTGAGATGCTTCTTGTTAAGACACCCCTGAAAGAGCTCTGTGATAGATCAGCATAATTATGAGGTATAAGAAATCTGTTCTAAATAAAAATATGAAAACATGACACGCATTTGCATCCAGCCTCTCAGAATCAAGGCTTTTAGGGTAAGTTTAATGCCTATAGACAGAGATTTCTTCCCATTCCCACGGTTTTTGGTAAAGTGTCTTAATGGGATGATGCCTGGGCTTTGACTGGGCCATTCTGACGCATGCATATAATTTAATCTACTCGGATTGTCCTGCTGTGGAGCGACCCTCCATCGCAGTCCCCAGTGTTTTACACGCCTGAACAGCTTTTCCTGTTCAGGATGATGCTGTCACCACCAAGTGTGCTATATAATTGCTACTTTGTGTTGCTCTACTATAATAAAATCTCAACAAAATGCACTGGAGTTTGTGTTTGTACTACAACATGTAGATGTTCAAGGAATAGCCTTTTGCAAGGTTTCAAATCCACGTCGTTCTATGTTGTGGTTTTACTGGTGTTCTTATCCACGATCTTCTGTTTTTCGTCGTCTCCGCAGCCCATCAGCAGAGTTGCTGTTCAAAACATCCTGTGACCACACAGAAACGCCCAGTTGCATAAGTGCGGGGCTTGGGGTGTGTGTGTGTGTGTGTGTGTGTGTGTGTGTGTGTGCGAGTGCGTGCGTGTGTGTGTGTGTGTGTGTGTGTGTATCCGTTGGAGAATGAGGATGTGAGGATAATTTAATTACGAACCAGATAGAGCGGGTTACCGAGGTTAATATCCTGCATGCACTCTTCTCCTCTCCGGACACTGTAATTGCTTTAAGCACATTAGGAAGTTTATTGACTGCGATGGCCTTTTAAGACATTACATTTCTGCTTCTTAGTGTCAGACAGGAGTCGTCCAGCTCCGCTCGCTGTCTCCGTCTCCTCCTATTTCTGCCGCAGCTCTCCTCGCCCCGTCACTTTCTTGTTTCTGTGCGCGCCTCCCAGCCTGTGTCTGCTTAATTGAGGCTCTGTTAATATGATGAGATTTGTATAGCGGCTCATCCGCAGAGGCGGCGTGTTGAGCTTTGACTGGCAGGTGATTAACTCCTCTTAACCCACAGAATCATTTGTCCTCGGTGGAACAGTTGCACTAATGACACCATAAAAGGCTTCTTGATGTGTCAAATTCTTGAGTGCTGCTCCAGAGAGAGAGAGAGAGAGAGAGAGAGAGAGAGAGAAAGGACGAGCTTCTACAACTCCCTCCAAAAATTGTGCATCTCGCTCATTTTCCTTTTCTCTTACTTTAAATCCCTCAACGAGGCCTCCGTGTGAGGATGGAGGTGAATGGAAGGACTTATTAAAAGGTCCTCACCTCCCCACCCTTGGGACCGTTAAAGAGGAATTATATGCAACCAAGTGCACTTACAGGACGCGTAAGAGTTATTTCACATTTCTGTTGCAATAAATCCACTTTCCACCACAGTCGTGGCAGGAGTGGAAAATTATTTTTAGCCCAGGAAATATTTTTGAGTGCTTTTCATAAGACATCTGCAGGAAGAATTTTATGAAGAGCTTCAGGTGAGAAGAAGAAGAAGAAGAAAAAAAAGAAAATTACTGATTGGAGGAGGGAGGGAGCGAGAGATGAGAGGCATGGGGAAAGTGATTGGGAGGAGACGAAAAGCGCAGGAATGCTGTGACAGCTGACAGGGAGCAGAGCCCAGCAATAACTACAGCAGATATAGCCAATGTGAAAAGATAAATGATGTAATATCTGCATGGATCAATGTCGGTGCCTTCTCTCTAAAAGGGGCTCTCTCTCTATAAATTTTGCAAGAGTTGCTCCAACTCCACGTGCAAACACACACACACACACACACACACACACACACACACACACACACACACACACACACACACTTTCACGCTGAAATACACACCTTCCACAATTAGGAAGAATTAAGATGAATGGCTGTGAAGTTGGAGTATCTGAAGACCACTCTGTAAATGTCTCCCCCCAGCTGTCCGGTCCCATCACCACCCCAGATGGTGGAGGGAGGCGAGGACGAAATCAATTTGTTAAGATAGCAATATCAGGCTAATGAGAATTCAAGTGGCTTGACTTTCGACATGAATCCCATCGTGTCACTCACATTATGAAACCAAGAGGCCATTAACAAAGAGACCAGCGTTCTGAAAGTGGAGTCTTTGCTAAGAGTTCCACCTTGTGGTAAGTCGGACAATTACACCTGTCGGGTTTATACTCCACTGATAACACAGTAAATAACAAAAGTTGTCGATCCAGAGGAGAAAATATAGCCATTTTAGCCTTTGCATGTTTATGGGTAACACAATTAGATCTTAGTTTGCAGACTAAGATCTTGCAGACTGGTGTTTGCATGAATTAACACAATGATTGACACATCAATTATCCCCGATTTGGTTTTACTGTATCGGAGGAGGACCATACTTTAAGCCTGATGCCTACGCTGAAAATCTACATGCGGTTTAATGGATGACTCATTTTTTGAGGCTGTCGCTGAGATTATGACTTATTGTATTCACAGCGTGAACTCCCACATCAGCTGCCAGGACAAGAAAACTGCCAAAAAGAAATAAAGACACAGCAACAGCTCACACATGCTTTGTGATGTTGGTTCACATTCCTGAAGCCACATGATCAAAATACCAAGACAAGTTTGATGTTTCATATTTACTCTTTTTCACTTGAGAACAACGTAATTATGTATTGAAAACAAAGTACAGCTCAGTAAAAAAATAAAATGAAATAAAATAAATATATGCAGTTGCTTGTTTTTACCTTACAAATTTTAAGTCTAAACCATTGATCTATATCTAAATTAGGTTTTCTTATAGCTTCCACATCAAAATGATTGCCTGTTGCTGGATAGATGTATCTGTGCAAACTACAGAAATGATGGCTGGGTTTCTGCTCCACATACAGTTCACACCTGTCCCGTCTCTTCGCTGCTCTTTCTCTCACGCACAGGTGAAACTAGTTAAGCCATTAGTTTGCTCTCAGGCTAATGGCTGAACTAGTTACCTACATTGTTGTACATTGCAGTTCATTCTAAAACCACTGGGTGTTGCACTTGAGCAACAGGATTTCAGTCCTGAACAACTCAAGCTGAAAGTCAAAAAGCTGTCTATACGCAGAGTGTGTAACGCACTCATGTGCGGTAGGTGGCGGTATGCACCTTGAAGTTGTTTGCAATTAGCAATAATAAAAAGGAAGAAGAAGCAGAACTGCGATATCGATTTCTTTTTATTTAAGTGAGCCTCACTGAACAACAGGAACGAACCTGCTTTAATCTTATCCAACACGTGTTTATTTACAAAAAACATTACTCCTTGAATCTCCAATACTGCATTTTTAATGAATTTCAGTGTTCTGTCGCTACCTTGCTCATCTTAAATAGTCGTGAGAAAGTGCCACGGACATTGCACATATCTGAAGGTAATATGTCAAACTCAAACATCAAAAGTACACTAGAACACATCCGTATTTAATATTTTATGGTACTTTAAAAAATTTTGTCACTAGTGGAATACTTCCGATTCCGAATGAGGCCAAAATGTGAGGTGAAGAGTTAAGAAACCTGGACAGAGTCCGAAATGCACTAATCTGTGATGTCAAAAATCATATCCTTCACTTAATTGTTTTAGATCATTAAACAAATATTACTCGCAATGCAAAAAGCAGTTTTAAAACCATGATTTTTATCTATAGAGAGGAAAATAGCTATCCGTATCAACTTGGTCTTGTGTGAAAGGTAAGAGCCTTCATTTCAACAGCCACATTATAGGCAGCTTCAGCATTAGCAGCCTGTTTAACATCCCGCCTTCATGCTAATTATTTAAGTCCAGGCATTGATTTGACCACTCCAAAGTTTTCATTTTTTTCAGTTTTTCAGAGCACTTTGTGTTTAGGTCTCAAACTGATTGCTCAGCATTCTTTCCCAAGACTTTCTGCAAATCTCCTGCTCAAGAAATTACTGCAAGATTTTCAGGCTGTAAAGCAGCATAGTAACCCTAAACCGTCACAATACCACTACAATGTTTGCCTGTTGAATTATGTTATTGCTCTAAAATGCTATTACCATCAGACGTGACAGGGAGCTTCCCAGAAAATATATTTTTAACTCTTAACAATAATCTTTGAGGATCATCAAGATAATTTTTGCAAGAGTCATTTTTTCTCTTTAATCTTTTTAAAATCAATTTTGGTTTTTCCCTCATGTAGATGCTATTTTGCCGAGTCTCTTTCTTGGTATTGGAATAATGACCTTAGTTCAGGCAAGTGAGATCTTGAGTGACCTCCAGCATATTGTTGTCAATGTACTCTCATGGTAATTTCGGCATGCTAGCACTCCTGTGATAGTCCATCCCTGTTTCGTTCTTTCCCTATTTGTGAATAATGGTTCTCACTGTGAATGACTGGAGTCCAAAAGCCTTAGAAATGACTTTGCAACCCTTTGAAGACTGGTTTCTGACATGCTTCTGCCTTCCGGTGTGATGCAGGTGTGTGGGTATGTGAAGATGCGCAGCAAGAAAAGAGTCTCTTTCATGAATTTTACTCCCTCCAGTAACGGGTAAGTTGCAACGCCAGCTGAGTTGTTCTAACTGAAGAACTGTGTCGTTTTCAGCCTCTTGCTCTCGCACAGACAGCTCTTTGCAGTGCGCATGCAGTGAGCTGCGAGAGCCGTAACCACAGCAACAGAACATAGAACCTATAAAAGGTACGATACTAACGTTGTCTCTAGGGCTGTGTTGCAGAGGCTCAAAAAAACTAAAATAAAGTGCAAAACCAAGCATATAGGGTTATAAACAGCTTCATTCCCAGATCTAACATTTTAGATCTGGGGGTCTTTCAGCCTACTCCATGTTGTCATATGAATTCTAATAAAATAACTTCTTTATTCTACTAGTGGGAGAGTATTCAGGCCTGCACCCACCACATGGGTTTATTTTCCTTGTCTTTTAAGTGAAGAAGAGCGTCCCTTGTCTTTGGAATGCCGATTAACCAATTACTCTTGTTTAAATGAACTGGTTTGTTTTCTTCTATCCATTTGTGGAGCTGTCGTTCCATTTGCGTTTTAGTGCTCTGCATTCTTTGCTCCAAACTGTTCAGCACAATTTGTTCTTGAGTGTTTCATCCTTGGAGTGAACCACCAATTTGTTTTTGATATTGTTGTTAGACTGAACATTTCCCAGACTGTTAAAAGCTTCACGCTGCTTTTTGTTGTTGTTTTTGTTGTTGTTGTTGAAGCCACTGACTGCTGACATGGGTTTACAGCTCACCTGTGTTTGGTTCACATAAGAGCTTAGTCATCTTGAAATTTAAGAGGTTGTGTATTATTTTAATACTGATTATTTACATAAGTCTCAACTTTTACAAAAAGCGCATAAAGACAGTTTTAGCAGATCCGAGTAACGAGATGTCACGTGAATAATATATTCAGTTCTGATTTGTCACTTTCATTTTTTATATTGATCTTGGGAATGTCATTTATTCTCGAGAGGTAGCATACCTCATACAGACAAAACAAATAGTTGCATCCTGCTCTGCAGTATTATTGATAGTGACTCATTTTCTTCTTGAATGTCAGATCAGTCACAGCTCTTTTTTTATATAGAGAGAGTCAAAATTAGGTTGTCACTCTTATTTGAGAATATTGTTGATGGCAAAGAACCTGAAAACAGAGCAGCAGAAGGGAAGCTACTTCTTTGCTCCCACTGTATACTATCCAGCACAACGCAGCATCATTGCAGTGAAAATTAAATGAATGGCCATGTGGTTCAGGCCACAGCTGCCATGACTAGGGCTCTCCCTCCCCTGTAGGTAGGGAAAACAAGCTTAAAGAGAGAGTGTGTCTCGTAAAGATGATGTCATCAGTGACTGAAGGGCCTCCTCTTTCAATTGCAGAAATGAAAGGGTGTGGGTGTGTTCTCCTCTGGGCCATAAAGACAGCTGATGGCATGTAGATACTGGACCGCTTGGCTACAAGGAAGGAGTTCCACGTTATGCTGAGTGAGGTAAAATGCTGATTTAGAGCGAATGTTGTGCAACGATCATTGCAACAAGAGGAATTTCTAAACGGGAACTGCAAAACTTTCTGCAACATGAAGACTGTGAAAGTGTGAGAGACGAGAAAGGCTTGAAACAAATGGATTGGTAGCTATTTCAGAGGGTCGGCTTTAAAGGTCCAGCACCAGGAGGAGAGCGAAAGCAAATTGGATAGAAGAGCGGGCACAAAACAGGCTGACTTCACTCTGCACTATTAATCTCACTGAGGACTGAGTGATTCAGCACCATGGGAAAATCCGGTAAGTGGAGACTGCAGTCTGACGGTTGTAACACAAATCTTCTGACTTACAATTTTCCAAGACAGAAAAATCACTTGTGTGATCTTTGTAATGTAGTACAAAAAATATATTGAACTGTAAAAAAACAACATCCACTAAAAGCTGTTTTTCTGCTCTTAATCTGGCATACTTTGATCCCTTTGATTCTCGTTAGATTCCTAGTAAACAATAGCAGAATCTGTCCTTCTGTTTTAGTCTGTGTAAATATTTGAATGTACCTATTGTTTAAGCACTGGAGATTGTGAGACTCATGAAAAGGCCAGTGAGTGATAGGCACTGAGTAGCCTTGTGGAGAAGGGGGTGACAGCGGGTTGAGGGGGATGATCCAGCAGACGTTTCCTTACTCACAATGTGAGGTCATTCAGTCTCACCATCGCAGCTCTGAGGTCACGGATGAGTCTCCCTGTTGTATCGTTTCATTCCTGCCGTCATCAGACGTCTAACCGTTCCCCTCTCTGATCCGTCTCCGTCTCTCAGCCTCCAAACAATTTGCTGAGGAGGTGCTGCAGTGCCACAACGAGTACAGGAAGAAGCACCAGGCTCCCCCACTAAAGCTGAGCAGCAAATTGAGCAGAGAGGCTGCTCGGTGAGATACAGCACACACACACACACACACACACACACACGCACACAGATTAAATTACAAAGCTAAAGAGAAAAGGTTTATGTTTAAACATATTGGATACAAACTTAATGTATCTAACATGTTTCTGATTACAAGTGATATTGATAATTCGACTGCAGCTGCATTAAGATGTTCAAATTGCAATTAATTAAACTGCTTTTCAGTCACTTTTATTAAATCAGTAGCACCAAGTAAACTTAGGGATTACGTATTCTCTTGAGTGAAATGTTTTGCAAGTTCCTTTTTCACAAGAACTAGTTCAAATACAGGCAATTAATGTGAAAGAAAGTTCAAAATATAATACGGTTAATGAGCCCGAGATTATTCATGACACTGGCAAATTTGAATATTTTTTATTGAACCCATAGGGAAGGAGACGGGTACCTCTCCGAAGACAATCAAATAACATGTAAAAAAATAAAAATAAGACTCTTTTTTGCCTAAAAAATGTAAACAAAATTTGTGGCACAAAATGTTTTGTCACAAAACGTTTGTGGCAATGATGTTTTCTGCTACTAAGCTTAATGAACTTCAGTCTTTTCTTCCTTTTTGTTTTGAAAAGTGCAAAAAAAAGACTAAATTCTCTCTCTTTTTTTTTTTTTTTTTTTTTTTTTTTTTTTAGTTATGCTGAAAGTCTGGCTAGCACAAGAATCCTGAAGCACAGTGTGGAGTCCAGCAGGGGGAGCTGTGGAGAAAACCTGGCATGGGCTTCTTATGACCAAACGGGTAAAGACAAATAAAACCTAATTTTTATAACATCGCACACATGTTTAAGCTTTGGAGTATGGTGAAGTTAAATCTATGCATTCGATTATTCTCCCCTTGGTCTAAAAAACAAAAACAAAACAAAAACGTCTCGTTAGGATCTGTATGTAGGACCTAAAGTAAATGCTCTGTTCTGACTGCCAGTTGGTGCAGCTGAACAGCTGGACTCTATTTTCCTCAGACACTATGACTCACTGCAGAAAAATGTCAGCACAGGACAAATATTGATAAAACAGCCCAGTAATTACTGACAAAAAAGTATCAATATAAGCCCCACGAGACCAGGAGGAATTTGCTCCAAATGACATCCATATTAAGTTCTCCTGCATTTTAATGATCCATTATTAATCTGCTTGGCCTCTAGACTGATGATGCTTTTTTTTTTTTTTTTTATTCATTGCTGATGCAGGGAAGGATGTGGCAGATCGCTGGTATGAAGAAGTCAAACAGTACAACTTCAGCCACCCTGGATTCTCCTCTGGCACTGGTGAGATTCACACTGTTCTAATGTTTTGTCTCATCTCATCTTTTCTTTTCTCTCTCAGTTTGTCAACAGCTTCTTCGCCCGCGATGCCGTTTTGTGCTTATGTGCTGTCACTTTCGCTTTCTCTCGCTGTCACGCTTGTGCAGGCGTTGGGGTGGCTGGTTGTTATTTTCGAGCTAATGTCAGCGTGTGACTTGGTGTCTCTCCAATGGGAAACTGAGGGGAAAGTCACTGTCATATTTATAGAAGACAGACGCACATGCCTCATATCTCAGTCTGCCCTAATTTCTAAACATAGTCGCCTGTATCTTCAAACACAGTGTAACTTAATAACTTAATAACCACTACAGTAATTCACAAAGATTCATGTTACATTTCCTGTAAGAAAAAGACTGATAAGAACTGGAAGGGAGACTGATTTAGGGCTGAGCGATGCTGGAGAGAAAATTCCCCCCTTTTATAAATGTTTGGGGGAACTTGAGTGCCTGAGCGCACAGCTGCAGCAATTTTCAAACAAAAATGTTTTTCACTCTTCATGTGTTTTCTTTTGACTTTCTGTGTCACCTTCAGGACATTTCACTGCAATGGTGTGGAAGAGCAGCAAGAAGCTGGGTGTGGGAAAGGCCACAGCGTCAGACGGCTCTTCCTTTGTCGTGGCCAGATATTTCCCAGCAGGGAATATAACAAACCAGGGACACTTTGAGAATAATGTCCTCCCATCTAAAACTGGCTCCTGAAGACCTATCGATCCCCCTGGACTTTACCCGGTGGCGGGGGGGATGGGGAAGCTACCTCCCTTGCAGAGCTCTGGAGAATACAACGGCTAAAAACCCAAACTGCAACGTCGTCGAATTTTAAAAGATAAAACACACTCAGTCCTCTGCACCTATAAAGACCTTTATGAGGCAGAGTGTTCAAATTGCCTAACATTTTTGTAACTGTAGATTTTTGCTGTTTAAAAACCATTTTCTCTTAAATTTGTACACTAAAGAAACGTTTCATGTATTTTCCTCTCCTTTTTTGTAAGAGTGAGTTAATATGGAGAAATGGTCGCCGACATGCTGACATATTTCCTTAGATTTGAAGCTGATGACTGTACATGTTAGGAATGTTCTTGTTATTGCCCCTTCTTGTTAAAGAAGTCAGGGCTTGTGTTGTTTTTCATATTCTAACTTGTTTTTTTACAATAAAGCTGAAAGATTGTCATAACAAAACGCATAGTGAGTTTGTGAAAACATGTAGAGTCAGTTTGCTTTTGACTACAAAAATGTTCTCTCAGTATTTTCTGAGTCTGTTTTGGTTGTATGTGTATGTAAGTATATATATATATATATATATATAAAGCTTTAAAGCAAGCATATTAACTTGCATTGAAATAGCATCAGAAAAAAAATAAATGCAGTGCTTTACAAAGGCAATAATGTCCATAAACCTTGTATTTTATTGGAGTTTTATGTAATAGACCAACAGAACTTATGACAAATAAGTGAAATAGAAGGGAAAAGATCAACTTTTATAAACGTTCTACAAACTAAAATCTGAAAAGTGTGGCATAAATTTAGATTCAGCCCCATTTACTCGGACATCGCTTAACAAAATGTAGTTAAACAGATTGCCCTGCAGGAATCACCTATCTAGTAAATCTAGTCCACCGTTGTCTGATTTAATGCCGGCATAATTCAAGCTGTTCTGCGAGGGACTCGGAGATTTGTTAGAGAACATTAACAGAGATCATAACAAAAGTCTAGGAACACAGCAGACATGTTATTCAGAAAGATGTGAAGTTTAAGAAGAGTTAGATAATAAAACATTATTTGAACATTTGAGTGACAATGGAAAAATGGAAAACAAAACAAAAAAAAACGGAAAATGCAAAGCTACCAAGACAGGGTGTAAACTGTGGAGCTGCAGAGATGCACTGCTCAGAACCTTTTGTCATACACTCTACAAACCTTTTGTGGAAGAGCGGCAAGTTGGCAGTTGAAATGAATTCACAAGTAGTACAGTTTAAAGTTTCCTACAAGCCATTTAGGGGACACAAGAAATAAAGACCAACACTGCATTCACCAAACTCAACTGTAAAACATGGTGGTGGAAACGTCATGCTGTGGGGTTGTTTTCCATCTAAGGTAAATACAGGACAGTTGTGGAAGAAAACCTGTGAAAGGAGTTAAAACACGTGAGACGGGTGAAATGTTGCTTTCCGTTTGCAGTCGGAACTGGATAATTCTGATCTCCAAGTCAGAAAGTGTAAGAAACTCACAGCTGCCCCCTGTGGCTGGATTTCAATATGGCCACTTCTCACACCAGCACTGAGGCGGAAATATTTATACAAGACACACCTGTAAGAGTAGGTCTAAAATTAATCTTACATGTAGCGCCTTCAACTCTAAACTGAACAAATTAAAAGTGTTGCTTGCCTATGAAAAGTAAAACTTAAAATGATATTCATGGTACTGTGACCTTGGGCACTGCTATGTTGAAATCCTGACTTCTTAACTGTAACGCTGTTTCCTTGGGCGCAATGTCAAACCCAGCTCCAAGTTCAGATGTATGTCCAAATCAATACCTATAGCAAGAATTAGTACCAAAACATGAATAAACTGGTTAATCTGGTAGAGGCATACCCCCTTTCGGCTAGAATCGTAATGAATGAAGAGCATTAACTCAGGCCTGAATCTATATACACGCCACACTTTTCAGGTTTAGGCTTGGAAAGAAATTTAAAACCAAATATACTTTCCATTCCATTTTATAGTCGCACAATACTTAGTCCACCACACAGAAACCCCATAAAATACATTGTTTTGCGGTTAAACGTGACAAAATACTGACTGCAAGGCACCAGTTTTTCCCGATTTTTCTAAATGTGGGTCTGTTTTTAGTCCCTTCATAGTAATCATCCTCCGTGTTTTGTCAGAGTCCACACTGGAACTTGTCTTAGACTTTATTTAGCAGACTGGGGGATGCAACATACAGCAGCAGCGATACAGAAGAGTACGCAGTAGTTAGGCTTTATAGGCAGGAACAAGGGAGCTGGGAATCAAATTGTCCTCAGTGCTCACTCACATGGTCAGCTCCTATGAGGAAAAATAAAGAACAAAAATTGAAACAAGGCAGAAGAAACACGAAAATCAAGAAAGAAATGTATGTCATTGAACTGAGCATTAGCCATTGCTGCCATCTAGTGGACATAGAACTTCACAACAAAGCCGGATCTCAGCTACAACTCTGGGATGAAACTAATTTGTGCTCTGTTTTCTCATATCAGCCTTCTCCCTTTCCCCCTCCGCTCTCTGGCTATGACACATTGTTTTGTTTGCCATCTGCCCGCCCCCTCGCAGCCGGCTCCTCCTTCCTCCATCCCTCCTTTGTCCTTACCATGATGGCATTCACAATGTCGTTCTTGTTGTGTTTGAGTGCGCGGATGGCCTTGGCTCGTGATACGTTGGCCTGAGCCATCACCAGTTCGATGTCTCTCTGCTCCAGACCTCCATCATCCACCTGATGCGCAGAAAGCAACAAAGCAAGCAATGTTGCATTCAAGATTCAGTGACACATCCCTGAGAGTTTGACGAGACCGATTGTACTTACCTCTTCCTCCTCCTCTTCGCTCTCCTCCTTGATGGTTAGACTCGGTGGGACAGGTGGGGCTAATGGAGACGGGGAAACAGGCACCTTGAATTTCTCTGCTGCTGCTTTATGAGCCTGCTGTGATAAGTCCTCAATCTGCAGAAGAGAAGAATTGAAGAGAACAGTTAGGAGATGGAAATATAAAGATGACTTTATGATCGAGACACAAAAGATTTACCTTCGCTTCTCCAAATACAATATAAATGTCAGACATCGGACTTTTGAAAACATCTGGTCTGGTGATGACAAACAAGATACTCTTGGACTTCCTGATAGTTATTCTGGTCACACCATGGACTGGCTTCAGACCCAGTTTAGACATTGCCTGCAAGACAGAGTTTCAGGGTTAGGAACTCAAATAACTACTTGTTTCATTTAAACTTACATCTTAAACTTGAATAAAAATAAAAAACCAAAACGGTTAGCTGCATCACACACTGCATGTCTTCAAAGTGCATACATCCTTGTACAATTGGCACAAGGATTTTTAGTCATGATCTAAAAACCATGACTTTGATGACCAATTTTTCACTTGACCAGCAACCTGTGCAATTTGATTTAAAAACAAACAAATGTATTAGGAAGAAACATAAAACTTTCATTAAAGAGCTGGATCAATGTGGACACACCTAAAAATCAATAGTATAGAATTGACCCTGATGATGAATGACAATCAGCACAAAAAAAGCAACATTGTAAAATGAATGTTAAACGTCGTGAAACTTGGTGGTAGTATCATATTCTGGGGTTGCCTTTCTTTAAATTGAACAAAGTTTTTGTCAACATGAATGCAATAATAAACAGATCCAAAAACCAGACAGTTTTAATCCGAAACCTTCCTTAAGAAGATGGATTTCATTGTTCAGCGTCACGGTCAGCTCAAATATGTCACAAAATCAACAACCACATGGTTTCACCAAAGGAATTCATGGCTCCAAGAATAAGAAATAAAAATATCTGGAGTCGCCCAAAGAGGACTGTGGACAATAGAGTCTGACAGATTTTGAGAACCTGTTAAAAGTTAGAGAGGGAACATATTAAGAAGTGGCACACTGAGAGTTTCCTGCTTCACTTGTTTTCATGACATGATTATAATGAGCAGATAGTTTTTGTGAGGGCAAAATGCAGTTTACGGTAAACTTTGTAAGCTCTTAACCATTGATCTGATCCTAGTGCGCAATATTGTTAAAATAATGTGACAACTGAGGCAAAAGCATTTCTTATCACTGTTAAAACATTTGATCACAGTTTTACACACATCTATACAAGCATCACTCTGACCTTGCGTGCTTTCTTCTCACTGCGGCTCTGCTTTGGTCTGTTCAATCCATCATCCGCAGCAGAAACACACTGAAAGAAAAAAAATCAATAATGTTTACTTTTAAAAATCTTACAAAGCGTTTGAGTTTTGATAATTAGTTTCATTACAAAATGTTGGATTTGTTAATACAGCAAGAAAAACTATTGTTTTTATTTTGAGCCAATAGGAACTGATTGGCCATTTCCTTGTAGTACGAGCTACAAGGAAAAGGTAGCTCTTTGCAAACTGCAATGTTTGATTGCAAAAATAGTCTATTTTGCGCTTTCATAGCTAAATCAAACTTCAACACCTTAAAATTTATAGGACAAGAGCAGGTATATGTAAGTCCATACTGTGACCTATGTTAAGGTAATTTGATCATATGTTCGAGTTTTTCAAACTTTGATTTTAACTGTAGATTTTTTAAAAATGTTTATTATCTTTCATCTCCACACATAGGGAGCACACAAGCTCATATCTAAACTGTTGCTTTCCCTTGGATTTTTAGACAGTTGTTAATTTATATATGCAGTCCCAAGATAGGCAAATCAAATATTCTTACAGAGCTTCTACACAATCTGGATGGCCTAGAAAAGTCTGAAAAAGTATGGAGTTCGGATCAAATATTTTCTGGTAATGAAAAATGCTGTAGTGACAAACTATACTAATTTTCTTTCCACTACCGTCTCCTCCCTTAGTTATTGTGCCCCAATAACTATTTCTTGTTATTGTCCATAACCCCACCTGCTTCAAAACTAAATATTTTGTCTTAGAATTGGACGAGAGCATCAAGGATTATGCTAATTTTGGTATCCATAAATAGAAACCCAATGCTTGGGATATAAATATGAAGCAAATAAATACAGAATACCATAAAACAACATTGCCTTACAACAAGAAAGACACACCAAGAATTTATCAGATATTATCAGCATGGGTTTAAACTATTCTAGAATACTGTTATTTATTCTTTAGAAAACAATTTTTATAACGTAATAACAAACAAGGAAGTTATTTTCGCTTATAAAGACTTCAGATGGACTTACCGGTGGTTCTGATGGTCTCAGAGGCTCCAGCTCTTCCAGATCAGGCATCGAACCTTCACTCTCAGATTCATTACAGGAGGCCACAGTGGAACCTAAAGGCAACATGTCCCAGAAAAATATTCTGTAACAGTGGTGCAAACTAGATATATTATGCCAGTTAAACCTGTTCTTTGCTTTATCGGTGTTATGTAATTATTAACATTCAACTAAATTAGCAACAACAAAACCAAAGGCAGACAGAAAGTCTGGGTGTGCAGCAGAAAACTAAGGGAATTCTGGGTATCTCTTTATCTCATGTGAGAAACAAGAAAAAATAAGAAAGAAACTCACTGTTATTTTTAACAGATAGATCAATCTCTTCACAAATATTGAGGTTATGAGTGACTGAACAGCCTGACTGTCTCCCGGTTGGTTGGCGACTAGAGAAGGGTTGGATTTCTCGCTGATCTGCTGCGTCAGACTCATTTTTCACCGATCCATCTCTGTCTTCCTCAGCTTCCCTAGGCTTAGGCGTGTGACCCCGCTGGAGCCGTCCGCCATCATCCTTTTTGTCCGATTCTTCTTCGGTCGCACTAGCACCTTACAGGGAACAAATTTATTAACATGCACATTCTACAATCATTTGAACATTTTCTAATTCATACACATCAGACCAGAGGACGATTTTATTTCCCTCTTTTCTGAAAAAAAGACTGCCTAGATGTACAGGGCCAAGGAAATTAAAGTTTCAAGTGTCTTCACTCACCTCTGGAAATGTCTTGGGTGAACCAAGTACAACCTTCCTTTATCTGTTTCTGAGACTGAGTGTTGGAAGTAGACTCTGAGTTTTGATGAGATGACGATTCTGGAGCATATTCTGAATCTAGATTCCCAGTTTCTTGGGTAGCTTGGGACAAGACTACTGGCGTGACAGTGGGCAATTGGGATGAAGAGACACTTTTAGACGATGGTGTTGAAAAGACTTCAGTGACCTCTAGGGGGTTGCTGTTGGAGGGAATTTCAGAACCAGCAGACTTAGGAGTCATAGACTGTAAAGATTGCTGTTGCGTGGAAAGGACAGGTTGGGATTCCTGGACAGGTGTGGAAAGACCATCCATTAACTCTGTTGAGGCACAAGGTAGGGAAGAAGAGGGGCATTTCACAGCCTGAGCGTATGAGATATTCTTCTGAGGTTTGCTGGGACCTGTGTCTATGTTGTTATCATTAAGGTCCACAGTAATTTGTGTCTGACTATCAGCTAATGGTCTGTTATCAAGCACTTCTTGTTTCTGCTGTAAGTCTTGGTTCATTGCCATAATTGGACTGAGGTTGTCTCTTGTACCTCTGTTTAAATTGCATTGCTCTTGTCTTAAAACTTTTTCATCAGGACTGCCATGATTATGCCTCTCCATCTGTGCAACAGGTTCAGCTTTGTCTGGTCCAGATGTCCTCTGCTGAAAGTGAGAGGATGAACAGTTGTTAGCGTTGTAGTCTGTCTTAGTTTTAGTAATGTGTGTAACCCAGTCTGAGTATCCATCTCCTGAAATGTTTGGTAGAGCAGGAGCTTTCTTTGGTTCTTGAACAGACTCAGGGCTAACGTCATTAAGACCACCCGTCTGAGATGCCCTATTTCTATTCTGTTTCCTTCTCTTCCCTTTTGTAGAGGCAGCTTGGGTATCTGTGCAAGGTCCAACCTTTTGTGTGAGCCTCTCAAAGGGATCCGAGTCATTCAGTGCAGAAGAGGACCTATTTTGACTTTCATCCACCTTATTTTTTTCATCGCTCCTTTGTTTTTGTTTGACCTCCACCCCTTCATCCCCTGAGTTACAAACACCACTGTGCTTTCCTAAAAAGGCATCTTTAGTCTTTGGTTCATTCGTACTTCTGGTAATTTCAGCACTGATGTCACATTTCTTTTGGTTGTGTCGCTGATGTTGTGACATCTCCGTGCCATCTGTACAGGTGCTTCTCAGTCTGCCGATGTTAGATGTGCATTTTGCGGGGAGAGACCCAAACGATCCCTCTGGCAAAGAAAATGCATTACTCCTTAGAGAGATTGACTGATACTGTGTAGTAGAATCGCATCTCGACTCAGTTTTACATGGTGAATCTTGGTTTTTGGGTTTTGCAGCTCCTTGAGGCCGCGTGTCAGATGAGGCAATACAAACGCTATCTTTGATTAATAGTGTTTGTTTTGCGTCTGGTGCTTGGTTTATGTGATCCTCTGTTGGTTTTTGTTCTTTAGGAGTTCTGTCAGAAGTCTGAAGAGGCACCTCGTCAAGTGGAATATTAGACACAGAGTCTTTGATAACGACACTGCCGCTCTGGTGTCTCATTTCATCTGAAAGAGCATTCAGACTCCCATACATGCCTTCATTCAAGCACTCAAAGTCAGTCGGACTCTTCCAGTTGTCTTGCATTTGTGTTTCCTTATCGTTATCATTGTCAGGATTCAAATTACTAATGTCCCCTGGAAACCTGGCACTTCCGTCCTCTCCTCCCCCTGCTTCTGAAATCTCTTCAATAGATTTCCAGTGGGCGAGGTTGGACTCAGAGATCCCCTCTTCTACCAATTCTTTATCCAACATTTGGTCATTCTTTCCACTCTGACTGTTGTTATCTTCCTCATCCAGAATAGAACTGAGAACATTGTCATAGTTTTCGCACAGTTCGCTGCTCATATTGGAAACCAAAGCTGTCTCTGTCCTTTGGCCTTCTGTATCGCACATCAGAAGACTCTCTGCCTCTAATTCATACCTCTTACCCAGGGATAAAGACAATGATTCACCTGCTCCCCAGACACCAAACTCAGACCCTGACCCAAATCCCAGGACAAAACCCAAACCTACCCTGGCATCACACCATGCCCCAGATTCAGGGACCACATCTCTGCCTGTATCCGTTTCTGAATTTTCTCTTTTGGGAGATATCGCAAGGGGGGAGTGCAAGGATCCGACAGCTCCTAGTACCCCGTCATCTGTGCCCAAAGTGTTCTCGCTTAGGTTCTCCAGGGAAGAGTCTCTCGGGCAGTGTTCAGGTGTCAGGGTGAAGTTGTCACCAAGTTCTGAAATGATTTCTGCGGAAGTAGAAACAGGGATATTACTGGGATTGGAATTTGACTCTTTAGGAGGGGACAGAACAACAACACCCTTATTCAAGTCATTGGTAGGAGTAATAATATTCAGTAGTGGAGAGGAGTCACTTGATTTAGACTCTACACTTTCAGAATCAGCTGGGGCAAACTCAGTACTTTGGCCAAGCTTGGTATCGGAGTCGCTGTTAGGACTTGACCTACACACAGATCTCCCTTCTACCGGCACATCGTATTTACCACAGAAAGACTTTGACAGAGCGACTCTGGTTGCTCCAACAGTTCTTTGACTTTCAGAATGGCCATGGCGAGGCTTTATAAGCAATTTGAAAGAGTCCCTTTCAGGTTCTTTTGTGTGCTCAGTTTGATCACAAGGTAGTTTCAAGGCAACAACTTTCACCATAGGATTTTCCTCAGGTAAATCTTTTGTATTCTCCTCCACAGACGTGGTAGAATGAGTTGCATTGATGTAATCAGTCTCAGAAGCAGGTGGTGCAGGACCTGCAGCAAGGGTAGTGAATAGATTAGAACAGGGATTCTCTTGAGGCTCCACAAAAGGCTTTAAAATAGCACCAATACTTATCTGGCTTTCCCCTTCATTCTCAATAAGTTGCTCTGAAGTTTGAACTGGTTGCTGGTTATGTGCAGGTGTATCTGAGGTTTTTGTTTCATCTGTTTTAATGGTAGATTTGACATCTGGATCAGATTGGTGTTCAGAGCACATAGGCACTTCCAGGGGTGTTGGTTCTAAGTCGTTACCTTTTGGGTAGGCTACAGAGCTTGTCGACAGATGGGTAGATTGAGAATGGTCCACTTGTGTGTCCGTGTATAGTTGTGTGTTCAAAGAGCCCTGTTCAGCCTCTGGTTGGATTTCAGCTGGATTTGAACCATCTGCAGGTAGAGGTTCTAGGGATTGTGCATGCCTCTCAGTGCTGTATAAACGTTCATCTTCCTCCCCATTATAAGAGGCCGAATCTAAAGAGTCATCTGTATCATCTTGGAAGCAGAAAGACTCATCTAACCCTTCATTGATTGATGTTTCTGAAAGTGAATGAAGGAAAGAAGCTGAGCTGTCCTCAGCCTCATCTTCCATAGCTTTGCTATCGCACACATCATCGTCGTCATCATCATCATCATCATCATCATCCTCTTCTTCCTCTTCTTCCACAACCTTTACCTCTACTTTAGCTTCCTCGTGTTGCATGTTTGCACCCTCAACTTTGACTTCCCCTTCATCACTATCAGGTGTGGAGTCAGTGATTTGATCATTATAATTGTAATCATCGTGATCCTCGTCATCATCTTCATCATCATCCTCTACATCTGCCTCCTCCTCTCCTGCTGCATATGCATCAACATCCTTTCTTTCATTTCTGTCATTGACATCGATGTCATTTTCTTCTTCCGTGGGGAAGAGGGTGATTTCCATTGAGTCAGCCTTGAAGATTAGGCTAGTGTGCAGGGGAAATGAGATGAGGGAGGCAGGTATCATCCTTTCCTCGTCTGGTACGTCATCAGAACATGCAGCTTGCGAGAGTATGAAGGAGCTATCAAAGGCTCCAGGGCAGAAGGCGCCCATGGGGAGCAGCAGTGAATCTGGGCTGAAGCTGGAGGATGCCACAGTCATGTTCTCTGTATCAGGGGTCAAGGTGGTGGGGGAGATATCTGGGTTGGCCTCCATCTGCCGATAATGTTCTTCTGATAAACATCCCTCCAGATTTAGTCTGAGACCTGTCTGCATGTGCCTAGAGTACTCTGTTCTGTCAACAGTGTGCTCCTCTAATGGGTAAAATGAACTTTCTGATTCCCCTTCATCATCCTGGGAGTCACTGCTGCTACTGCTTCTTATAGGGAGTGCACTCTCGGTCACCCAGCACGGACGACAAGTTTCCCTGGAAATCTTCACCTCCTCCCCTTTTAGAGTCTCATCTTCCTCAGGAATCACTGTGTCTGCTATACCTATCCGTGAATTCACAACAAAATCGCTCGGATGGTACAAGCTGAAGTCGCTGGCCTTATCGTCCTCTCGTTCTGGGGCTGATCGACCCTTCTCCTCTGCGACCTCATCTCCGATTTCTGACAATGAACTCACAAAGCAAGCAGGCGCCTCTTGCGTTTCTTCCACAAGGAGCAAGTTAGGAGAAGTGGATGGGGAGGTGGAGGATGTATAAGATGATGCCCAGCTGCCTCCCTCTGCTGTAATGTAAGAGCCAGATGGAGAAGTGAGAGGGGAACAGAGGTCCTCACTGTCAGATGGAGAACCAGGAGAAAGAGGGGATGCTGGGGAGCCAGGGTAGGAATGATGCTTAAGGTGCGAACAGCGGGTGACCATTTTGATTGGAGTGGACGGAGCGGTGTAGTAAAGTTCTGGGTCAAGAGATGAGGGAATGCCAACTCGTAGGGGGTCAACAGGACAGGCTGGTTCAGTGAAGGACAGAGCAACTGGACAAGACAGATCTGAAAAAGGGAGTGAAGGCACTTCATCTACGGAGAGGGTCTCTTTGTCTTCCTTACTGTCTGTTACTTCGTCATCAGTTGTGATTGGTTTTGGAGAGGAGGGAAAAGTGTTTGTAACTGAGGCCTGTACATGTTGTGTTTCCTGATTCTCTGGATTTTGGGGAATTTGTGACTGGATTTCCTCATTGTTGGTTTCCAGTTTTATTTCTTTAGTCTGCAGTTGAGGATATGGAAAACTTGGGAGATATGGCAAAGGGATGGCCTGAGCTTTGAGCTCAGTGGTAATTTTTCCTTTCGTGACTTCTGTTGTTTTGAGTAGTGTTTCTTCACCCATCACCACTCTGGTGTCGATAGTCTGTGACCCTGGATAGTCACTTTCCACCTCAGATCCAGTCAGGACCTGTTCATAAGAAATTAAATATAAAAACCACAAGGTCACAAATGTATCTCACAGTATCCGTGCTGTAAAATTAGAAACACTCACACAGCTTGTACCTTTATTCTTTCCATCTTAACAGAGATGTGGCGGCCACATGGACCATGACCTCCCAGTTTTCCTGACAGTCTGGCTGGGTTGATGCGATTGTCGGAGCCTTCAGGCTGTGGTCTCGGAGTACCAGAGGAACTAGGCTTCACATGAAACACTCGTGGACCAAATGGAGAGGTCGACCCTGGGAGAAGCTTCTGTGGAGTGCTAGGAGAAGGGCTCGATCCACTGTCGTTAGGTGAGGAACCACTGTCACTTGGAGGGGAGTCTGTGGATGGATGTCTTACCATGCCTGTAAAAAAAGAAAAAAAAAGAATTTGAAAACACACATTGTCATTAATTGGGAAAGTAAAGTTTTACCCATTTTAGGAAGTTTTGAGAAAACCATGGACTTAGCCTGAAAATTTGAAGAAACACAACTTACAGGACCTGGTGTTGATGATAGATGGATGTTAGTATTGTTTAAGTGTTCTACTCCGACAAAACTTGTCCTTCCAGGTCAATGATGATGATGTATGTCTTAAAGTGTCGTCAGGATTCAAAAACTAGTGAGATGAAATGCCAGGGTGGGTGAAACAAACTGGGTCAGAGACGACTGAGTGAGCAGATTTTCTGAATGTTCATGAGCAGGATAAATTTTGAAATTGAAAAATTAAAACAAAGAACCGTATCGGTTTTTGCTACTGCGTATCTTGAAAGATCTTTTGCTGAGAAAGTGTTAGACTGAAACAAAACACAACACAAAATTGAAGTCAATTTTTTGATGAACACTACAGTGTTCATTTTCTCTCCTAAGTGCCCTATTGCAACTGTGACTTCAATCCTCATCCTGATTGGCTGTTATGACATACAAGTGGTTCTGCTCAGTCATAGACACACACACACACACACACACACACACACACACACACACACACACACACACACACACACACACACACACACGCACACACACACACACACACACGGGATTTTCTCTGTCAGGAGCTCATATGTCAAATCAAATCAACCTCTGTTCTTCAAAAAACATCACCTATTGTTTTCTTGTTCTCTTTTATTTCAGGGATTCCATGCTGCCATCCTTCCCTTCCTGGGATTGTGACAGATGCACACATCAGCATTTAGCAGGTCTTCCTGATTGTTGCCACGTTACTATGTGAAATGTGTGTTTGTATTTGTGCTGAGTCATCCCCCAGAGACAGAACT
This sequence comes from Poecilia mexicana, assembly GCF_051168715.1. NCBI lineage: Eukaryota > Metazoa > Chordata > Actinopteri > Cyprinodontiformes > Poeciliidae > Poecilia > Poecilia mexicana. Next base: position 17,087,516 of record NW_028263385.1, on the reverse strand, counting down.
GGTGAAAAAGGTGCACATTACAGCAGGCACACGAAAAGGCAAACCCAGTGCAACATTTTAATGTGCTCTGCAGCCTGGTAATTATCAAATTAAAAGAGGTTTATACCAATTTACTTAGCTAAATCCAGGTGGTAACTTTTTTTTTTTCACTTATTTGTCAAATACAAATTTGAAAAGTGGATAAGTGAGAACTCAGGTTTTATTTGTCAAAGCTTAAGGAGGCAGGAGACACACAGCAACAACACAGTGTGTGTAATTATAATAAGTTGTGCATAAAATGGATAAGCAATGTCAAACTCATGAGGAACAAACATTAACATTGCAGAAAGCATGCAGCAATGGCTTTATTTTGCTTCATAAAACACTACAACTGTGTTTTTTTTATGTATTATTTTCTCAGGTCTAAAGGAATCCAGTAAACCGTGTTCCAGATTTGCCGTATGAAAAGCAGGCCGCAGCACACTGAAGCTGCGTCACACAGGCTGCAGCGCCGCCCCCCAAGGGGAGCCTCTATTTCAGCTGCTGCTAAGGTTGTGAGAAGAAATGTAGACACTCCACAAACATCTGAGGCTCCTTTATCTTTTGGATCAACAACATGTTGAGAAAAAAATTTAATCTGTAACCAGGAGAAGCATTTATATAATATGAAGCAATGAAGGCTAAAATGTGCCCACTAAGCAGGGCAGGAAGCTTTTTTTTATTGTCCCAGTGAGCCGTTGTATGCAGCACATCATTTGCTTCAAGTTCAAAATGTTAAATAGTCAAAGAACTTGTCAGTGTGAGGTGGCGTTTGCGTGTTGCAGAGTGCGCCGTCGTGCTGCTGTGTCATGTTCCCGTTACGGCTGGGGGAAGGGAGGAACTGCTGGGCACTGCTTCACTCTTACAGCCCTCTGAAGCAATGGATGGGTGAATGTATAGAGATGGGAGAAGGGAGGAGGGTGAGTAAGGGAGCTTTAGAGTTGGGGCTCTAATATGGATGAAATAAGGCAATCACACAAAGGCTTTGAAAGACTTTAGCTAGAATTTAGTGGGATATATATTTGATTTTTTTTTTTTAAATAAAAGGAGTGAGGTAAGTTGGGAGGATGTCAACACCCTGGAGTTGGAAAGATGGACAACATGCAGTTTAGTCAAACGTCCATCTAAATAAGAGCTTTCCTAAGCTGTCAGAGATAATCCAGTCCTTAAATAAGTCTTCTCCATCCCTCCTACAATCTCTTTCTTCTCATCTCCCACACTTTCTGTTCTGCACACTCAACGTTTAACTTGATTTGTTTTTATGCCACTTCCTCACAGTCTCATGCCAGTCTCTGCCTTTTTTTTTTTTCATCTCCAAGCTTAATGACCTCATCCGTATCCTCTCCCCCTCTCCCAGAGCTTCCTACCTGGTCCTGGAAGTCCCGTCTCCTCGCTTCCCAGGTCCCGATGCTTGTCGTCGGGGACAGATCTGTGCGTGCTCTCCCCCGGCATGCTTCTCGACGGCTCTGACGCAACAATGTACCATGTAGCTGGAGCAGGCAAGGTGAACAGGGAGAGTGAAGGAGAGGAAGGAGAATAGAGAAAAGGGAGGGGAGGGATCCGAGTGCAGTCCTGTGCTCAAATCTTCCCTGCAGCACGTGTGTGAGACGGAGCGAGGCAGACAGCTCGAGCGAAAGACTGAGAGTCAAAGATAAAGGGTGGGTGCGTGTGTGTGTGTGCTGCAAGGTCCTTTCTGTGGTGCAGCACAGTGATGCTGCTGTGGTGGGTGTGTGCTTTAAAGCCTCCTCACGCCACTTATCTGAATATGCGTGTATGTGTGTTGAATCTGAGAGGTAGCTGCAGTATTCTCTCCTGATGCCCAGTTCCTGCCCCCCCCCCAGCCCCCCAACCCTCCCCTCACCCTACTGCTCCATCCTTCCTGTGTCTCCCTCCTCCCTGCTCTCCCCCCCCCATCCCTTTTTTTTTTTTTTTTTTTTTGCTTCAAGCCAAGCCATGACTGGATCTTAGAAGATGATGTCAGCAGATTTGTGCTAATTCCTCAGTGCTGCCCCCAAGCTTGAAGGAAGGGACCAGTACTGCAAAAACAAGAGATACACAGGCTATCAGGGTGGGGGATTTCAGGGAAAGCACAACTGAAGAGGAGAAATGGAAACCAAAAACTCAAACTGTCCACGAGATTCATGTGAAACCCTGAATATTCCCCTCATTAAATCCTTCGCCTTTTGCTCTAATTATGTCCAAAAGGAGACAACAAGGACGACATGTCCTCAGAGCGCTGTTACAGCACAGTGCCCTTCATCTGTAGCTCTTGTCTGAATACTTTTATTTACAGTGTATAACAAAAGCCGCTCCAAGAAACCAACAGCATAGCAAAAAACTTTTTTATTTTTATTTTTATTTATTTATCAAAGCATCAAAAATCTACATCCAGTAATGGGCTCTTTGCACCTCAGCTTCCGCGTTCGGGGTAAAGCGGCTCGATTGTTTCCGATCCAATACAAATATCATTTACATTAGGTGCTTGCAGGGCTTGGCCAAGGTTTGTACATCGATCCGAAGCCCCAACAAGTCAGCTGGAGAAAGGTTTTAAGATGTTCGCCTCGTTATACATTCACTGACACAAAGGTGAGTTTTACTTAAACTTTGTGGCTAACATTAACGTTAGCTTATGCTAGTAGGCAATATTCTCGGACATTGTTCTTGTAAAATGTGCTATTTAAGTATCTAAACATTCTAACGGACAATGTATTTATCTAATTTTCAAGTATATTATGTGTGTTTATTGTCGTTAGTGTCAGACTAACGGGGAGGTTCCGGTTCGGGCTTTTTACTTCCGAAGCCTGACGAAGCTCAACAAGCCTCATAGCTTGACAGTAGCGCAGCTCTGGTGTCAGAGATCTGGTTCAGCTGTTCAGGTTCAAAGTTGCTGCTTTTAGAAAAATATGACCGTGTTGCTTCATGTCTCCGTGTTATTTCGTTTTATTACCTTTGCATGTTTCTTGTGAAGAGCTCAGATAGGACGGTGTTTACAGCAGTATGTACAGGCGGATCAGTTGCTCGGCTGTCTGGCTCTGGTCTGCTCTCTCGTTCCCATAAACTCTTTCAGGCTGAATATAGAAGTGATTCCATGGAAATAACTCAGGGAGGCTCCTTTATTTACCATCCGTATCCCCGGTAGTTTTAGGCTGATCCGGAGTGAAGTGAAGGCTGCAAACTTTGCTGTGCGGCGTTAGCTGGTAGCGAAAGATATTTACAAGCCATCTTCTTAATTCAGGATCGCTTGGAAATTAACGAAAACTTAAAAGCCCATTATATTAGGAAGACAACAATGTTAATAGTATTGTTTTTTTGCATCTGAAATACAACTTAGTCTTTTCTACCAGTCATGGTAACTCAAAGCGGAAAAAAGTGAGCCGCATTAGCCCCTGGAGATGTGACGTCAACGCCTTAGGTGCAAAGAGCCCATTGGGCTACATTTGCTCTACTATTTCTTGTGCTAATTAAATAGAGAACAACCTTTCATGATGGACCAAGCAGGGGAGCCTCCACATAGTTCCTTAAAGGGGTTGCCAAGTGGGGGCCACAAATAATATTGGGAGATGCACCACAAAGCCACAAGCCAGAACAGAATGTCAGGAGATTCAGTTATGTTGCCATTAAATACAAGGGTTCCAGAGGGAGTGGTCGGCCAATATCGAGGATAAAAACACCTACTGTAAGCTCAAATCGATAAATTAATGGAGCGAAATATTCTGAAGCCTTAAAACAGGGTTCCCATTAAAGGAGGCTATGAGTTCTCTACACAACCATCCACACCCCTCTCCTTTCTCCATTCAAACCCGTCTGGTTACATCAAACAACACTCACCAGTCTCGCAAAAGCCTTAAAAATCTGTTGCAACATTTTTTTTTTTTTGTCCTTTCATGTCATCATTCCTATTGGTGACGCCTATACTCTCTAATTGAGCCAACCTACAGTTACAGCAGAACTTGTAGCTTCTGGAGGCTTGGGGGCTCCTGGCACACCTGAAATCTCATATGACAAATTCATAATTTTACTAGTTGTAAATCCAGAATCCACAGAGGGGGAAAAAAAAGCAATGAAACTGCCTTTTTTAAAATGACAGCTTATCCATTAGTAACTCAGAAACCGGAACGATCAAAGAATTGAACAAGGACTTAATATGTAACGTAGCAAATCAAGTATAAAGGTCATCATCTAAATTTGAATCAATAGAAGAAAACCTTTTTTTTATTAATTGAGATTTGGTAAAGAAATAAAGTCCTGAAACTACTATTTCCATAAACAGTTTTCTTCTCTCCAATGATAAAATCAACAGGCCAGAATGCTTTAAAAACATTTTGGACATTTAGGATAAACTGATAGTGTCTGAGACGCAGAAATTGCAGCCAATTATCTATACCCATTATAGCGTAAAGCAAGTACACTTCAGTGTAGGTCAAATCTAGTCTCGATACAGATCTGTAAATTATCAACACACCTCCACTTGGTTTCCTCCTTTGGATAAAAACAACTAGGTTGAGAGTGATGAAACATAAAGAGAAGGATGGGGTGGCAGCAGTAAGCCAAAAGGATCTGCAACTGTAGTTTCCATGGCAACCTAAAACTTCCCACGGCCCGGAGTGCTTGTTCAGCAGAAGAGACTGACGCTTTTCTGGATGGGATCTAATAGCCTCCATGCTGTACGCATGCCCTGCAAGAAAATAGCTGGAGATTTAAATTGAAACTTGTTTTTTTATTTTTGCGGTTTTCCTCTAGCATTCACCTCAGGTTGTCTGTGTCTTGCAGTTCTTTTTGGACATCTGTTAGAGGCGAGATTGAATGTGTATTTTTAACATTTAGAATTTATTTCGCAGAAACTAAGCATCATTTAAAAAAAACTCAAAAAAGAACGTATTTGCAGAAGACTCGGCTCAGCCTCGGTCTTTCCTGATCCTTTGGCCGTTTTCTAGGTCGTGCTCCTCTCTCTGCCTCCCAGCGTCTGATGTGTGAAGCTGCCGCTGTCCGTGAGGTTGTGTAAGCAGTAAGCAGCACTGTTCCTCCCTGAATCTCTTGCCCTTGCCGGCTCTCTCCAATGCAGGGCTCTCTCACAGACGTGCACATCGACTGACACGTTTGCAGAAACATAACTAAGCATTTGCCAATAAAGGAACTTTTCACTTGGTTGAAATATTATCAAGCTGTCCGTGAAGATACATTTTTCAAATAAATAATTATTGCTGTAAAATAAATATTCATTCAGATTCCAATTTGGATTAAACAAAAAATGACACTGAAATGGCAAAAGGATGCGATTGCGACTGATTCAGCTCCATTTGTCTGCGTACCTCCCAGTTTCATTTAATCCGTAATCCTTCAGACATTAACAGCAGGAAGAATTGTAATAAACCATTTATTCCATCATATGATGACACATTAACAGATATAAGTTATTCTGATAGTTACATCCAAATGAGAAGCAAATATTTCCCCTTACTCCGGAGCTTCGGCTGCAACAATCCCCTTGCAGATGTAAAGACAAAGATCTTGAGTAGATCATATCTCTGTTGTGTTTATTTACATCTCTCTCCTCGTCCTAAACTCTTTACTCGTCGTCACCATGGAAACAGGGAAAGCCCCACATGTTGCCAGGGGAACGAGAGCACAAAAAAAAAAAATTAAAATATGTGACGCTGCTCCAACCCCAGCGTGAACGTGGGTGGATGTGTGCATTCCCTTTGGGTCCCTCTGGACTGGGAAAGCTCTGATCGAGCTGAGCTTTGGGAGAGTCGTTCCGATCACTTGGCCATGTCCTCGGCCACGGCCTTCCCCATTTTATCCTTCAGGTACGCCAGTTTCTGCCACTCGGTCTTCAGCTCCAACCACTCATAGAATGGCACCTTAACAGGAGGAAAAAGGAATATTTTAAATGCGATATGGTCTTATTTTAGGCACATGGTGACAAGTAAAAGGATGCAGTTCTTGGTCCAAGACAAAGAAACGGGGATTAAACAAATGTAGATTTTTATCTCGGCTTTTCGACACTTTTTATTTGATATCTGCTTATCAGAAAGTCTTATGCAAGCGCTCCAGTCATACCCAGGACGTTTTATGCAGCAGCCAAATCTTTTTTCATAAATTTGTCAACTTTCACAACTATTACTCAAGTTTCAACCTTTAACTGAACTTTCTGAGTCAGCTGGAGCTTTCCTTACACAAATGTATAGCTATTGTTGACAACTCTTTAATCAGATTTGATAGCCAGTATGAAGTAGACCACCACAATATATAAGCTCATAATCACAATATTTATAACTGTAATACTGCCGTAACAAAGGGCTGCTTGGGTGCAAAATCTGGTTTAATATATTTCCAGCACCATGCAGTCACACTTTGCTTGCAGCTAATATTTGCCAATTGGACGTTCGCTGACTTCTTTCATGGACATCATATGTATATTTTACTGACTCTGAGGCTAAAGCTCACAAAGTCTTGCAGGATGCGCTTTCCTGATATTGTGCAAGCCATGCCGACCGAGGTTTTAATCAAATTATGTTCTAAGACTTCTGCAATGTTGCTGTTAATGGAAAAGTTTAAATAAAAAGTTTCTGGCCTGGTCTTCAGCTGTTCCTCATTTATTGCTGTTTTCTGTCAGCTAAAAGGCTACCACCCTATTTCCTTGAAACAAGAGACAGCAAGGAAGCACAAAAAGCACAGACTGTTATGGTGTGGAAATTAAAGGAGATCTGACATTTATAATTCAGCTGTGGTATTTCTATCTAGACAAGTAGTTATGTGAATAAAAAATTTTAATTCTAGAGCCTGTTAAAATCAAGCCACCGTAACTAATTATCATTTTAGTAATCTACAATACATCTGACAATAAGCAACATGTTGGAAATACTTCCCCCAGACTCAGTCTCATATTTGCACTGAATTGAACTAATCTATAGCAAAACCCTGATTTCTCATACACGCAAGTTAAAACATTTTGCAGAACAGCAAAGGCAAACCGGGGAGGTAAGGAGATTGTCCTAGATGTGACAGAGACAGAGCTTGGATTGGCCTAGATGAGGCAAATCTGTGGCTGGAGCTCTATTTATACCACAGACTGCAGAAGGGCCCACCTGATACACACTTCTAGAAAAGCTTTAGCTCCATTGTGAGCATTTTCTCAACCTGTCAGGCGCAGCTGCAGCAAAACTGTTTGCCTTGCCGCCTTATGATGAAATGTCACTTTTCACACGGCAAACACAGCCAATCCTCATCGCAAGCAGCTTTAGGGTAGACGGACTGCCACAGCCTCGCTGTACCTCCACTAGGATGAAGCCGGCCAACTGGAGATGCCTCTTCATCATGACGAAGCGCCCCAGAAGGTCTCTGCTCTTGGAGCCAAAGTTGGGAAATTCCCAACTCAAAAAAGCTAATCTGAAAAAAAGAAAAAGAAAACAATAACTTCGGCATATAAAGAAAAGGAAAGTGACATGTTTCAGTGATTCTCCTCCAGGACTCACCGCCGTGTCTCTGCAGGTAAATCCTGGGTTCCTCCACCACTTGGTAGATGAGGGGCTTTTAGATTTGTCATGTCGACTGGTTTATTGTCACAATCCACAACAATCTCTCCATCTGATTAAAAAAAAGTGGTTTCAAATAATAATAATAATTAAAAAAAGGACAGTTTATATGGAAAATAATCTCTACAATTGGACATGTTTATTTCCCCCCGAACCCCCTTACCAATTGTCCATCCATACACGGTGTCAACACCGGTGCGAAGGGCCCCCGTAGTCCCACCAAACAAACTCTGCAACGCCTCTCTCAGACTGCTCTGCAGTTTGGATAAGGACGAGTTAGTAGCTGAGACAGACAGGACACTAAGAGAGGGGACAGCGTCCGAGGAACCGGGATGCTCCAAGACGAGAGTGGCAGCAACGTGCAGTAGCTTCAGTCTGTAGCTCTCCACTCGAGCTGGGCTGCCCTCTACGAAAAAGATAAACATAAAGACAAAGGTTGATAAATTACTTAAAAAAAAAAAAAAAAATGTACAAGAGCAGAAATGTTACAGTGCTATGCTGCCATCTTGTGAGGCAGAGGAGGAATTTGCCGTTCGGCCCCCAAACACCGAGAGACCTGACAGCTACTTAGATCAGATCTGACAGACGCAAACCTCTCTGGGTGTGATTTAACAAGCTGATTTACTAACACGCACAGTTTGTGTCAGTGAGAGCCTTCTGGGTGGAAATATGAGCTTTAGGAACGCAAATGTTGAAAAACCTATCTATTTTTGCAACATGTGACATTCAGGAGCAGAAGGTAAGCATTTCTATATTGTTTAACAGCAGCACAAATCAGACGGATGTTTTTATATTTTGCAACCAACTCCATAATATGCAAGGTGTTTGATTTAAAAAAAAGGATAAAAGTGTATTTCTATACAAACTTGTTTGTTTTGAAAAAAAAAAAAAAAAAAAAAACTTACTTTACGGTAAGCTGAACAACCCATCAAATATGTAGGAGGTTATTATTATCCCTAAATGGAAATGCACAAGAATGCAAATATGCATTTGCGCAGACAGAGAACAAATAGGATAGAACAGAAAGCTGATATAACTTCTTTTCAGAATTAACGTACTCAAATTTATTTTCAAACCTTCAATCCTACAGGACGACTGAAAGTGCATGCAGAAAAATTGGATGCTGACTTTTAACTCCACTGTTGCAGCATTTTCAATCCCCTTAAAGGTGTTGATAATCCACCACCCAGGTAAGCAGTTTACCTTGCAGGTTGGTAACATGACTTGTCTGAGTCATAGGGATGAGGTAGTCGGGCTTGGCCTGCTGTAAGACACACAGGGACCACACCACATCCGTCTGCAGGGAAGGCTCCAGACTGGCGAGAGACTCCTTCAACACAACATGAACCTTTCGAGAAGCAGAGAACACGCAGAAGTTGAACCGACCGGGCGCAGCCAGCAGATCTGCAGCAACTTCAACTCGTTAATACCTTTCTGTAAAACTCCTCTCCTTTGGTGGGCTGGAAGCCAAGCCTGGCAAAAGTCATGAGCAGATTGCAGAGCTGGAAAGTGCTGTACTTTTCACTCTTCGCTGTGTAGTGCTGGGGGAAACAAAACAAAAACATGACAGTCAGTGAGGAGAAGAAACAAAAACAAAACTAATCTGAGGTCATTGATGAAGCCCTGGATAACAGACAACTGACCTCAGCAAAGGCTTCAAAGAGAGGAATGTGGAGCCATTTGAGGAAGCCCAGAGACTTGGCACAGCGCGTGACGTCAGTGGAGCTGAGCTCAGGAACTCTGGGTAGCAACTCGCTGGCCATTCGTTGAAAAACCTGAGATTGGTTGAAATTCAGCTTTCCTAGAAAGAATGAAAAATATGAGTCATTGCCATATTTATTCTCCTCCAACTTTACGTCGACATTGAACTTTACAACTTAATTAGTCTTTTTATAACCAATAGAAGCAGCTTCAGATCATTTTATTGTCAGGGATATTACCGTATGCGAAGGCCAGATCCATTATTAATGGAGTGGTGAACTCGGATGAGGGTTTCTGGAGGAGGTGGTAGGACACGGCCCTGAGTAATGGGATGCTTCTGCGGTTCTGAGCTGCCAGTGCTACACAGACTTTCCTGATATCTTCAGCTGAAAAGCCCTCTGAGAGCTCTAATGCCTGCAAAAGATTTTATTTAATCTTTTTTTTTTTTTTTTTTTTTTTTTTAAGAGGTCCTTATAATGCTTTATAAGTGGGAATCTTTAGCAACAACATTCAGTGGTACCAGTGGTTCTCAATAACAGCAGCATCTTAATAAATAATATTATATTTATCAATTGCCACCGAACCTTTATCAGCCGCTTTTTCTTCCACTCAACTTTCTATTAACATATTTGAGTTCAGAATGGGGGGGAGGATTACCAACGAAAGCACGCTGGACTATTGTCAAGTGTGCGGTTTTCCTCATTTCCTCATGCAAATACCATATTGCCTTTTTTTTTTTTATTAAATGTTCCAATTCACTGAGAAAGATATATCAGTTTTACTTCTTTAACTGAATTCCCAGAATGCACTTTTCAATTATATTCGAGTTAACCGGCATGCACTTATCAAGTGTTTCTACATGTAAATAAAATAGCTGATACCTTATCTTCAAGTCTGTCCACCAAAGCAGGCGCCATGTGCTCTCCTTTGGAGATCAAAGCGCTGACGGTTTTGGCATCGGCGATTTCCGTCCAGCGCAGCTCCAGCTGTTTCAAGGCAGCGTTCACGATCGCTACATCTTGAGGGGCTTTCCTCGCCACTCCCCAGTCTATCAAGAAGCCCAGTTGCTTGTAGGAGAGCCTTCGGACTCTCCACCGGACCTCTGTTTGGACAGAACCCAGCACTGGATGGGAAGGGGGAATCTTCATGGTCCAGAGGGACCGCAAAACACTCACCAGATTGCCATTCCACACTGATGACACCTGGGGGGGAAAAAAATAACATATTGACATAAAACAGGCACAAATACCTAATTAAATAAGTAAGCAATAGGGGAACCCTTACATCTTTTGATAGAGTACTCATCATTTCAACCAGCCTTGAATCTGTCAGCACTTCATCTTGGTCTCCTGTAAACTTCTCCTTTGCCTTTAGCATCAGCTGAGTCCACTTCACCAGGGAGGCAGCCGCCTGATTACCACTCCCTCCGTACTGTTCCCAAGCAGACAAAACCTCGTCTGGAGCCGACACTTTCTCTATCATCTCATACAGATGAGTTCGCACCAGAACATTGTGATGTGGCTCATCTTTGGTCGCTGTCCACTCGCAAAACAATCTCTCAGTGACCCATAACCAGTTTCTAACCCTCGGTACCTCTACAGGTCCACCTAAGGGTGGCTGAAAGCGGACAGCAGTGGCAGTCGCTGCAGCCTGAGAGGAAGACTTGCAGATTAAGTGGGCACATCTGCCCAGCAGGCGGTTGGCCATTCGTTCAGAGCGGTGAGACTGGAGAGGAAATCTCCTCACAATCCAAAAACACGCATCCCACTGTTGATCTGTGAGAAGCAGAGCAGTAAAGTAATTTTATTTATATAGCACAATTTCAGCAACAAGGCAATTCAAAGTGCTTAAATCTGGTGTTCTGTTGAGGCAGGTTACCCGATTACTATATATATATATATATATATATATATATATATATATATATATATATATACAGAAACAGCCCTTCAAATTCATAAGTGTGCCACTGATTAACTACGGATTTTTTTGCGGTTATGAGTTTGCAATTCTGATAATGAATAAAACTCTGTCAAACACAAAAACTCTGCCACACATCCCCACCAGCTCGACTAAAGTTTCGGAAACATGAAGATCTTGCTAAGGAGGAAATGGGGGGTTGTACGACCTGCATTTACTTACCGGAGACTCGCACAGTGGAAAAACTATATCAAATTCTGTATCAGAGTCACTGTGACTGTATCCGAAAATGTTTCTTCCAATTATTTTTTTATTTTTTCCAAAGCTAACGCTGAACATGTTCCTATCATGTAACACCAGAACCTGACCTTGTGTGGAAATGAGGAGACGCACTGAAACAACGCCAGTCCTTTTTCCTCATCCAGCAGATTAAAATGATAAAACCTGAACACAGACCGCATCTAAAGAATGCTATAATTACATACCCACTGATGACTTACCTAAAATAATGTATATTGTTGGGAGAAAACCACCCGCATGAGGAAATGTCTGGCAAGCAATAGGCGTCGCAGGGAATTGACGTCAAAGAGACGGTGTCACGTGACCAGCGGATGAAGCTACGATTGGCTAATATTTTTCATACGTTCAAAACTATAAAAATACTGTATTGCAAAGAAACAGAAACAATATGTAATTGACATTCCTATACAAACATCACAGTAAAATAAAGAACATTTATTAGAATTTTTTACATAGAAACAAACATCACCTTTCAGTACTCTACTAAAACATAAAAACATGAGGTACAGATATTATCATCTTACTTAAATGTTGTGTGTCATTAGCAAATTAAAATTATTTCATTAAGATGAAATCAAAACATTTGTCCTTTAAAAAAAAAAGTAAAGTTACTGTTATAAACTAATAGAATCCAAAAAATAAAATATAAAAACATATCTTTGTACCTACATACATTTCTGCATACTGAAATTTGTCTTGTTATCTTGAAATGTTTTTTATGCAACCTGCCAGATGGCAATCTTGCCATCCCGACGTGCAGAGCCACTCAGCACATAACGGTCCTCAGCAGAACAGAGAGTCTGGATACTGTCCGAATGGGCCAGAAGCTCTTTTGTCACCGTCAGACTGTCTAAGTCTAACACCAACACCAGGCTTTTCAGCTGACCGTCACAAAGACCTCCGATTCTGCTCCATCCTCTGCAGCCAACCCAGATCTGGGAAGAGGAAATGAAGCGGAGCATTAAATAAGTCCACACCAATAAGTGCCACAAAGCAATACCCACCTAGAGCCACTCTGGAACAATTTCAGGCTCTGGGTCAATTTAAGTCATGATTACATGGCAGATTAGTTTTCCCATTTAGTTTGACTGAACAAATCAAAAATAAAATAGATTTTCTGATTATTACCATTATATATTAACGCTAAAGGAGTTAGAATTTGGCGAATAAATATTAATTAGATAAGCCAATAAGCCATGTAAACAGGCATGTATTCAGAGCTCACCTGGTTTTTGACTCTAATCATACACGTGACTCCTGACGTGCCTGGCAGAGAAATTCTTTTGGGTGATTGGTTGAGGTTGTCAGTCTGCCAGAGACACAACTCCACCGAGTCAGAGCAGCCTGTCCAAACTTGTCCGCGCTGCAACACACCGACCTTTTAGTTAGATTTGCTGGTTTTCATTACGATTTGGAAAACATTTTAAAATTTCTGGTTTAGAAGTTTGAGCAGCAAATTATCTTGAAGGTCCAGTGTTACTCAATGACACCTGATAATATGTAATATAAACTTGTGAAAGAGACTGCTGTGTTAAAGTTTTCAAGTCACCTCTGGAACAACAATAAAGCAGCTGAAGCAACTGGGCATGCTCTGCAAGTCATCAGGAAGCACTATCCTCCTCTGTGGAGCGCCACACTTTTTTAGTTCCACAATGCCGTCACCACAACCTGCACATGCAAAAACACTCAGGTTAAAAAGAAAATACTTAAAGTGTCTGCTTGTCGATGAGTCATGATGAGCAGGTAAGATGAAAACCGTAAAGATGGATGAAGAGTTATCGACATCTCATTTAAGTTTGTTAGAATTTTATGCAACAGAGCAACACAGAGAAGCACTTAACTGCACAGAAAAAAATAAAAGTGACCCGTAGATTTCAATGATTCTTGCATTTGAATACGTTTAGTGTGGGACGAATTGATATTCGCTCTCTGCGTTAATAGTCTGTAGAACGACTTTTCATTGCACTTGCATCTGGAAGTCTGTAGGATATACCAGCTTTGCACATTTTGTTGAAATGCGAGCATATTTCTTTGAAAAATAGGTCGACATCAGTTGAACTGACGAGAGAAGGTACAATGACAAACACGCACCAAATCAGATTGAAATGTCCGACTGAACCAACAGTGTGTTACTCACAGCACCAAAGGATGCCGTCATAGGATCGTATGGAGCAGAGGCGGTCACAGCTGAGGTGGAACTGGCGCTTCACCTTCAGGGTGGCCGAGTCCCATTGCAGGATTGTCCCGTCGCAGCTGCAGGAGTAAGCAAGTTGCCTAGAAAATTGAAAAATAGAAAGATGAAAAAGTGCTAGTTACAAACCCACATTCAATTTGAAGAGGCTGCTATTTGAGGAAAAAAATCATTCTCTGAGAATAATAACATCTTCACCCATTACTATGATCTGTGGTGTCAACAGAGAGGCCAGTCACTTCATGTCGGTGTTCAGTCAGCTGTTTGTTGCAGGACATGCTGTGGGTGTCGATGATGTAAATAACAGAGTCCTGAGAACCCATCCAGACCTGATCATGGACCAGCCCCATCATGCATGTCTGCACAGAGAATAAAATTATGTGAAAATTTTGTTTCACCGTCCTCAGAAACATGCTACCAGAGTAAAAGAAAAAACAAAAAAACACAAGAAATGCCTTCTTTGTGTACAATGTTACTATTTATCTATTAAGTACTATTACACTATTAATGTGAGGCATAAGCCGATGAATGCTTAGGACAGTTACTCAAACATACGAAATAAAAAATAATTTAATAACTTCTAAGAACTACATTCAAAGTACAAAAACTGGAAATAACTTCAGTACATTTTCGAAAAACAATGGAAATGTGTGTGAGAGAAGGCTTTCTCTGAAACAATGCTTGGCAATAACACATATAGCCAATATAAAGGAAATGTGGTTTATTTCTCTAAAAAGGTGTCACATTTGCAAAAAAAAAAGGGCATTTGTGGGTATAGAGTGGCAACGTTGAATACATAGATTCCACCCACAGAAAACTTGCCAAATCCTGTCTGTAAATACCAAACAGCCTTTGGTGAAGGTTGTGTGATGGTGCAGACAACTCTGCTAACAAACACTTGGTCATGAAGTGTTCGTCTTGTAGGATGTCAATAAAAGGAGATGCCAGGTTGTTGTGGGTTGTTACAATAATAATAAAAAAAAAAAAACTAAACAAACGTCGACTTAACTCTAATTTCCGTACTCAGTTTCTAAGTTTATTAATTTTTCCCCAGAAAAAGCAACTTAGCAAATAAAACTAAAACATGTTGTTCTCAGTACATTAACAAAGCAACAAAGATGATAACATTTTTCTTTTCTTTTACACAAGCTGTGTTTCAAGCAATACTAAAATTCTCACCCACAGGATTATATCCTTAATAAGCTTTCGCATTACTTTGAATTATTTTTAAGACCTTTAATCACATGTGTCTGTATGGCATCAGGCTGCTCTCACCACTTGTAACTCTCCCGTCTGAATGCAGTCCTGCAGCATCGACCAGCTGGCTGCATCAAATACGACCACTCTGCCGCCACTCAGTGCCACCCACAGCTTGGGGTTCATCACTATTGGGGATTTTTTGTCCTGCAACTGACCTGAAATTGTAACAAAAAGACATTTAAATTGGAAGTGAAAACCAGTTGGCGATTCTAAAATAGAGCAGAACATCAGATTGTTGAAGAAAAATACATGTTAGTCATGCGCCTTTTTATGTCGTCTCGCATTATATTAGTTTACGCCAGTTTTTTAAGTGATTGAGAAAGAATCTAGAAACTGAAAAATTAATCTACATTTAAAGGATTTCTGTTTGTCAAAATAGTTAAACACTCTATATGTACCAATGGCAACACCTAAAACACGTACGGTTGTTGAAAGCCAGTCCTCGAGGGCTGCTATTCTGCATGTTTTAGTTCTCTCCCTGGTTCAACACCCTGGTAGTCGCTACCTCCTCGGCACATCAAAGCTCTGCAGAGGCCGGCTGACGAGCCATTAATTAATTTAGGTGTGTTGAACCAGGGAGGGAAATAAAACATGCAGCATCCTGGCCCTTGAGGACTGACCTTAGAAACCTCTTACTTGAGGATCAGGGTTGGGGAAAAGTGACTTGAGGGAATTTCCATTTTTCTCTTGCAGGACATCTGAGATATAATGTTCCAGTACAGACCAGCTTTGTTCACTCGAAGAACTCAGTGTCAACATGTCAAAAACATGTGTAGAGGAAAATGCACACGCATTGCCCGACACATGAGGAAATAAAGTTGCAAATCTCAGAAAAATAGTTGCACATTTCTTAAAGTCAAACAATCAGATACCTGGCGTGTACAGCAGCACACATACAGTCTGAGGCTCTGCCAAGTCCAGAGATGGGTTGATTTTATGCTTTAGAGTCTCTGAGGTAGTATTAGGAACCATCATATCAACTGGTCAAAGACAAAAAAAAAGTGCATACATTAATTTACAATAAACGTACAGTAACATAAAGCAGTAATACAAAACTGACAAAAACTTATCAAAAAGGTCATCCAGTTGTTTAGAGCAAACTTCTACCATGTGACAGTTGTAAAAAAAAAAAAAAGTCTTTAAACAAAGTCACTGCATCCGAAAGTAGAGAAACCAGGTAAGAGAACCTGACCTTCATGTAAGACTTTATCAAAGTAAACCAGCTTCGAAGCTGCAGAGATGGATCGGTGAGGGTTCAGGCAGCCAACGACGGCATCCATCAACAAGACATTAGTCAGAGCTTGAGTCATGCACTGCGGGTCCTGAGAAAAGACAACAAAGACGTGAATAAAATAGAAGGTAGACACATAATTTCCAAACGCGTTCTGAAAACAGGAGGCCACAGGTTTAGGGTTTTATCGTTTGTTGTGTTGTACCTTATCTTGGTCGCCCATCTTGCGCCCAGCCCACATCTCTTTGATGATGAGGTTCCAGAGTCCGGTCTCCGTCTTTAGGTTTGCTTCAAATAGCTCAGGCCTGCTAAAAGTCTTGATCCGAAGACTGAGGATACGGACAAGAAGAAAGGGGGCGGAGGCCATCTTTACCTCCTAAAAAAAAGGGATGGTAGGATTTATAACAGCAGCAAAGTAGAAATTTTCAGTATGACGTATCTGAATAAGATATGTTTAACCTGTATGTCTCTGAACTTTGCAATTTCCAGGAAGCCCGGCTGTCCCTCCGTGAGCAGAAACAAGCGCTTTTGCGTCATGGCAATTTTTCCGACGCCGTACGAGGTCTTGACGCGCGAGGACAACTTGGAAACGCATTCGCCATCGTCGAGGCGGCTGACGACCTCAGAGAGGAGGTTGACATCTTGTGCTTCGGCCTCCGTCTCCTTCCAGAAGGTGTAAAACATTCGAAAGACGTTTGGGTCCACCTTCGTATGTTGTTCTGCAACAAAGATGAGGTTTGTTGTCAGGGTAAAACCATCATTAAATTTAACAAAACAATAGTAATAATAATAATAAAATATAAACAACCTGTATTAACATTTTGAAGATTTTAACTCGTTCCACTTTTAATCTCGCAAAAGCTTGTTTTACGTTTGCGCTTACGACACATTCTTGCAACAAAACATGGACTTCGGTGTTCACCGCCGTCAGAGTTTTGGTGCATTTTCTTCCATCTAGCTGTGCATGATTGTCTTTTACATCAGAACTGAAAGAGGAAAATAAATCTTTGTCCCACATACAAAGACTCTTTAAGAACTGGGTCATGGGTGGGAATTTAATGTTATGCCCTGATGACCTCTAACAATAAATGCACTTGATCCTCTCTCACTCTCGGCGTTATCTGACATGCCGATTATCCTCACTTTTCTTTGAAGAAGTGTGCTGTGCCTCATCTTTCATTTAGTAGCAGAGCAGACTGATTTGCAAGCCACAAATATTTTATTCTGGAGTTTTTGTGGCCTCAGAATAAAACATGACATCAACAGCAATGCACCGTCACACTCAGCCGACAAAGTCAGCGACACTCAAACCGTTAAGTTTGATCTCTGTCTTCCTGACAGCTGAAACAACTCGAGTCAGATTGTTCAGTCAGCTAAGCATCAAAGTGCTTAGTAAATTCATTTACTTTTATGAAAGATTTAAACAGCTCTTAACACATCTCAGCTTGTGGCTCAGAATGCAAAATAGGGAATTTGTGAATTTCTTACAATAAATATTATTGTAACTTTGCTTAATGTGCTTGCAAAAGGGTCAGGGAAAGGCTTTGGTTCGATTTTGCAAACATGTTGACATAAAGCACCCAGGGTCAGAACTGTCCCTTTGATTTTGCAACTTGTCTTTGAGGACACTGTAGATTTGATTTTGGCAACAGATGGTGATACACAGGTCTTCTCTGCTGGCCAGGTATTATGTCTTGATCTCTGATTAAAACGTAATTGAGTCATCCAGTTAAATGATCAACCATAGAAAAGAAAGCTACTTGGGACTTAAGCTGTCTGGCAAACAGTCTGATTTGCACAAAATAAACTAGCTGTTTGAATGCTTCTTATGAATATTTACTTGAAGACCTTTTCTATCTAGAAACGTCAAATTCATTTGACTATAGGTTATTATGAGTTGTGCATCGTAGGCTTTTTATACTTGCCATTTTATCCCTTACCGTCAGTGAGTGCGTCAAATAAGCGACTTATTGTTGCCACGTCCTTCACAATTCCACATTCCTGAATGCAGCGTACAAACTCGTCCTGACCCAAGGGATTCTGAGGAAGTTTAAACTTCTTGATGCGATTATCTGTCCGAACAGCCGGCTTCTCGTTATCCGTTTTTATCTAGCAAAGGCAAACAGAACGACTTGATTCATTCACCCGCTGGCAACGAGCTGCAACTGCGACCAAAACGCAGCGTGTGTGAGTTTGCTGACAGACCTTGAAAAGAAGACTCTTAAGCTCAGGTCTCGTTTGGGCTTGCTGCAGCTCCTCTTGTTGCAGCGAGTCCACGAGCCACGCGACCAAATGTGTGGGAAAGATTGCCATGTCGGTCTTGTTGAGACTCTGGAAGTCACTCAAGGCGTCCAGTCGCCTTGAACACAGCGTGTTGATGAAACCTCGCAAGTAGTAAAATCTGGAGAGACAAAAATAGTAGGAGTCATGTTGGTCGGTTAAAGTTTTACGTTTTAATCCGAGATCAAGACGTAATACCTGGCCAGCAGAGAAGAGTTCTCGGTTTGGACAGAGAAAATAGCATTTCCCAGCAGCTGGATGAGCTCACTATAATAAGCTTGGACAGTGTGGAAAGACAGAAACACTGGGAACTCTGGGAGTTTAAAAACTTTTACAGGGTCGGGTGGTGTTTTCAGCGCTGGAGGAAGAACGGAAGAGAATGTGGAACGAGACGAGAAAATAAATACAATAGAAAAAAAAAAGAAAGAAAACACTCAGTGAGCATCAGTTTCATAAATGTACTTAATATATGTCTTAACTATGTAGGCCTATGCAGTGACTGTTTTTTTTTTAAACTAATGCAAAACACTCAAACATTTTTGGCCTGACTGTTATCTTTAACTATGAAATATCTGAAGTTTTATGATTGAAGACGCCCTGCACAAGACTTAAATCAATGCTTTCATTTAAGGAAGCTAAGAAAGAGCCACGAGTTAAAAGCTTATTTATGGGACTGATTAACAGATACTTTAAATCAAAGTTGCAATTTTAACACATAAACGTTACATCAGAAAGTCAAATGAAACGCTCGTATACTGTAATGTGCCACCGAATGAAAAATAATGCTTTGTCCCGCCTCACAGCCGATTAGTTTTATTTCTCCCACCTGAATCAGACATGACGGCCCTGGTGAGCAGCGGGTTTTTCTCAATGCTGAGAACCTGATACCCCCCTAAGTTAGGGAGACTCATCCCCAGTCTTTTACTCAGCTTGTTCCCGAAACCAGAGCTCTTTCTCCGGGTTAGGATTTCTTGCATGGTCGGTCTGCGCGGCACCTCAACGACAGGCATTCTGCAGCACACACAGGAAAAGAAAACCAGGTCAGTAGACTGACCGTGGTTTTACAAAGCAATACCATAACATGCTGAACAACTTCCTTGTTAAATCTTCATATTTTCAGGTTCTGAATTGATTCAGATCATCTACACAGACGGATCAAACGTATGAGTTTGTATTTTTTGCTTCTACTTCTATAGTTGTTCACAGCACTGTACAATACAGTGTAATGAAAAAGTTTTCATTTCCTTCAAAATGTCACATTATTTTATTGAGATTTATTTATTTTTATTTTTTTTGGTAGACCAACACAAGACGGTGCATAGTTGTGAAGTGAAATCGCCGTTGCATTTCTATGCATTTATTTAATAACTAAAACTCGTAAGTATCCAATTTATATTCCACAATTCCCCCCAAAAAATAAAAAATACAGATTTTTGAGGTTGTAATGCTATAACATGTGAAACAGTTTCAGAAGGATCAATAGTTTTGCAAAAGTGCAGAAATTTCACAAGGATTTTTAGGCCTGCTCAGTTGATACAATGACGCACTTCTGCATCTCAGCCCGAGTGCTGAGCTCCATTCGTGCAAAGTGATCCATTTTTTTGTTGAGTCGATCCCTCAAGAAGGAGTGGAAGATGTGTGTGTCCAATACCTGCAACACAGGCGCATCAATATTTTAGATGTTTTAAATAATACTAGCTAACCTATAACCAAACCTTTGCAACTATAAATAAACAAAAGCCAGAAAATTGAGGCAATACCACTTTGTAAAAAAGCAGCTCGTCTGGCTCTCTCGTTTTCAGGAACTCTTCGCTGTGAAACACTCGATGTTCATAGTTCAGATGGCTGCAAACATCCCTGATTAAAACACACAAGAGTATTCTAGCATAGCGAAACAGAATATGTTTAAGAAAACGATCAACCTGCAGCCAAGCGTTCGTAACACCTGAATATGTTGACCAGCAGTTCCAGAGAAATCTTCTGGATCTCGTGGTTGAGTTTGCGTTGCCAGGCTCTTCTTTGTGCACGCTGCTCGTTGACGTCCATGCAGCTTGCACTGTGGTACTGGTCCAAGTCAAAATGTATCCGCAACGAGCGACTCCTGTAAAAGGCAAAAACATCTCTCCATTCAGTACGTGTGAGATGGTGTTTTGGTGTAGCTCAGCTTTGATTACTGATCCTAAAGCACACTTTACACCTCTGCATGAAGCAGTTTGCAGCAGCTGGAGGAATTTCAGGGATATCGATGGCGTCCGACAAAGAAGTGGAAACGGTCCCATCGTCAATATTCACCAAGATCAAATCATCAGTTTCCTAAACAAACAAACAAACAAAAAAATAATAAGAAAACCATATTGAAAAGAGAGTAAATATTTATTTATTTTGTTCTTAATGTCTTGCATAGAGCTGGAGACTTTGGCGTTAACTTTATATGCAGAAATGTTATTTTGGCAGGTAATGAACTTACAGCAGCAACTTCAGCATAATGGCTCAGATGGCATCCCATAAGAAAGGCAGTGGGAGCCATCAGGAAGTCCAGCATTCCTCTGGCCAGCACAGGAACATAAGGATGCTGCCATGTCAGAGGCTGGGGAAGATGAAAGCAACGATATATTAAAACACACGTCTAACATGGCGCAATACAGAATTCGTTTTCCCTTAGAGTTTTATGTTTTACAGCCAACATTTTTAAATAAAATATATTCTCAAAATTCACCAGCAAGATGCAACAAATCAGATCACTGGATTATTAGTTTGATGTTTTTTTTATTTTATTTTATTCTTCTTTGAAAGTTTTAACAATCTGAAATCACTCACCGCCAGAGACTGTTCAACAGAACAAGTTTTATTTGATTAAATTTTACGTGAATGTCTTAATTGTAAGGATTCCAGCTGCTTTCTGGCCATCTCATTATTATCGTTTACCATAATGATCATCAGCATGGATTTTGAATTAGATGAGGTAGTCCAACACAAACCAGAATAAAAAAAACCAAAAAAAAACATTGTTTTGCAGTCGACAGATCAACAGATGTATGTGTTAACGGACCTGCAAAAAAATTAACAGGCTTTCTGCTACTAGCGTCAGTCTTGCCAAGTCAGCAGAAAACAATACCACCCGTTGCTCCTGCAGAAGACAAGAAAGCACCTACAGAAAGAGAAACGCAGAGACGTAACCATTAATCTGAACCGCCTCTTGTTGCGTTTAAATCCTAAATCAGTGCGAAATACCAGCAGTAGTTGCTGCGGTTGGAAGCAAAGGAAGGGCAGGTGGAGGTCCAAGTCGATAGCTGGAAGGCTTTTGTCCTCTCTGGACGGCAACACGATAGTCAAAGGACGTAATGTAAACATCTGGCGAAAAAAATATAAAAATGGAGCACAAACCCTGTAGTTTTACTGCTTCAAACCAACATTTCTATTTGGAATACTCAAGAGTAATGAACGTGGTAAAACGTGTTTAGCAAAATCATCATTACGACGACGACGTCCAGTTAGAACTGGTCCACATACCAAATGAAGCTGCCCGGGAGGTGGAATTGGCACAAGGCTCAGCTTGATTGCAAATTCATTCAGTTTCTCCTCCATCTCTGACAACCGACATGAACTCAGCTGAAACAGAAGACTGGCAAATAATGATAAGAAATATGAGGCAATGACAGACACAGGGTATAAAACAACAGGATTGTATCGAAACACGCACGGCTTTGTCATAAAACAACGCCAAGGCTGATTTGCGAGCCATAAATACGGTAAATATGTTGTACCTACACAGACACAAAATCATTTCAGCAATGTCATACGCATCAGGTTTCCTCGGTTTCTCACCATGACAGGCAGTCTTTGAGGGCAGTAAAATAAGGATACTTGGATATGACACAAACGCCGACAGCGGAGAAACATTTAGAGAGCTTTAAAGATCCGGCTCCACGCTGATAACCGGTCGTCCCTTCCTTTGATAGGAAGTAGAAGAAATTAATCATTCATTAGTTTTCATTTCAGATCCCAATTTGAATTCTATATCATTATTATTGTCTTAAATTGTGTTGATGGTTTCAAAGAAAACATTTCTTAATAATAGTAAAAAACTTAACTAGGCAAACTGTCATTAGACATTACTATTATTTGAGGATGTTGATAGTTACAGATATCTATTTAGCATAACATTTCCTGTTTCCTGTTTAGAGATTGCAGAAATTGCGTTGCTGTATTATTTATGAAGCAGTGCATGCTGCTCAGCGTACCAGTATTGATCGATAATACTGCATCACTACTCCATGAGTCTTGTTGCCGAAGACATCGGTAAAAACCAGGAAGTGGAACTGCTCTTCTTTCTTCTCCCCAGTGACCAGCAGACCACCTGGCGATAAAAACAAAAACATACCGCATCTTAATGTTGCAGTCTGCATATATGGATCCCCTCACAGAAAGCACTGATTTTAATAGATGAAGACTTCTACAAGACATTATATAAGATAAAAAAAAACTGAATTTGGGATTCGAAACTCTTCCCCTGTGACTCCAGGAGTTGCTTTTTGTCCTTTCATACATTTCCAAGAACCTTTCTAGGTTCTTGGGCGTAATTGCTGGTGTTTTAGTTATACATCACAGGAAAGGAATAGCTTTGTTTAGTCTCCTTTAAAATACAAACTAAAACAAAAAAAAACACTCTTGTAAAAGACCACTTTGAGAGGGAACTACAATCAATTTCAGTTCCTCTGTGGGACAGACATCACGATCACCAGTTCCTCCAGCAGAACTATGAAAAGCAAAGCTCGTCTTCAACATTAGAAACAATGAAGACATTTAAAAGTTCAGATCCAGTATTTTATGGCAGGCCATTTGAATAATAAAGGAATGGATTAAGTAAATATGCTAATGCTTAATACATTTTTACATTTACAAGTACATGTAAGAAATTGTCTAAATACAATTCCTTTTTTTTTCTTTATAATAAATCTATTTCTATGTTAGAAGTGCATTCAAATAGAGTTAAATTAAGCAACTTTAATTTTGTACCATAGTTAAACATAGGTCAGGTCATTACCACACATTGCATTTTAAAAAAATACATGCAAGTATTTACTCCAATATTGCTACTCCAAGTGCTTTATTCATATTACAATAGTTAGTACTTTTCATGATGAAGGATTGCCTCAGAGTCAGGTTCGTTGTTTCTGCGTTTGTGTATAAGTAGAGAAAATAAAAATGTTTCACCAGGAAAACAGAGCTCAGGTACCGCCGTGAGGTTGATATTTTTTGGTACACCGACATCTTCGCTTCCTTCTTTTCTCCCTGATGCACTTTGATCTGGAAAGATGTAAATTTGTAAAATAATAAAACTTGAAATAATCCTCAGAATAGCAGTACCAGTAAAATAAAGTACTAATATCAGGAACCTGAAGAACGTAGCAGACGTGATTCTTTAGAAACGATCAGTGCTAGGTCGTATGCATCAAATCTTGACTGGTTGTTTTTTGGTTTTTGTTTTTTTTTACCTGAGGAAGGATGCTCCTTCTTCTTTCTGAGGATCGAGTGGTGTCGTTTTCCATGCAACTTTGATGTCTCATTCTCAGCTGACCTGCTATGGAAGGGAGGAGCCAGAACATGAAGAATCTCCGGCTCCAACAGGAGAGACTCTGAGCTTATACTGCTGCCACCAGCCTGAATAAGACAGGAAAAACATACTGCATTAACTTTTATGCATTCCTTGAGAATATAAAATATACTTTTTACATAATCTATCCAATTATTAGACCATTGATTCCATGATTGTATGTCAAGGTGATTGATCCTATGGTAGTTGTTTAGAAAGTCTTCCTGTTTCCATTATGCCGTTTCAGCCATTCAATTTTTGCTTTATTCAGTAAAAATTGGTTACCAGTCATTAACATACTCAAGTAGTTTTCCAATTGTGTCAATGTTACGAACATGCAACAACGGCTAACCTCCATTTCAACAAAATAAGAAAGATTTCACCCCATGTTTGCTAGCGACACTGCAAAATGCAGCCGAACAAACCAAATTTAGACGCAGAAACCTGGTAGATTTCCTGAAGTTTTTCACTGGACGCTCCGACCACCACACAGGCTTCCAGCAAAGTAGGCAGCAAACAGTCAGTCATCACTGGGGAAGCAAAAGATCATAACGCAGGAGACAAATGGATCAAATGTGAAACGGGTGATATGAAAAGAAAATTAAATCATATAAACGAAAAGAGCGTAAAAATATAATTTTCTACTGGTTGCTATAAAATAAACCCAAAAAAACAGAGCGTGACAAAATCTTTTATCATTACTCATCACACATCATCCTGAGTTTAACCAACATTTTCTTGCTAATCATAGGGACAACTGTGGCTGTGGTAGAAACCCTCAGGTCACATGATTTTACATCCCCATCAGTGAATTAATCCAGAACGCAGAGTAGAATTGACCTCTTGGAGCTTACTATATTTAAAACTTTCCAGAACCAGAATAGGACCTTTAATTCATTTTACAGCAACAGAGTAAATGGTGTGAAAATTGTATTTGTTCTACATGCAACTGCTGCAAAATATACAACTTATTAAGCATTGTAACTGCAGTATCCTCGTTTCTGTAGCCTACTTGAATGCTTGATTGTTTTCAGTAACTGTGACTGAAACTTATTCGTAGCAACCCAAAAATATAAAGCTGGACATCATTAAAAGGCACAATATAAAGAGCTACAAAAGGTTTACTAAATTATCCTTCAAAAACAGCAACTTTTTCATCTTCTAAAATTATTCTGAAGTGTCACTCCTGGTCCAATTTCAATAATTTCAATCTCTACAACCACCAAGACACTGATGGGTAGATGGTGTGAAACTAAGGGCTTGAAAAACATACCATGCTGATGTATAATAATGCATGATGAGACCAATGACAAAGTACTCCTCTCCAATATTTCTCTTTGGAGAGAGGAGTACCTTCCAGAAGGACAAGTATCTCTGCAGTGATCCACCTGTGAGACCTGCATGGTAGAGCGACCTGACAAAAGCCACTCCTTAATAAAAGTCACAAATCAGCCCATGTGGAGGTTGAAAGACTTTCACATCACGAGAAACATAATTCTCCGGTCTGATGAGACAACGATGAAGAAACTCTCTGGTGTGGATATCAGGTGTCGCATATCAGTACCATCCGTACACTGAAGCATGGTGGTGTCAGCATCATGCTGTGTTAATGTTTTGCAGCAACAGTAACAGGCTATCGTATTCAGTATTTCCCCAACCCTGTTCAGTAAAAACATGCCACACTGCTTGTTTTAGATGTTTCACTGCTTCAACAAACCTGATTTCAGTTGTTGGCTTATTTACAGGCTTTTTTTTTTTTTTAAATTGCAAATAACTGAATCAGGTGCGTTCATGAAGAAAAACATCTAAAACATGCAGGGTGGTATGAATTGAAGACCAGTGTTGGGAAGACTTTTAATTCGTCTGTAACAGAGGTGAATACTATTAAATAATAGAATGGCCAGTGAAAGCCATAGTTGAGAAACACTTGTCCTATAGGAGACCGTCAATAAAAAGAGAAAAATCAGTGTACAAAGGTAAGCATTGATAAGTCTTAAGTTTTTTTTTTTTTTTAAAAACTCTGTTAGTTTAAATGATGAGTCGCTGCACATGACTCAGTCACGCTGCACAGGTGATCAGGTGCCTGCTTACCTGCAAGGCAATTTCTAAATGCGTTTCCTCACGAACCTTACCTCGCTAATGTCGTGTCAGTGTTACGTACCGTCTTCCACGCTTTTTTTTTTTTCCTGCTTCTTAATTCTTCCTCCTCATATTCTTCACGGCACCTCCAGAACAACTCCGAGCCGCGGTGAAGTCCTGCATGAGAAGCTCAGTTCCTTACAGCCTGCTTCCTGTTCCCCCGAGAAAGCGCAAACATGCGTGTCAATCAGTCAAGTGAGATGAGTGACGCTTTATGGCGCGGTATATTTAAAGCCCACACCGCCTTTCGCCACACTGAAGCTACACAGAAAGTCCTATAGTCTGTAAATTGGTACAAAAGGAACACTTATAAGACATTTATATATTTAAAATGATAATATGTATTACATAAGTGCTGCAAAATATAGCATCTATGAAACGTGTCACGTTATAAACCATACTACAGTCTCACACAAGAACCCCGTGTTGATGAAGATTTAACGAAAAAAGCTGGCTGTACTGACTAAATGTGGCCTGTAGATGGCGACAGTTTATCAATTACATTTGAATTGGTCAGTTTCTGTTAAATGAATAAAATGTGAACACACTGCAAATCAAACATTAAGCATTTCATTTTCAGCATATACACTACATATCTTTCTGACATACAAACAAGCCATGAAGGAATGTTCATTTTATGCATTTTCTTGATATTAAACCAGTTTTTGGTCTAAAAGTTTAGTCCATGAAGTTAGAAACTTTGATGGACAACATTTGGACTATAATAACCAATGCATTTGTCAAGATTTTGGTTCAAAAGATTGATGTTTTAGATGTTCTCTAAACAACACATTATCAAAATGTGCAGGTAAAAACCAGGGTCATGAAAAGTTTGGTCAGAATTAGACTAGTTCCTCATTTATGGCTACAAAAAATTTACTAAGTTTCTCTGCGACTGGCTAAGGGATGTTTAGCCACTTGTTTGAGTTTGCATGCATAATTTTGACCTGCCAAGATGAAAGAAAATCCACTACAAATCAAAGGTTTTGCATCCAATTCTTGAATTTAAAACTTTTTTATTTCAAATAAAAATTTGAAATAAAAACAAAAACAAAAATATATGACATTCATGCACAGAACATAAGTCTGAAAACCTTAAACCACACACCACCATGTAGCTAATTTAATTGCTTCCAATTGATAAAAATTGGTACAGCTTTCACTTATGGAGTCAGACATGTTGACTGTGCCATAAGAGACATTTCTTGGAAATTGTAAAATATTTGTGTCCCATATTTTTCCCTGTCTCAGATTCTTATGTAACAGAAGCTGAAGAATTAACTGGACCACTGCTGGATTCATTTGTGATGACAGATGTTGCCCATTCATCTCCAATTAACAGGACAATTTACAAAAATTCTGTACATCAGCACACAGAACCAAAAATCAGTCTCAGAGAACACACAATGTGTTCATTTGTTAAAGAAAAAGAAAAAAAAACCATCTCAAAAATAATTGCAATATGCAAGTAGTTTCGCACTAATATGGGAGTTCTAAGATAATATGAAAACAATCTTTGGAAAAATCGATAATTGAACTAAACTAAAGGCATTAAAAACATTGTTCCGTTTGCTCAGATTAAAGAAAATTTATATCCAAGTTTGTATTCGTTATTGGTAAGCTACTAATTTTTTATTTTTGACAAAGGTATGATATAACCCAAGTAGAAAAAAAGTGTTTTTAAATTGTTCATTACTATTAGTTTTAAGCCTGTTGTGGGGGGAAAAAAGCATTTGAAAACATCTGTCACTTGTTTGAAATAACAAAAAATGTCCTCCAAGTTTTATCATTGCATTTCTGATATTTCCTTTAAAATGCTGACACTGCCTGAAAACGAGACAAAGATGATGCGGTTGGGGAGCACAGTAAATCCCTTCAACAGAAGATGACAGAAAACCCATAAGACAGAAAATCAGGTCTGATGTTTCTCCTGAGCTGAGCAATCATAATACTTTAAATTTTGCAAATGAGCCATGCAAAGTCATCCTCACTTTCATTCAACACGGATGATTGGGAATAATGCACCACGTGGTGTTACGGTATAAATGACAAAAACACTATGTCAGGCTTTAAAAATCTGCTTTCTGAATTCACAACACATTTAATGACGTTCTGCTGTAGCTCCACAACTATTAAATGCACTTTGGGAG
The DNA here is from genome assembly GCF_051168715.1 of Poecilia mexicana. NCBI lineage: Eukaryota > Metazoa > Chordata > Actinopteri > Cyprinodontiformes > Poeciliidae > Poecilia > Poecilia mexicana. The sequence goes on along the minus strand of NW_028263385.1, from coordinate 17,059,198 downwards.
CTTAGCCTGCCCCAAATACCAAACATGCTTTCTGTATTATCGTGCATTTCTTTTTTTAACTTTCTTTCTCATTATTCTGGAGCAATGTATTCCCCGGTGTAGCTCTCCAACAGAAGACGGATTTACAGTGACCAGTTGATCTCATGAGCATGCACAACAGGGTAAAGGTCAGTTTGCTTTCAAGGAAATGCACAAAGATACAACTACAATAAATCCTCCAATTCTCCACTTTCATTCTAGCTCATCTTCAAGGATACGGTTTACAGATTTGAAATAAACATTAAAAATTTGCTTCTCTATCCAAACTGTTCAAAATAGCCCAGCAGTCACAAATTTTTTTTTTTACAAAACACCCTGAGAGATAAACTTCTAATCATCAGAAATTTGATTTAAAAAAAAAAACAAAAAAAAAACTCTCTGGAGGCTCAAATATATTGCTAAAATGAACCACTATGGACACATTTATTAACTATAGTCTTACTAAAAAAAATCCTGTTTGATTGTATAACACCTATTCAACTAGAACAAACTCAAGAGGTTTATACCTTTTGACATTTTTTGGCTTTTGTAAAATGGCAGTGAAATGTCCGTGAAGTCCACCAAAAAGTGGAACAAATATATACATCTGTATTTAATCTGAAAATATGCAGGGTTGCACCTAGTTTCCCTTCTACAGCATTATGATTGTCCATTTGGCAGTTTAGAAGCAGCAGCAGAGTAAAATGTGACATATTGGTGATAGTTGGCACCATCCGCGTGGCAGCACTGTTAAAAAAAAAAAATCAAAAATCAAAGTGCTTTGTGCTTCCAGTAGCCTGAACTAAATAAATTTCAACAGTTGGACCAGAAGCTCGAGCTTGGTCTTCGCTGTTGTGACTTACCGGCTAAACATTATTTTTCTTAGTGTTGAGGTAGCAACTCCACAAACAGAGCAGCACAAGCAGGCATTGTTTTTATATGATTTCCTCCACTTCATATTTAGATTACAATAGTAATCCAAATCTACCCATCCTACATTTTTACTAGATGGAATATCATCTGTCAGTTATGTTTTCCCTCTTTGTGTTTCTTTGCTGCTCCACATGGCACAGCCCATCACATATGCACACCAGCAAAGTTTGGTATAATTTACACATGATGCAGTTTTTGGTTGTTCAGTCAATCCATCATGGCAGTTCTTGTCTACCCTTAGGCAACAGTGTCTTCTCTTGTCTGATCTGTGAGGTTAAGCAGAGATAGTCTCTAGTCATTGGTCCTTTTAATATTCTGATCCTCCTCTCCAGGTATAGCATCAGAGTCCTAATAATCCACAGAGCTACCGGGCTCTGGGTCAGGATAAATTACTAGGAAACAAGCAGTGAGGAATCCAAGGAAGGAGCCCCCGGAGGCAACAACTGGAATGACACGTACACTATCAACAGCCTCAACTACAGATCCAAGAGCTGATGCAACCAAAATTTGACTGATGTAAACCTGGAAATAAAATAAAAATACAACATTACAGGTTAAGAATTATGAGGGGCAAAATCTTTATTTTAAATTCTGATCATTTTTAAGTGAAAGCAAAAATTGTACTTGCCTGGCAGGTTAGTATAGCGCAGTCTATACCAAAGCCTCTTCGAGTATTGGCTGGACTATGGTTAATGTACTGAAAAAGAACAAAAGAAAAGGGTCAACATTTATCTAAAGTCCATACATTGGCTCCCTGCATGTCAGAGAATATACTTTAAAGTACTTTTATAGCTTACTGAATGGTTTAGTACCAAGATACATTAAAGATCTGTTTTCATTGTACCAATCTACAAGACCATTTGGGTCTTATGATTCAAGTCTACTCTATAACCCCAGAATCAAAACCAAACTTGAAAGCAGCATTCAGCATATATGTTCCACTATATTGAAACAATCTTCCACAAAACTGCTGAAACACTGAGTTCCTTTAAATCAAGTGATAAAATCAAATTGTTTAGAGTTGCTTTCCATTAAAAACAGGGAGTCCGTCTTTAACCTCTCACAGGAGCATAATGCCTTGCTTGTTGTTTTATTTTCTTTTGTAAAATTTGAATTGCTATATTGCTCATGTGTGCCATAGAAAAAAGTTGTCTTGCTAATTTTTAAAGAAAAATTTTGTTTTATTTTAAAACAAAAGTAAATCCTAGAAAAGCTTAGCGCTAAAGAAATTTAGACATTTATGTATAATAAAAACACTTAGTTTTTAGATTGAATAATGCTTTTTAAAATGTAGAATCAAAACAATGTGTGGTGAACTTGTTTCTGATCTTACTTCTTTGATTTCATGGTACTGTCCAAGTAAAGCGTAGGGACAGTATGAGATACTCATGGAGATGATTCCCATGGTACTGATCATCACCATGGAAACGTAAACATTAGGGAATATTGCCATAATTGCAGTTCCTAGAGAAAGAAAAAAACACAATGTAACAAAAATGTCAGTTTCTAATAATAATAATGCATTACAACAAAATTTAGGAAGACAAATTAAACCTATTTGTCTACAAAATAAGTGAGAATGTCAACATGATTATTTTATGTGTCCCATTCTCTTTGAGAAACTATTAGATCATTCAATCATCAAAAATCATGTCAACCCCGACCCAATCAATGTCTGGTTCCAACTCAACAGTGGAATCTGATAATGGTTCTGTGAAGTAACTGTTACCAATAAGTGCAACAATTTATCTGTAATTGTTGCAGCAATCTTGACATAATGTTGTATTTAATAAAAGTGGTTGCTCTATAGTCCCACTCAGAACTTTAGCAAAAATTGAAGGATTTTGAATGAACACAAATACAAGTCTGAAGCATCACATGAAACTATGCTGCAGACTTACCTATTGAGAATCCCAAAGTTCCCACAACATAGATGACCCTAATACTCAGATCAAAATTATCCAAAGACTTCTGAAGAATGGCTGGAACAGGGGAGAAGTTTTTGGTCATTAGTCATCACATTAAAGGAACAAAAAAGGGAAGCTTAACTGTATTATCTGCAACTTCCTTTTGTGTAATTTGGTAGCTTGCTCAGTGCCAAGTACTTTCAAGATGAAAAAACAGGGTTGGTGTTTTACCAGAGCAAACAGCAGCAGTTGCAGCATAGACCACCAACCCCCAGCACCCCATCTGTACTCCTCTGTGATAATCTTGTAGCTCTGTGGAATTGCCTGGTGCCTGACGAAAGCAGAACACACAGGCTTTAAGGCAAGACAAAGAGACTGGACAGCTTGAATGGAACATAAATGAATAGTAGTCCACTACATGATGCACAATTTCAATTTTCTATTTAAAAGAACAAAAAGATGTATGCATTTACCTTAGGGTTTCCACGAAAAATGACCTGACCCATGAAGTCAGTGTAAAACACGGCTTCAGCTATAATGGAGAACCATGTAAGGAGGTGACATACACACAGTCTCCAGAGCTGCTTTGGCATCTGCAGAACAGGGAAATAAAAAGAGTGACAATTAGCCTAAAGCTTAAATCAGTTTTTACATTTTGTGAGCTCAAATTTTCTGTGTTCTTGTGATTTTCATGACAGTTTTTAAAGATTTAAAAACAAAACTTTTGTGTAAATAAATTAAAAGCATTACTGATGGTCGGGCTTTAAATTCTGAACCTGTATAAATCAGAGATAATGGAACGGAAAGCCAAATAGATGGCGGAAAGCTAGTGATTAAACACATCAAAGAATTTACAAATGCAAGAATAGATGAATGAACGAACGATCAGAGGGAGGACATGGGGAAGAAAATATATAACTTGTAGAGTTTCAGAAAGGGAATAAAGTATGGAATTACTAAAAACCTAGTGCGCTCTCATTTCCTTTCCAGACTTTGAGCATACTAATCTCATTCCATACTTTTCCAGACCCCTTTTAAACACTGACTTCTTCACAAGACAGGTTCCATTAATGTACAACCACAAGTTTCCCTCAAATTTTGTATAGGTAACCCTGTACAAAGTTTAGTTCACCTTGAACATGGATAGCCAAAGAAGCTTCACAGTTGTACCCCTATCCATTTCCCCAACACTGCTGGAGCCTTCAGATGAAAGGCTACTTGCAGACAGCTGCCTCTTTCTTCTGTGCACAGGTCCCCGGATGCCTCGCAGATCAGTCAGACTACGGGAGGTGGTGATTGGCCGAGGACCCGTGAGTCTTGTGCGTCTCAGTCTGTAGCGTTGTAATGCCACTCGACCATAGTATGAAAATGTAAAGGAGGGCTGAAGATGAAGAAAGAGCCGGTGTCAATCATGATTAACCCAAAGGGAAATTAGATGTTGTAATAACTGTCATTACGTAAGAATAAATTAAATTCCTTAAATAAAATGGAAAAAATAAATAAAATAAGTCTACCTGTCTGTAGAAGGTTGCTGGATGTTGTCGTGATGAGACAGAAGTGTTGCCAGTGCGGGTCCCTGGTTTGGTGGAGGTGTGGCCTTTACCTGTATTCAAGGCTTGAGAGGAAGGCAAACCAGCACTGGTGCCATTACCAGTTAGCTCATGCTAAAAGAAGAGAGAGACGCAGAGATGCCTATTAAAAATCCAAACAAATGTCACAGGTTTCTACACTTTGCAAGCACTGAGGTTTTCTGACTAGGCAGGGTCGTATATACTAAAGTTAAGTGAATACAGACAGTTTACAAGACTAGCTACGTTCTCAAACTGATTTTATGTCAAAAGAAATTTATATTCAAAGTGGATCATCTCACCCATCGTACGTGTGAATTCTCTGAGGCAGAACTGGCCTGAGGAACAGAAAGCTGGCCATTTTTTGGGTCCTTCATTTGAGGCACATCTGTATTTGTAGGCTCTACAAACACTCCCCCATTAGTGTGTGAGGTGGGGTCAATAGTAGATGATGACTCCATACCGGTGTCTGATGGCTTAAAGGCATTGTCCAGGTCTTCTGGTAATAAAGGCACTTCAGGTAAGAACATCTGCCTGTCTAGGTGAAGGTCAGAGTCTAACTCGATTGTAGCATCTGGCATGGCAAGGACTGAATCACTTTTACTCCGAACTCTGTCCACAGCTAGGAAATCCATTTCTGCTTCCTCGGGATGCGTTTCTTTCTCCTCTTGGCAAGAGGCTGGTGCAAAAGCATCTTCCTCTGCAATTGCAACGAGACAAGGTCGTGTGCAGCCAGGCAGTTTTACTGACAACTGACTGGTGGACTCATCATCTTCATCTTTCAGTTGGTTAGCTGAAGCAAAAGTCCTCTCAGGGATACTGAGCATATGCAGCGTTACAGAAATAATAAAGATAACCCCAGCAAACAGGAAGAGGACCTGTTCCTGTGACTTAAATGCTCTACCCAGAGCAGTGCCGGTCCAGTCAAGGCCTCCCAACATGTAGCCAACTGCTCCGCCAAGTCCTGGAAAAACCAGAAAAAGCACAGTAGAGATTCCTGAAATAAAAACGTGACTTAAATTCACACTCAGTTTGGGTTGCGAAAAGCAAGAGCAGTTTGGGTTGCTCTTTCTTAAAACCGTTTATAAAAAGGCAAGTTTAGGCAGTTTGACAGTTTCACAAACTATGTGCTATTTTTCCCTTCAATTTCCAGAAACATGAAATGTTTTGTTTAAAAAAAGAAAAAAAAAGTACTATAAATAGTAGTAGTACTTGAAGTTAATCTGACTATAAAACAGACAAATTCTCTATAGCAAGTGTTTATGCATTTTTTATGTAATTTTAAAAGTTCACCAATAATACAAAAATAAATAAATAAATGTAAACATGTGAGGAATGTCTTACCAGCAGACAGGCCATGTATATTCAGAGCCATGTCTTGCTCATCAGCATCAGCAACATCAAGAAGGTAAGCCCTGATTGGTCCCTCGGAGGCATCAGCGCAGAAGTCTAGCACCACAACACCAACAACAGTAAGAACGATACCAATTGGCTGCCGCTTGGAGTTTGGGCTGTCACCGATAGAAAGGCCTGAAACAAAAAAACAAAATGTATACAAAGTGGATTAACCTGTAAGAACTGTAATCCTAGCAGATGTGTGACATCATCTGAGACTCTGTCTTACCAATCAATGATCCGTTTAAAAATAGTGCAACACCAATTAGCACTCCTGTGCAAAGAGCCAGAATGAATGGTCTCCTCCGGCCCCATCGCAGAGTGCAGCGGTCACTGGCTGAGCCAATCAGCGGGGTGAACAGAAGACCCAGTATGGGACTGAGAAACCAGGTTAAACTGTAATACTGCTCAGGAAGACCTAGAAAACACAAAGTGAATAAAACAGTTCAGATTATGCCCAAAATAAGATTTTACAGTCTTAAATTTTATCCTTTGGAAAGATCTAATGTGAACCAGGAGACATATGCTCAACATCTTTAGACACTTCAAAGTGTTAAAGAGTTACATTTAGATTCTGTATTTTGCTTCAGTCTGTAATATCACAATATTACTGGAATGAAGTGTTTCATTTTTACAACTATGCCCATTTCCTGAAATCACTGCCTTTGGAAGGAAGTTATGAAAAATACATTTAGTACAGATGGTCTATTATTTGAATTAGGAAAACAAGCAATATAACAATATATAAAAAATATTTACAACACTGAAAGAAAACTAGGGGTGCACTGCTTTATCGGTGTCGATTTCCTTAATTTTAGGAGATCGGTGATTGGCCGATTTACATATGAAGCCGATCTTATCCACCGAGCTTATCTTGCTTGGCAAATGTGTAAGAATCAAACACTGTCCTCTTTTGGTCTCCGGTGGGAAAGGTTTGACTGACAGACCTTTCAGTCAAACCTAACGGGACATAATGTGCAGACCAAGTTATGTCTGCACGTTTATTTTATCTTATAAAGAAAAAAAATATAAAATAGAATGAAACAAACTAAAGAAATAAAAGTTAAAATAAATTATTATTCCCAAGTGACATGCAAATTTTATATTTTCTGTTCGAAAAAGAGCTGGTAGAAGATACAATATCTTATAATGTCCTGCCCCTTTCATTTTTATCAATTTATAATCAATTAACTGTCAAAACACCAAAACGAGACAACTTGTTTCCACTTCGCATGATATTTAAAGATGTACAATTATTTAAAACACTATTTATATCATGAATAGCATTTAGACTTTATAACAGTCATCTTGTAGAACAGATTTTGCAATAAGGTCCTTTTTAAACAGTTTTTTAAGTTGGTTTGTAGTTGTACTTTTTTATAACTCATCATTCAATCCATTCCAGATTGAATGAAGAGTTGTGAAAACTTTACAGCCCTGCTTATTGAAAAGATGATTATTTCTGAAAACTAACAAACGACAGCAAAGGGGAACATTCAGGTTGCTTAATACAAAAAGAAAAAAGAAATGTTCAAAATATGGTTATTCTAACACACTGATTTTTAAAATTAACAATAGTGACCCCACTGTTGCCAACCCAACAACTCTCTTGCTATATTGAGCAACATTTCAGACAAAACAAATTGGTATCGGCAGGCTAAGCTTTTTAAAAGATCAGTAATCGGCAATCGGCCGGAACACTGCAATCGATGCACCCCTGAAGACCTTTCTTTGTACAATGTGTATACTATACTTATTCACAAAAGAAAGAAACATTTTTGGCAGCTTTAGATGTACCATTTTAAATAAAAAAAAGTCTATTTGTAAATATATACAAATAAGCAGATCTTATTTTAAGCAGATCTCTGTCAGAGTGACCTATAAGTCTATCAGTCAACCAATCTGAACATTGAACTATACAAATGTAAAAGGTTAATCTGACAATACTAAGAGAAAAAAAAGTACCCCAACCAAATGCCTTAAAAAAAGCACAAAAACACAGTAAATAAAGTTTAATACACCAGAAAGAGTAGAACATGGTGAACCTGAAATGTGCTGTGTTACACATTCTTGGCATACCTGGGCAGGGGAAACTGCCTTTGTTTCATTTCTGCTACGCTGGCAAAGTTGACATCTAACACCATGCTAAAGCCCCTCACTGGGTACTACTGTTACATAACAGAGGTGCAGCTTGGGAGACAGACGGAAACATCCAGTCTAACCCAATGACAACAAACTACATGATGTTTTTCCAGTATCTCCTGAGAACTGTTAATCATGGAGACTTACGTAAAACTCAAAGCATTCAAACCCAACCCTTCCAACAAAGAAAACGAACAAACACCATCATCATGGCCAAGTGTGGGCCAGATTGGTTTAATGTCCTGACAATGTTTGAGGAATTTAGTCACAATTATGTCGCTGAAGTACCTCCAAAGAAAGAGAGATAGCTGTAACTTTTGTCAACATAAGTTTAGAATAATCGCACCGACATTATAGTGAAGCAGCTGTACTGAGCCACCTAAGCAGAGTGAGTCTAATAACTTTACCCACTGCAAGACTGGACTTGTAGGACAACACAGAAAAGTACCATGTGTGCTTTGCATCTGTCATACCAGTTCGGTGGAGCACAGGTTCTACGGATAAATTAAAAATTTTCCTTCTCAACTTCATAATACATCCTCACTTAAGTAACAGGGCAAGACAGGAATGTGACTTTAAGAAAGACAGTATTGCTTACCTATCTGTAGAAGAACTGGTGTCACCAGGGCGGTTTCCATGGCGTAGCAAAACTCTCGTCCAAACATCACAGCAGCATGCATGACCCAGCGATATCGGGGAATCTGAACTGCTTTTCCCTCCTCCTCTTCATCCTCACTTTTATCATCTTTCATGACTCTGCTGGGCTTTCTGTCATCAGCAAGGTCCAGGGCCTTATGCTCCTCAGGTTCTCCTCCCATTTCAATTTGGTCCGACTTCATTTGAACTGTTTGTGGTTAGTTTCTTTCACAACAACTCCACTCATTTAGTTTCATCCAAAATAAATTTTAAATGATAATACTAAAAATACACATGTCCATAGCCCTACTCTTGCTGAGTTATTGAGTGGGAATAGTTTATTTTTCTAAAAAAAATACACATGTGTAGCATTAAGAAATATTGAGTTAAAAGAAATGAATCATCATTGTAATGGGGTAAATAGGCCATGAATAGTGATTAGACATTTAGCGATTACACTGATATAAAATCAGAAAAGATGGTTCTTAAGCCCAACTGCAAAGTGATGGAGAGCCTAACGGTCATTTGCAACAACAACAACAAAAAAAAAGTAGTAATAATAATAATAAAAAAAAACTTGGAAAGAAGTTGTATTCTTATTATTTCCAGTTATTTTGCTTGTAGAAAACCAGGTAAAGAATTGAAGGGTCTCCAACTTTGTGCAGATCCAGCTGGCCAGGAAATAGCAGAAATCTGGAAAAAAACAAAAGTCAGTTGAACCAGTAACAAGGGTTAACGTGTAACACAGAAGATAATCTGTAAACACATTGTTTTTACATTATAGTAGGTGATTGCTGACCTTTTAAACGCAGGTCCTTGCAAAAACATTCGTATTTCTGAACATATTCACGTTTTTTCCTTTACCAATTATAATTTTCATTGTATTTTAGTGGATTTCTTTGTGATGTACCAACACAACGTTGCACATCACTGAAGCAAAAGAAAAATGTTTTTACAATGAAACATTTGAGAAATGTGGCATGCATGGTTTTTCTAATTTGATGCCCTAAATGAAATCCTGCAAGATCACTTCCAGAAGTCACACAGTTGGTAAACATAGTCCTGATTTTATTCTCACAAATACAGCCATTTCCCTATATGCAAAAGTGTCATAGCAAATCAGAGCTGCAAACCCCATTGAGGACAACATCCCTACAGTTTCTTCAGGAGGAACACAGGAGCTAATAGGAAGATGGATGAAACTAGATACAGGGCAAGACTGAGAGAAATCTTGTTAAAGGCTGCATAAAACTTGAAACCGTGGGGGAGGTTCACCTTTCATCAGAACAATGATGCTAACCATACAACCAAAGATGATTTACATATATTCGTGTTAGAATAACCCAGCGAGTCAAAATCAAAATCCAATTCAAAATCTGTGGCAAGACTTCCTTAATCCAACTGCTCTTAAGTTGTCTTGTACAGAAGAACAACCAAAAAAACTCTAATTTATGACTACCAAAGCTAACGGAGAAGGAAATACATTTAAGTGTGTAGTTGCAAAATGTGGTAATGTTCGAAGGGTATGAATACTTTTGCAAGTCACAGTCCCAGAAAGCATCAGTGTGCTCCAAGTATTTTTGTACTTTTGGCTTCCATAATCGGAAACAAGAACTCCTCTGAGGTTTAGAAAAATGTAGCCCTGCTCTAAAATAGATGACATAAAATATGATGCAAATCAGTTTTGGGAAAGAACTGGATATAGCCAAAAGTTCAAGCTTTTTTCCCATGCATAAACTTGAGACTATATAATGTAACCGCAAACAATAGGCGTCAAACCATAAAACTGACATCTGAAGCACAAGATTAAGAAACAAAAACCACATTACAACACTGTCCGTTGCGCAAGTGTTCACTGTTTAAATTGACAGATTTATCTCAATGCTATAACGTACCTTTAAGGGCAGCGCGGTTTAGCTTTGAGGATAGTGATAATAAAGCATTTATATTCTTTAATCATTCCCTTTCACTGTGTGTCAATGTTTAAACTTTTCCACTACAGATGTGCGACATTCCAATAGTTATTTTGCTGCGTGTAGAAACGAAACTCGAAACTCCGTAAATATAAGATACACATATCAGAGAGAGCTTGTTCAGATAAAAAGGAAAAAGAAAACTGTCTAAACGTTTCCTTTTAAAAGGAATGTACTAGTTAGGGGGAGCGCTTGATAAACTTGTCATAACTTGTTTTGCTGAGGGAAAAAAGCCTTAGTAAACTTTACTTGTCCCTCCTGCCTCTCACCCTAAGTACACACACCGAGTTTATAGAGGTTTCCTTTTTACCGTTTTCTGTGTTTACTTGAAAACAGGTAGAAACACCTCTCCGTAGGGACGCTGACGTTAACCCTACCTTGGCTTGCTAACGTTACCTTGGCGAGCTAAGCTGGCTAAAATATATCTCGACTGCAAACGTTTAACGACTTAACACCAAAAGACTCTTTCCTGTGAAACCACAAAAAGACAGAACATACCTGGGAATTTCTTCTTTTGGTCACCTTAGAACTATTGCAGCATTTTGAATTTCTTTCCGCAAATGTGCCCATAAAAACGTCAAAATGGGGCTAGCGTTAGGGCTAAGCTTCTCCAGCTAATTCAGTGACTATCTGATACACGCGCTCCACTCATCTATTTTATTGGTTTCCACAGTAACAAAGAGGGGGTGTGGACAACGGTGTTGACCGTGACGTCAAGAAATTATAAATAAGCAAACTATTACATTACTTAAGATATGTTTAAATGTTTGAGTTGCTCATTTATGACAAAATATGTTTGAGTTTGACCATGTAAAAGTATACCGATATGGAGAGGAGTCTATTTTGAGCAATACTTTTATTTTTGTCAATTTTTTTTCTTGCAGAAATTTAGTTTAACAAGTTCCTCAGTTGCAAAAATGTGACCCTGTCAACATACTTTATTTCGTCAATATTTTTGTATCTATTCTGTTACCTTTGCCGCAGGTTGAGGAAAGACACTCACACATCCCTCTTCCCCAGCAATAATTTCCAGTTTCAAATATATTGAAATTAGATAGAAGATTATTTAAATCTACTGCAGATTTAAATTATCTGCAGTAGATTTTTGGGGTGCACATTCATGACACAAAGTCCATCCTTTTTAAGGATGGCTCCACTCTGGTTATAATGAGTGGATGCTCAACAACAAAATTCTGCACATCATTACACCACACACCACTGAAATGTTGATAAAAGGCAGGTTAGATCCATGCATTCATGATGTGCATTTCAAATTCTGACCCTACCATCTGAATGTTGCAGCTGCAATCAAGACTCATCTGTCCAGGCAATACTTTTGCAATCTAGTTTTATCTGATTTTGCTGAGCCTGTGTGAATTTCAAACTCAGTTTCCTGTTCTTAACTGACATTTGTGATGCCTGGTGTGGTCTTCTGCTGCTGTAGCCCTTCTGCTTCGGTTTGATGTGTTGAGATGGTATTTCATATAAAAATGTAGATTGAAATGTATGGTTCTCATCTGACTTCTGATGTCATCAAGGTATTTTCATCCACACATCTGAAGCACACTGTATAGCACACTGTACATTTTCTCTTTTTTGGATCTTTCTCCAGCAGATCAGCAGTTTTTTAAGTACTCAGACCAAGTCATCTGGCACCAACTACCATGTCACATTCAGTCACTTAATTGCCTCTTGCCCATAATCTGATGTTCTATTTGAACATCAGCCTGTCGTCTTCACGTCTAGATAGTTAAGTACATTGAGTTTCTGCCATGTGCTTGACTGAGTTGCTATTTGTGTTAATATGAAATTGAACTGGTGTAACTTATATATTGGCAAATAATATGATTAAAACAGCACACATTATTAATATGTTTAAATAATCTGCTAAATTTAATTCTTTTATGAAACCATACAAAATGTCTTTTGGATTTTTGTATGGAGCAATAATCCTTTACTGTAAGAAGTCATTCTAAGGACTCTAAAAAAATAATGATCAGTACATAAAAGAGTGCAACTTATCTTGATGGCTTTCATCACCATTTTCACAAGAGCAGTTTTTCATGTCATTTTGACTATTTCTAAAACCAGTTGCATAACAGATGTCAATTTAATCACATAATTTGTTACAGATGTACTAAATTTATTGCTAAACTGTTAATCTTATTCAAGATTGGGGGACATTTTCATAGTACAGTTACTATCTAAATAGCTATGTAAGTGCAAGAGTAGGGATTTTTAAAAATAAAAAACTTACTTTGGAAGCATTGGTAAAAGCATTAGCCTACAAGGCAAATACTTTTTTTTAAATGCAATGATGTCAATACATTTCATTATATCTGAAGAAGCTTCAATGAGACTTCATTGTGTATCCTTTAAGCAATGATACAAAGGTCCTTTATTAGTCTTCTGAGAAGCAACATCACCAGATGAAAACTGAGAGAGATGACGTTGGCTCTGCATGATGATAGTTGGTCGCAAACAAAATCCTTCTCTTGTCATTGCCCATAATTGGTCACACCCACCTATATTTCTTTTTGCTGTAGAGCTCATACTAAAAACTTATATCTTGACTATAAGTCCTGAGCTGAAGATTCACGGTCATTACAAGGGAAAGCATTTTTTTTTTTTCTTAATGAACCAATGTTTTAAGAAACTATTTATCTCTGTCAAATGTAAAACCAAGCACCTCTTGCTGGCACAGTTTCATGGAGTATGTTTGTTATCCAAAATGTCTCTCAGTCGTATGCTGGGAATCCTGGTCATCATGATCCTGTTATTGGTGATGGCGCTAAGTGTCCGCCCAGAGGCCTTGGAGCTGTGCTGCATACTGACAATGTCACCACTGGTCTGCTCTGGCTCGGCACGACGGAAAATATGTTTCATTGTAGCCTGTGGACAGAAATAGTGGTAAATATTTTAGTGACGAACAAAGTGAATGACTGACCGATGGGTAAACAAATCACGATTTGAAGAAAGGATAGACGTGTGGCAGAGAGCACAGTTTTCAAGGTGGATATGGTAATGAGAAAGAGTGGCTAGACAGGAGACTCACCTTAAAATTATTTGTTACAAAGCAGTAGACAACTGGATCCATACAGCTGTTCAAGCTACTTAGAGTGACGGTTAAGTGGTACACAATCACTTGATGGGGCATGTCAGGGTAGAAATACAATAAAACCTACAATAAAAAAAAGACAAATCCAGTCAGCTCTGGTCACAAGCCGTCATATTTTAAGCACAGGCAACCTGTTACAGATACAGAGACATTTTTGTTGCCAACTTTAAGATTCCAACGTATTTATAACCCCATATATTGCCACTATTTCACATTTAATTTAAAGATACATACTGTTTGTCCATATTATAGTGGTTGTGTAAGTAGTGTTGAGTCCAGGTGTCCGTAGAGATACAGATTTTGGTAACCCTTTATTTGAAGGGGGTTGAATAAGACTGTGATGACACTTTCATAAACATGACATAACACCTGTCATGAACATGAATAAGCCTTCATGAATATTTATGACTGCTGTCATAAAGCGTCATTTGGTAAATTATGACACTTTTAATACAAAGTTGACATTATTCAAAATGTCTTTCTTATGACAATTTGACATTAACCAAGAAATCATTACTGATATAAATTTGTTATAAAAGTGTTACTGATTGCACTTTAAAAATGAGGTAACTTTATGTTATTAAAGGTAAAGTTTAAACAGTAATGATTTATTGGTTAATGTCAAATTGTCATAAGAAAGACATTTTGAATAATGTGAACTTTGTATTAAAAGTGTCATAATTTACCGGATGATGCTTTATGACAACAGTCATAAATATTCATGAAGACTTATTGATGTTCATGACAGGTGTTATGTCATGTTTATGACAGTGTCATGTCAGTCTTATTCAACCCCCTTCAAATAAAGTGTTACCCAGATTTTTCTTAATGTCTTAACTAACAATGCTTCAGGTTTTGTTAGAAATGCCGAAATTAACTCAACTAGCCAGACCAGTGGGATAATTCTGAATTTGATGCTTTTTTTTGTATTTGTTCAATAGCAGAATGAGTGTATGGCGATGAATGAAAGAATGAATGGATGGATGGATGGATGGATGGATGGATGGATGGATGGATGGATGGATGGATGGATGGATGGATGGATGGATGGATGGATGGATGGATGGATGGATGGATGGATGGATGGATGGATGGATGGATGGATGGATGGATGGATGGATGGATGGATATCTTACTCACTTGTCTGATGTGGAAGGGAGTGAAGCAGACTGTGAAGATGATCAGCACAGTAATCAGCAGCTGGACAGCTCTTCTCCTCCGCTTCCTTAAGAAACATAATCTGAAATGTGATCAGCTGAAGTCGATACAATCAGGGATTTTCCAAAGCTTTGAAAGTAAGTTAATTCTCTGATATTTTTCACTTGTTTTGGTTAACGCGTGTGAACTGGTAGCAAAAAATTCTGATTTTCTCTTCTTCTGCTCGCCTTTTACCTGCTCTGCTGCATGAGTCGACGGTCAGTCAGGGCCCACATAATGCGAAGAGTAAAAACCACAATGACGATGAGGGGTAAAAAGAACTCGGTGATTGTGAGGAAGAGGAGCTTTGAGATGCAGCAGCCTGTGTGCTGGAACGCAGTGGAAAGAAAGGAGTATGTGACCACGATGGCAAACAGCCAGACGGTAATGCAGACCAGCTTGGCTACGCTGGAGTTCCTCCAACGACGTGAAGCTTCAACCTGCAAAGACACAGGAAAGCAAGGCATTTGAAACATCTAGGTTTAAGATCTGCAGGTTGGAGCGCTGATATTTAAAAAGCCTACTGAGACAAATGACTGGGAATAACTCACCTGCACAATGGCAAGGTAACGGTCGACACATATGCAGGTTAAAAATAAGATGCTGCAGTACATGTTCACAAAGTAGCTGAATATGTGCATGTAGGAGCAGGTGAGGCAAGCTCCACCGCTGTAGTAGAGCGAGATGCGGGTTGGCAGAGAGAGATTCACCAAGAGGTCCGTCACTGCCAGGTTGATGGTGTAGATCACTGAGGTGGTCTTCTGCTTCGTACGGTAACAAAAAACGTAGAGTGCAACTGTGTTGAGCAGCATGCCCACCTGGAGAAACAACGTAAGAGATACAGTGCCTTGCAAAACACCCTGGAACTATTCCAGTATATGCAAGTGCTAATTCAGTTTGTTTTAAAGGTATTTTATATTGCACACCAATGTAAAGTGAATACAAATGTGGCAAAACATGGCAAAAGGTCAAGGTGTGGAAATAAGGAGGATTGCATAAACATTATGGAAACAAGCTAGGAAAGAAGCTTTGTGAAAACCTACCAGGAATATGACAGAGTTTATGACCATCAGTGCAATCCAGAGGCCGTAGAAATCATTGTACAGTCCTTCGTCTAAATGGGCCAGTCTTTCAAGATACGCTCCCATGCCACTCCTGTTAGCTGGAGTGTTTGTTATGGGCAGGGTGGAAAATGAGGTGTTGCTATAAAGCCAGGATTCAGTATTATTGTAGTTCATCGTGTTGGTGGTGACCCACATTAACAGCATGAAGACGGGGTTAAGTTGATGATGGAGATCCTGGCAACTCAGACAAAAAGTGGCACTGTAAGAAAGAAGAACACACATTAAAGTTAACTAAAATATCAACATGCATGTCTTTTTATAAAATTTCAATCATTTTCTAATATCCCTCTAAGTAGCGGATCCAAAGTCTCAGTCGTTACTCACCATTGTTGTGTTACTTTTTTCCCCCATCTTCAAGCATGACAGTAAAAACCTCAAACATACTTACAGCATTAGTCATTGAGCAAATGTTTTTACCCTGAAATTGTTGCTCTTGCATTGTTGCTCTTTCAGCATTCACAGCCTTTGTACTTTTCCACATTTAGTCACTTTTGCAAACACAAACTTCAATATATTTTATTATGATTATATGTGCTTGTTTTGATTCTAAATTCAACAAGGAGATTTGAAAGTTTAGGTTCACACTTGCTCTGTATCCAGCATTACTTAACTATGGCTAAATTGCAAAATAAATAAATAAATAAATCTGTGTCTTAATGTGCAAAGCTGGTAGAGTTAAACAGTTGTAGGTGATTCTGCTGCGTATTGGCTCATTAAGGCTGAACACAAATATACAGCCCTCTTTTCACATTTTTATCTGTAAAAACACATTGTAATCATCGTCTGGTTTTCCTTCCACTTCACAATTTGTATCTATCATATAGAAACCAAATTTAACAAGTTTGTGGTTTTAATGTGAAAAATTAGAAGAAAAAAAAAATCAAGAGCTATGAATACTTTTGCAAGACTGTGATTTTGAATTCAGTGTCTGAAGATGCGCATTAGAGCAGGGGCAGCTTTTTCTACATTCCTCTGCCTTGACGTGACCTCTCTCTGTTTGACCTCAGAATGCTTGTTGTTGTTGGCACAACCGCACTGACAGAGCCACTTTAAAACCAATATCTGAGCAATTTGGTGCAGCTATTTCTAAAATAAACATACCATTTACTGCCAGTAGAAATACTCTCTCATGGGCCATTGGCATATGTGTTTGCATTTTCTCATCAGAAAAACAAACAGTATGTTCTTTAACTCATATGAAAAAAAATCCTGATTATTAAATTTATGTGTTTTTCATCTCAGTGACTCAGAAACACCTGGCTCTGTAACGCTGTAAGAGTTGTGAATCTCAAGTTGGACTCTGTGTGTTTATTTTCCTTGAGGAAAGATGGTAAATGGTTCTCACAGCTGAAATAAACCGAATGCAATTGAGTAGAAATTGTTTTCGTGCTGACAGGGTATTTATAGCTTCCTGGTTTGTACGATATAATTTGATTAGCTAAGCTGTTAGTTTGCAGTAATTTAGTGGGGAAAGAGTCATTGCTGTGGCTTGTGCAACTTCCAGAACAATTTTACTGTCAAGATAAAACGTCTTCTCAACTTGTTTTTTTTTTTTGTGTCGAGATTCCAACTGTAATATTATATTTTATAAAGTCGGAGTACAGAATAAAACATCCAACAATAATAATGATGGCTTATTCTAAGCAAGACAAAAGGGACAGCTTATGTCAACATGCAACATAAACACATTTAGCAGTTACACAGCTTGATGATAAAATCCCTGTCAATGAAATGATGGTAATCAATTTGAAATAGAAAGACATTCTAGCAGAAAATCTGCCATGACATGGAAAAATGAACACAACATTTTGCATTAATTCTAATTTCTCTAAGAATAACAAAACCCCAGGAGGCGGCCAGCATGTCACGTGTTCCTGCATGACTAATGCGGTTTAATTGCTCGTGCGAACCAAAGAGAGGACAGTTCAAGACGCTAAGTGTGATTAGCTGTTTTATTCTCATTACACAATAATCAGCAAAATATCACCAGCTGATACAAAAACATGGTTTACTCAGAGTAATGAGAATGATATGCTCAACTGAGGGTGAGGCATGAATAATGTGATTCATTATCAGGACCAAAACGAGCCCAGCCACAGTACATTAGCACCAATGAAGGGAATGAATGGGACTCTTGCAGTAACATCTTCTGAAGTCTGGCTTTTATCTTTTAACGTCGAGAAGAGGAGCGTCGTCGAAAGAAAGCTAGAAGAAGTCCTGCTTGCGGTTTGCTAAAGAGACGATGGGGGGACAGTTCATATCTGTGGTAAGACTTGAACACTGATGTTCACAGACGCTCTTCTTCCAAACTTACTTGGCTTCAGCTATTTTGTAAGAAAAAATAGGTGAAAAATAAAACCAGTCTCGCCACACAGTTCACACAGTTATCAAATATTTTATGCTGGTTTACCACAAAATATCAAGTAATAAAATATTGAACTTTGTGGTTGTTAAGTCAAGAAACATAAAAAAGGTTTGTGGGGCTTGAATATTCATTCAAGTTGCTCTAGATAAGCTATGGTATAAGTAGTAACTTTATTTATGTAATTATATATGAATGCAACAATTTAATGTTGCAAAATGCCCAACAAAAAGGTCAGGGTGGCTCTCCGCCCTTCACAATGACATTGTGGGAAGGCACAAGTCAGGAAAGGGTATGAACTTATTTCTAAAGGTCTGAGTGTTCCCACAGGAGCCCGGTAGAATGAAAAACAATTTAACTTTCAAGCTGAATTGAGTAGCTTAGGAAGGAGGTCCTGGGACACAGAGAAATGGCAACAACTGCGAAAAACAAAGGCTTCACAGAGATGAGTGACAAGCAAAGAAAAGGTTTGCAGCTCTCCATTATTTAGGCCTTTCATAGAAGACTAGTGAAACACAGGAAATTCGGAAATTCTGAATAAATGACAAATAAAAGCCCACTTTGAGGATTGAATGCAGTTGTGAGATCACAAAAACAGATAAATAAAAGATCTATGAAACCAGAAATGGTCATTTATCTAATTTCACCGAGTTTGTGATAGTAGCAAGACCACATAAAAACGCTGAAGTTTAGATGTTTGAATTGTAAAGCAAACAGAGAAACTACCATTACTTTTCTGAATCTACTTCACCGAACTCTACCAATTTACTTAGAGTTAGAATTAGAAATGTTATTGCCATTGTACCAGAAAAAAATAAAAGCAAATTCAACAAATACAACTGGTGGTCTATGAACATTTCAGAGTTTGTGTTTGTAATTTCGAACCTGGGTGAAACAAAAAAATTTGATTCGAACTGCATAGATCAGGCTATTCTGCACACACTGCATCCTTAATTGTAGGCAATTGTCAAATGATACTGCGAGGAAAACAAAAGGCCTAGAGGCAGATCGAAAACAACATTGTCCAAATAATCTCCAGCAGTGTGGGAGTCCTGTTTGGATGATTGTACTAACTGCCTGAGAGACAAAAAAAAAAATACTGAGAAAAAGACAAACAAAGGGTGAGATGGCGACACAGAAATCTCACGCCGATCTAAAGTATTCCGATTATCGCTTCAACAAGACGCCTTTCAGGTAAACTGAACTTTTTCTTGATGTGATTTACATTTAACATCCAATTTGACATGAATTTCCTGTTAAAAAAACAAAAAAAACCCACACAAAACAACTTTCATACCTTAATGAGATCGTCCATGTTGATCTTAACTTACCAGCAGGTTTTAAAAACAGCAGACTACCTATGGGCTTTGTCCTAATGAAGTTGTCCTTTCCTCGAAAGCCAAAAATCCTTCATCAATGTCCAAGGAAGCATCATTCTCAGTTCAACACCAATCATGTATTAAATAGCTCAGCCTTTCAGACTGAACTTGACATCAAGCAACAAACCTATCAGGTGTTTGACTCATCCTGCAAGGAGGCAACAAAAAATATCTCCCCATAAAGATGAAGCATAAAGAAATGTAATTTCTATTTTCTTACATGGTCATCTTTTACTGTATCACTTCTTAGCATATAAAAAAAAAATCCCAATATGCTTCTGCCTTAGATTCTTGATTTGAGTCTCACTCATTTTACTGCTATTTTCTGCTTTTCCTCTGTTCCCTCTCGTGTCAGCATCATTTTTAGTCTCTGGTCTCTCTCAGTGTCCCTGCCTTCCCATTTTTCTTCCTCAAATTCTGAAGCAGCCCTCTGTTTGGTGCTGAGACAGGAAGTCTCTGTAGTGTTTATATTCTGGATAGACATGTTCACAATGTGCACACACACACAAAATGTAAGAGTAACCCTTGTTGGAGCATAACTTTACAAAAAACAATAAATGATGTTATCGCTTAAAAAAAAACCCAGACTGAAAACATTAAAAAAATGTTTTTTTTCTTTTGCCTTTGTGGTATTTTCAACTAAATACAATTCATTTTTGTAGGGAATATATTTTAGGTAATGTCTTTAACTAAAAGACACTTGTAATTTGAGTCAAAAACAACAAATAAATAACAGAGCAACAATTCGTGCAGTTTTGCAGAAGTACTTCTGTAGAGAGCAGGGCTAAAATTATATAACGCTCTCGTGTGTTTATTGCGATCTCTGGTAAGTTGATCTTTTGTTGAAGTAGTAAAAGCGGACACTAATAAAACTACAAAAGTCTTACTGGATAGAGCAAAAAGTGCAGTGTAGGCAGAATCCACACTTATTGGAGTCCCCGGCATTTCTTTTATGATTCAAGTATTTTTATGAAAAATGTAAGAGCTTACACTTGGCAAGTCCTGTATAACTAAGAAAACACACAGTGTATGCCAAGCTAGAAAGAAATGTGCTTTCATAAGAAACTGCCAACTTTTGTGAATGTGTCCATGCCTACAGTCAGAGTAATAATTAAAACTTTAAACCTGGAACTGTGGAAACGAGGTTGGATGAGGACCAGCGTTTATCACCCCACTACACACAATGATGAGGACTTTAATGACGGCTCGCTGTGAACAGCGGTGACCTTTTTCTGATATTATTCAACTGCAGTAAAGGTCAAATGTATTTTAAAGCCTTTTACTAATTTTATTTTTAGTCTGTTGCGACTATAGCTGACAACTGCAATAAAAAGATTAACATTCAATGCAATGTTTTCCATAAATGTTTAAAATTAGACCTTAACATGCAGATTTAAACAATTGTTTTTTTTTTTGTCTCTCGCCTGCTTGTTTGCAAGTTTGTTAAAAGACGTTCTGGCTCAGCTGAAGCGACAGCTTCCTAATAAGAATACAGAGACAGTTTGCTATAATGTAAAAAAAAAAAAAAAAAAAAGTAAAGAATTTAATGTTGGATTGATTTTAGAATAAAAATAATTTTAAGGTATTTAAATCTGAAATGCAAGTGAAACAACTATTTTGCAAGATGTTTCACGTTTATGTGGGGTTATATACATAATGTAAGACTTTTACATTGCCACCGTAAATACTCCCTGAACCAATGATCCATCCATCCTGAGAAATGAGACGGATTTGTGTCTCCTGGTTTCCTGGCAAGAGGATCATCATTACTCATAACCTGTCAGCGTTTCTGGGAAAGATCCGGAATAACAGATGTCTGAAGAAGATCCATGGATCAACCTGTTACCCGAGATGGGGACAAAAAGAAAGACAGGAACAGACACAGAACAAAGATAGGGAAACATGCCTGCTTAAATTTCTTAATACAGATATTTGAAGATGAACATTTACCTCAGATGCTTGTGCTTTTTACTAGAATGAGTGGCGAGAAAAAGAGAGAAGAATGGCTACCCTGGCTTTTTTCCTCACCTATTTTGGCAGTAAGAAGACTGATGAACCGATTACTTGTTCAGGTAACATTCACTCTCTTAAAAATCACAAAAAATGCAGAAAACAAACCATCACATCACACCACTTTCCCAGTGGAGATGAGATTTTTTTTTCATTTATATCCACCATATCAGCATTCATGATTTTTAACAAGAAACCAGTCTGAGCATGGTGCATCTTCCAAAGTCATGTCTTTCACATCGGTGAACTGATCCTTATTAACGACTGTTTAACATTTCATAAAGCACACGAATGTCTGATGACACTTTGCGGTTTCTCACAGAGTTGCTGTTTAATTCTCTGTCAACCTGACAAAGTGCAGGTTTGCAGCTCTGTCCTCACCCCTCTGAATGACTAAACCAGCAGCAGAATGTGACCTGATTTTGTGGCCCTCCAACGCAGGGAGATGAAATTGTTTGTCACTGTTTATATTTAAACCCGCAAGCTGCCAAATCACAGAGAATGTCTTACTTATATCAAACCTGTGAACTGGCAGCTGTTTCGTCTAAAGCCAGTGAGGTTTTCCTTTATTTGACTCACTCAGTAGTAGCCATTTCACATTTTGTCACTTTGCAACAACAATGCACTTCATTAGAGACATAGAGTAGAATGTTAAAGTAAATAATTCAATTTTACATTTAGTTTTTTAAACTGAATGTGCTGCGTGTATTTTTTATTTAAATATCCAAGCCAATGAAATGTACAAAAACCTTTCCTTGCAGAGAATTACAATTTTAAGTCTCTAAGAGTATAAATCTAATACTCTTACCAGTTTCTGACCATATTTTTTTGCTAAATATTTAAAGCTCAGTCTGACTGGGAGGGAAATGTAACAGAACAGCCATTTTAAACTCTTTCAACAGATCCTCAATTGGATTTGGGTCTGCACTTTGGCTAGAACATTCAGTGATGCGTTCAGTAATAATTAATATACTTTGATTTAAACCACTATTGCAGCTCTGGCTGGGTGGGTGGTGAACATCTACAGAGGCTGAATCCTTTTTGCAGCTTTTAATAAAAAGGAACTTTTTGATGAATCCCAGCTCCAATGCAGTTTAACAAAATGCTCAAACTGCTTTCATGGCATGCAATCAAGCTCTAGAGTCCTGGTGATTACCTAATTATTTGGCCCATGAAGTAGAGCTCTGCACTAACAGGTCTTTCATGTCTCTAAAAAAAAACAAAAAAAACATCAGGAAGTATTTTCCTGTTTAAAAAACTGTGTAGTATTTTATGACATTCCACACCTTCACTTTCATATGTGCTTTAACCTTTCCATTTTTTTGAAAAAAAGTTATGAAATATATGTTTACAGTGCAGTAACTATACAAGTGGTCAAATCTGTTCCTTACAAATTACATTACATAACCACTAGATGGATAAAAATACAATGTTCTCTCCAGTTTCTTTACAGATTTATTTCATATGACATTGTTTAAAAATATGACACTTGGCAATCGCCCACAAAGATTAATGCATCATGATTTTTAATAAACTACACATGTTTTCAGATGGCACTTTAGGTAATAATTAAAAAACAATCTCACAGTCAACAGTTCTTACAGTAATGTTGACTTTACAGCAACTGGTGAAAAAAACCCTAAAACAAAAAGACAACAGAATCCTCCCCCATACAATCATTCCTCCTCACAATAGATGGATAGATGGAAATACATTTTCCTCAGTAATTATACAATCTGTTCACAAAGTCAGAAAATCGAATTAACATCATAAAGAAGTAAACAAAATGCTATCTTCTTGCACTGAAATATAAGTTCTGCGTTCACTAGAGGTTTCAGCTCACAATCATACGTTCTAACAAGACACTAAAGTACCGATCACCTGAGTATAAAGCTGCAGTTAGCAGTTTTTCTATGGCCCTGCTATAGTTAGAGTGGTACTTCATGATTAATATATTATTAAATATTTTGTCATCTGTAAAGTTTACAAGACGTTTTACGTAAACATGACATAATCATAAAAAAAAAAAAATCCTCTGAGATTATCTTGACATGTAGACTGAGACATCAGTTACTGGCTGTGTATTTAGTACTGTTTATGTCTTTGTTCATCCAGGAGAGTCAGAGGGAGGAGATCAGGAAAAAAAACAAGGTCTGAGCTCCACTGGTTTGTGTGTGCGTATTATTCTACTCCATCGCCGTAGTTCATCACGTAGTAGTCGTGGACGTACATCAAAACAGCAAATGGCTGGCCAATGATGATGGAGATCCACACTGCAGCGTTGCCGTAGTTACCTCGCAGGAAGCGGCCAACAAGCCATGCTAATGGAAGCTGAGGAGTTTAAAAGAATAAGTAGTCATTTTGTTTTACTGACCAACATTTAAAGTTTTATTTTATTTTTTTTCCCCCCTTTGGTAGTCTGCATTGTAAGGTTAAGTTCAACTGAATCAGAACCCAATGATCAAATTACTAAACCTTGGTTCTGTCAAGGCATTTGGATCTAGTCAGGTTGGGAAAGATGTTATTCAATAAACAATAAACTAGATCTCACACACAGGTCAGAGCAGATTAACTCACTGCATCATTTCTGCTTTTCCTAATTACGTCTTTGACAATAAATTCTCCTTTCCTTTCAAGTCACTACTTGAAACTATTATTTGTTTTTAAATGGAGCACTATAGTTTCTGGTATTGTAAAAAAAAAAAAAAAAAAAGCAAAAGTAAACTAGTAAAACTTAAATATTGACCATTCGCCTGACGTTTTAAGCCAAAAACAGAAAAAGACTGGAACTGCTATAAAGTGCTGTGTTATTATTACATCAATCATAAATACTTTTATCTTGATCTTCAAGTATAATAAAATCTCAAACTCAATGAATAATTATTATATAAATCAATAGGATAAATTTATCACAACAAATGTGTTTTATTTGTTGCAATTCTAAGTGACAATAAGAGTTAAAACAATGTACCAAATTTTTAAAGGCATATAAAATAGGCTGCTAACATTTATATTTATTTAATAGTGTGACACAAAGTCATCTACAAACATCAAGTATTCTATTCCTGCTATCACTTGATAAATGAGTGTTATTGTTGTTATTTCACGATGTAAAAGAAAGTGAGGAAGATGGAAAAAAATGGAGCAAATTGTGCCACCTGGTGAATAAAGGAAATTATGCTTCTACTTTGAGTGAATTATACTGAAGCTCCTGCATCAGTCAAAATGATTATAATTAACTTTGCTTTACTGTGGTGCAATGCATAACTACATAAATCAATACAGTACTGCCACTGGATTAAGAATATGCACCTTTGCTAAATCCTTTAAAAATAAATGCTTGTTTGGAAATGAAACATAACAGTCTGGAAGTTCTACAAAAAATGTATGTATATTTGGTTCGATCACTCTAGGCTACAGTTGTATTGTAAATTATATCTGGTTTCTCACCTGTGCCATCATGCCTGTGAAAGCCCAGAGTCTGAACATCCTGAGGGGGACACTGACCAGGTACTAAAGCAAAAACCGAGGGAGGAAACAAACAAAAAAAAAATAACATCGGTGGAACATGTGCACCACATCTATGCTGCAGCTGTATTTGTGTGTACTACATGATAATCTGCATAAGTAGAAGGAGGCATGTAGACTGATTGTCTTACCTCATGGAAGAACGCTGACAGGAAGAAGACAGCTGACTGGCTGAACATTTTACTGAATCCTTTTCTCAGCAGAGGCTTGTAGAAATGACTACAGAGATGAACAGTTTATTTTTAGTCTGTTGCTATTAACTGAAAATAAATACATGTGAAAAGTTTGAATTTTAACACACTCATCCCCCTTTTACAAAGCGAAACAGTCATAAAAGAAAATACCTTCAATTATTTGATAAACTGCATTTAACATTAGAACAAAAAAATGCATTTCTCCTTAATTCATTGTTGGGTCTATGCAAGGATTAAATGTATATTGTTAAGAACATGTTTGGGTGTGCAGGTGATTTACCGGAGACACCACTTGTGTACAGGAATGTTCCAGTTCTGCCAGAAATAAGTCACCGACTCAGAATTCCTGAAGGGAAAAATTAAGCATTGAAATCTCCTAAAACAGGTTTTAGTCCTGTCCTGGTGAATCAAACATGAGCAATAAAATAAAATCTATACCTGTGATGAAGTGAAAGATTAAATAGATTTTAACAGAACTGATCAAACAGACTAAAAGCTCTTCAGAAATAAAATGTTCTAATCTTTTATCCAATCAGCTAATGCGCCAGAGAGAGGCCTCACTGGGTTATGTAACTACAACTATACTTCTCAAAAAAAATAAAGGGAACATTTCACTTTAATTTTGTGTGTGGCTCCAAATCCAGGCCTCCATTGGTTAATAAATTTGATTTCCATTGATGATTTTTGTGTGGTTTTGTTGCCAGCACATTCAACGTTGTACAGAACAAAGTATTCAATGAGAATATTTCATTCATTCAGATCTAGGATGTGTTATTTGAGTGTTCCCTTTATTTTTTTGAGCAGTGTATATCCAGTCTGAACACTGTAACAGAGGGGAAAAGACTAAAATACTAAAACTAGTATCACCAGGTTTAGGCTTTTCTACACTAAAGATGAGGTACAGTCACAAAACTGAATGGTGCATCTCCTGAAATATTACTGTGTAACCACAGTTTATTAATAAAAACACATTTTTACTATAATCTCAGTGAGACACATGGACAAGAATTATTTTTATGTGCCAAGATTAAATGTAAAAGTAAAAACTCAAAGTCTTGCCCTCCTAAAGCCAAACCATGAATAGACCCGTCACAATAACAAATTTTGCTGGATGATAAATTCTTCCAGAAATTACTGCGATAAACAATAATATTGTTGTTTTGAGATCATTTTGAGATCAAGGTAATGCTGATGGCTAAATAACAATGCGGAAACACATTCTAAAAGATCAATGATCTTTAAATTCTAATGAACATTTAATACTGGAACTGGAAGACATTTTAAATACCCCAAATAAATCAACAAAACGACAAAATAAAATGAATTTTGAAGTCCTTGTACACCAAATTGTCCTACAATAAAAGGGATAGTTGAGACCAAAACGCCAAACTGAAGACTTTTATCATCCAGTTTTTGGAAGAAAAAGAGAAAAAGAGAGATAAGTGATAAATCATGCAAATATAAATTATTGAGTTTGTTTTAATTTATCATGTAATTAGTTTATTTATTGATTATTGTGACAGGGCTACAGGATGAAAATAATTTAATCCACCTTCAACATCAATTGATATTAATCTCTTAATTTTTAAATAGCTAATTCTTTCCCAGTAACATATATGGGCAGATTGCAGCACCGGCAGCGAGTCAGAGCAGGACAAATCCTCCCGGTCCATGACACACAGCTTGCATGCATCAATAAAATTCAGTAACAATATACAGACACAAATAAAACCTACCACCAGTCATTGTAAAACTGTCTGTCTCCGAAGCGCAGCAGCTCGGCTGTGAAATTCATAGTTGAGTGGAAGAACCAGTAGAAAAACATCAGCCATAACAAGTGATTAGGGACCTGGAAGACAAAGTAGATGCTCACATAAGCAAACATAAAAATAATAATATACATGCTAAAATTTATGGAGCTCTGTGAATCTCGCAAATATTTGAGATCCACAGATGTGGAGAGAACAAAGGCCAACATTTTACCACCTTAATTTATTTCTGAAATGACTTTACTTACAGCTAATCGTAAAAGTCTCTCAGTCATCAGGGACAGATCCATGTCCTGGTGGAGATTCAAAGCACACTTAAAAATTTGCAGTGTGAGCGAAAAGTGAGAGTTAAAATCAACAATTTAGTTTTCTTACTTCAAGAGGCTTCATTGAGCTTTGAATGATGGGGACCATCCACTGACACAAAGAAAAAGTTTCAATTAATTTTTCAGATCTCTGGTACATTGAAAATATGAAATATTTGATATTTAACAGAGTTTTGATTAATTTAAAAATATATATAGCATGTAAATCCAATCAGATCCTAGTACATGAGATTACAGTTGTAAAAGTGAAGTTTTTGATTGTAATTTAATTCTGAGTAAAAAAAAAAAAATCAGCAAGACATATCAGACTGTACCTGTTGGGTGAGAAAAACTAAAAGCTGGATGAAAAACAGCTGAAAGGAGAAAAAGTTTAGTGAGTGACAATTTGTGGGAAAAAAAAAGATGATTTTAAAAAGAAAAGAAAAACTGAAATATATACGTGATCTATAAGGAACAGAGAATAATAATACAGGAAAGAAACCAAAACCATTAAAAGGTGGGAAAAAAAACTCTGGGAACACAAATATTTTACCATAATTTATCTTAATTTTCCAAAACATAACATAAAAGTAAACACTTTATGTTTCCACACACTTTACATCCGAGCAGGAGCCCTACACTTGGGTCTTTGGACAAACATTAGCTTTATAGGATTCCTAAAGTCTACAACCAGGGACAGAAAAAACTCCAAGTAGTAAATAATGTATTTTTAATATTTACTGATAGTATTGAATATCTAACCTGAATTCATCGTTAAAAATTGTGGATTGACGAACTGTACGTTTGTCTAACATACTGGACAGATGCTCAACATGTAGCAAAATATTTCCTCACCATCTCAAACAGCCTCCTTAGCAGGAACTGAATGCGAATCTTAGGAGATCGAGGGAAGTTGAGCTCATAACACAAAGTCGGAGCAAGGACAAAGTAGTACATATCTGCAAATTTGGTAGAGAGGTCAGAAAACGTGACAGAGAGAAGCATTCCACACAAACGTTACTGAAATAGTTTGCAGCACGATGCATTTCATTACCTTTGATTGTAAGGTTGCCAGGGTAACACACTTTCTGTTCACCTCCTTTAAATTGCTGCGATGAAGGACCTGCATCAGACAATCAGACAGAGTTCAGGTCAGGGGTCTGCAATCTGCAGCTCAAGAGCCCATGTGGTTTATGATGGTTGAGAACAAAAAGGAAACAGAAATGAGTAACAGGTTCACTAAGAGACGGTGAGAAAAAAGGGTTTTAAATATTCTTCTGTAGGTTTTTATGCATTTTTTATGGGGAACTTGATCAATGGTCTGCTAATGTCGAAAGATGATTAGTATCCATTTATGCCCTTTAGGTGTAAAATTAGTTTTTTAAATAAATATAGAAATAGCAAACCATGCTATGCTATGAAAATACCATCTGTAGATGTATAATATAAGAGTCAAGTGTAAATTGTGGCTTTATGCAAAATTTATTTATAGAAGGAAAAATGGCTCTTTGCATTATAATGTTGATGTTATGATTATATTTTGTACATATAATCCAGTATTTTCAAGATTTTTTTTTTATACTTCATATTCAAAAATCAGAATATGCATTTTGAAGACGTTTGTCAGATTAGAAGCAACTTTTGAAAATAATCTTTATATATTTATTAGAATATATATTCTATTATTAGTATATATATATATATATATATATATATATATATATTCTAATAATAAATGTCATGTTTTCATTTGCTCTAATTGCAAAAATCATCATAATACCAATAACTGTTTTAAAAACATCAGGCTCTGTGTAATTAATCAATATAATGTGGTAAACTGACTAACTAAAACGAATATGACTGTAATTTTGGTTAGACAATTTACCAGTAGATGTCACTGCAACATTGTGAGCCACAATGCAAAAAATACATTTGAGAAGAGGCTGAAATATAACATATGTGATCGATATAATATTATATGCCTAACTTTTGAGGACTCCAAAAGATGCACAGCATGCATGTATATGGATGACTTACAAGACAGTGACCTGGACAGTTTCTTGGCCTTGGCGGTGCTCTGCTCCCTGCACCACCGGTTCACATCCTCATACGAATACAGCTTCAGGAAGAGGATTGTGTAAAAGCCGAGTGCAATCGCACCACCAACTGACAGGAAGTGAAGAGAAAAAGTGTCAGACACCAAAGAAACCCTCCTGGAAAAGTTGCAGCGTGAACATATGCTTAATCATGGTTTGGTAAGAAAATGATAAAGGGAGTCAGGAGGACACAGGCAAAAAAAATAATAATAATAATAATAAAAAATTTAAAAAAATCAGCAAAAGCTGGAAAAAATATTTGAGAATGAAGGTAGAATAAAAAAAATAAAGGAGACAGAAAACATGTTTATTATGATTGTAATTTAAGTGTACTAAAGCAAAACCGATTTCAAAGTACCGTATTTTCCGCACTATAAGGCGCACCGGATTATAAGGCGCACCTTCAATGAATGGCCTATTTTAGGACTTTTTTCATACATTAGGCGCACCGCATTATAAGGCGCATAGAATAGACGCTTCATACTCTATTATTACACATCCACATTAATAAAGAAATGGTCCCCGAGTACTTTATATAGTAGGCTGGCCCAGCCGTTGTTTCACTCACGGTGTTGGTGTTGCGATATTATGCCCAACTGCTTTCTGGGTAACACAGACCAACCGACACGCTGCCGCTGCAGTCTCTGTCTCTCTTCCCCTGCCCCTCCCCCCCTTTAAATGTATTATCAAACTTTATTAACAAACCAGTGTTCTGACAACTATCCCAGCATGCACCGCGCACCACTTCTTCTACGGGGGAAAAAGAAGTAGGCGGCTGCTTACCGTAGTGGACCAACTACGTAAGCAGCCTACTGCATGTCTGTGTAAACATGACGTCTTTCATTTCGATCTGAGTTAATTAGCGTAGCATTTCTGCCGGATTTTCACAACATATCAGCCACGACAATGGACAGGGGAACCAACAAGTTCATGTCATCTTTTTTGGACGACATCAAGGTGTTTGAGCCACTGGATGCCTCCAACATTGTGCGCGTCACAGCTAAAAGCTACCGATAGATGAGGAAAACAGCAGATCCTCACACCCTCAGCATAAATATAGCTGTGGACAAGATCACTGATGCCTATTG
This sequence comes from Poecilia mexicana, assembly GCF_051168715.1. Taxonomy (NCBI): domain Eukaryota; kingdom Metazoa; phylum Chordata; class Actinopteri; order Cyprinodontiformes; family Poeciliidae; genus Poecilia; species Poecilia mexicana. The sequence continues at coordinate 17,028,456 of NW_028263385.1, read as the reverse complement.
TTCTTGCAAGGCTGGGTAAGTCGGCATTCATGGTTTTGAATGTACATTAGCATATGTTTACTACTGTAGCTTGTGTTTGTGAGACGGTCACGCACGTGGTAGCTGCACTGTGACCTAAAATGGGCATTAGCCAATGAAACGCGGCCCCTGTGGTAAAGTCCGTTGCTGGACCTGTTGTGGCTCAATATTGGTCCATATATAAGGCGCACCGGATTATAAGGCGCACTGTCGGCTTTTGAGGAAATTGAAGGTTTTTAGGTGCGTCTTATAGTGCGGAAAATACGGTAGATAAACAGACATCTGCAGTTATTTTAGAGCACGCAAACAAGCTGAGTAGTTTTTATGCTTGCGCTTCATCGATAGCCACCATACGTTTTGTGAAATGAGACAGAGCTGGTCACAGAACAAACAGATGCTCATATGCCACTAGGAAAAAAAACAACAAAAAACGAAAAAAAAAACCCAAAAACAAATAAAATCGCTCCTGTTGTGCCAACAGTGCGAAGAGGAGGTCTGCACTACACCTGGCATCAAACCACAGCAGATCTTATCCATTAACCATCTGCCTCTCCGGCTCAGCGTGGCCTCTAAACAGTGAGACCGTGTCCAAATCAGCAACTGTAGATTGTGATCATGAACACACAGCGGGGGCAAAGCTCGACCGGGAAAACATCTCAGTAGTTCGTCTCTCAGTCACCCACTCAAATCAAGAGAAATCGCCGGAGAGGTTTCCAATTCTATTTTTCCTTTTCAGAGCAAAGCCTCAAATAATACGTACAAGTCCAGACGCGTTTCTTGATGTTAATAAGAACAATAATCAAACCTACTTCATCATTACATGTAAAAAAACAACAACAAAAAGTGCCTTTTTTAACATCTTATGTGAGTAGCATTTAGTTGAAAGACTTGTTTTAAACAATTACAAGTCACACACTCTTAATAAATTAAGGCATTGAAAACAGATCATTATGTTTATCAAGTTCTCCCAATAAATTACAAAAAAGTCCTTCGATATGGGGCAAAAAGAAAGTCAAGCATTCACTTACAGACAAAATAAATGGGATCAAATTGAACCCGAAGATAATGGCGTTAAACTCACCCAAAATGTAATACTAAAACACAGCATATACTGAACACACATACAAATATCTGCACACACACCTGCCCTCTGCCACTGTCCTTCCTGTGTGCACAGCAGCAGCAGAGATGGGAGAGCTTACAGACAGATGGAGCGACTCCCTCGCTCCTTCACCTCCCAGGGAGAGAACAGATGAGAGGAAAAACAGAAGAGAATGCCACCCAAAGTGGCAGCGAACAGAGCCTTAAACCAATGATTTACCGGGGGACTAAATATAAATGGCTTTTACAAGGAGACTTAGTTTCAAGTATGTTTGTTGACTCAGGTAAAGTCACAAGTGTCCAGAAAACAAAACTTTGCACGTACTCTGCAAGCACATATAAAATATATTGCAATATCCGGGTAAAACAAGACGCCACATTGCAGTTCTCAAACGCCCACTGGGACAAAGACTTTAATTTTGGGAGATCGACCGATATTTGCATGTGAAGCTGATCTTTTCCACTGATTTCATCAACCTCGGCAAAGGTCTAAAAATCAACCACTGTCCTTCTTTGCTCTGCTGTGAGAGAGGTTTGACTGACGGACCCATCCACCAGGTCACGGCTGCACGTTTGAAGTTAGCAATAGTCAACCCACTGTTACAAACTCAGTGACTTTCTTGCTATATTTGGGAATTATCAGGTCAGGCTTTTTAAAGATTGGTAATCGGACATCAGCCAGAAAACTGCAATTAAAGCACCCCTAATGTTCTGTGGGCCATTGTCCTTAAAAGATAAATCTTTGGCAATATTTTTGGTACATTTAGAGGAAACAGTGTACGCTTGCAACACCATCGCTACACTGAAGCATGGCAGCATCATGTTTGGAGGTGTAAAAAAGGTGTCCAAACTCCAGAGTTATCACAGATATGTAAAAAAGAAAGAAAAACATGCTGTCCACTGTCCTGTTATACAGAACAATCCTACCCATTGGTATATTGCCTGGTTTTATGGAAAACAGCCATTGTTGCTGTCAAGCTGCCTGATTAAGACATAATAAAGAGACCCTTGGATGACCTTACGCTACAAGCCACGCCCCCTTTGGCAACTCTCATCTTCTCTTCTCATCTGTTCTCTTTTCATTTCATTTCCTTCCCTCCATCTCCTCTTGACCTGCTCTTGCCTTTACAGCCAACTGGAAACAATCCAGGTATGACCAACTGGTTCATTACTGCCGCTGACCGACTTCAATTATGACTTGTTCTGGGAAATACCTTTTAACAAGCCATCAATGTTAAGCGGTTCTCTGTGGTGTTAGAATATAATTTTGTTTACCTATCTAAACAACTGGATAACCGTTTGGTTTTGTTCAAGATCATTTGTCTTTGTTAGACAATAGTGAAAAACATTTACCTGGCGTCATAGAGGGAACCCACAGCACCACAGCAGCAGGAAATGTTAGCAGGATTGATAAATTAATGCAGTGGACCAGAAATCCAGCAAATTCACTCAATGAACCCTGGTTAGACAAGGAAAAGAGAAATGTAAGCACATTTACATCAAATCTCAAAAGCATTTATTGCCAAATTTCTAAGCACTGCTACATAAAAAAAAAAAAACAGCTTTAAACTTTTAACATTTTGTCACTGCCTTGATATTGGGAGGTAAACATTAATATTTTAAACATCTGAACTGATAACATTTATAGAAAAAGCTGGCCTACTTAGTACTGAGAGAGAGAAAAACTGAACATATACACAATAACACCAAACAGACAGAGCCCAACTCAACCAAGAGGTGAACTGAATGAAGACGGTGAAAAATGATTTGTGTCTACAGTTTGCCATTTAACATGTGCAGATGCAACTCGGGAGATCAGCTGGTCAGCCAGCTTGTCTTAACAATATCTTTTCTGCAGAACAGAAAAGCTCTGACTTCCATATTTCAATTCAAATAAAACTGTAATGTTCAGAAGCGTATGGAGTTTCTCTGCTCACCTTCGACAGCTGCCTTTCAGTGTAGAGAGCCACAAGAATGAACACATTAGACACTGAAACACATTGAGAAAACAACGCAGTTAAGACCCACTTAGTATATTGGTTTAAGATAAACAGAAGTTTGTTTTTTTTAATGTCTGGAACAGTTTCTTCATTGTATTGTACTAAATATTTTTTTAAAAGAAAAACTCAAATCCTGAAGAACTAACCCAAATTTACAAAGAAGACACTGTTGGTAGGGACAAAGTCTATAATTTTAACCAGCAGGGGGCGATGGATGGCTGTTTACGTCCTTGTGCATCAAGGATTCATCATGCAGTTTTCTAACAGACACACAAATTAAAATAAGTGTCGGAGGACCCACTTCTTTATTATTTACACCTTTATGCTTAAAACCCAGAGAGCAAAGACACTCGGATTTGCACATTAGCAAAAAGAAATAAGCTACTTTTTTTTTTTTTTTTGCAAACCAATGCAAAAAGCAGCCATAATTGTTTTGGTGCATGATTAATTTTCACGCAAGTATTTGCAATTAGTGACTTATCTCTCTAAGTTAATTTCTACACCATTATAATTAAACAGACCAATCTGTAGCATCATCATTAATATAAAGCCTAAAAGCTTTTGTTACTTTTTAATAAAAACTAAAATGTGCTTGTTCCAAGCAAAATACGCACATAGTGCACAGATCACATCTATAAAAGAAGAAAGCAAACAAATGACTTCCTGAGAAGTGCCTGATATACAGGTGGATCCAATCAGCAATGACAATTATCCAATCATGTTCAGAACAATCCCGAGTAGCTGCCATTACACAAATGACAGCTGATTGTAGCAGGCCCAGTCATGGAATGATAACATATTTTTGTAGTGCCATCTGGAGCTGAAAAAAAGAAGTCACTCAAACAACATGTCGAATCGTTGAGGGGTCACTGAAGAAATGCACGGTAGATTAGAGAAAGCAGACGTATTCATAGCAGCCATCTTTACATTCTGAAGTACAGAGGTAGAAATTACAATATGTCAAAATATAGATATTACACCTCAACACAGGAGCCAAGAAGTTGAACATTTTGTCTTCCAAACAGACATTAACCATAAGCACACAAACCAAAAGCGTTTGAGAACATCGCTCAAAGTTTATGAGTGGCCTACACAAAGTCCTGATTTCAGTTCCACAGAAATTCTGTTGACAGCAATGATGCCTACAGACAAGCCGTGGCTGTCTCAGTTACACTGGTTCTGGTTGAAAGAATGGCCAAAATACAGAGCAAGCTGCTGAGAGAGCTTGTGATGAAAATTTTATACAATGCATCTATTAATTTGGTTTAAACTTAATGATATAAATGTTAATGCTGGAAACTCTATTCTAGTTTATCTTTGGCACACTTTGCATATGATGTGCTGTGGTGTTTCTATATATGCGTTTGAAAGCTTTGCATTTGATGCCTTTAAAACCAAACAGGAGCCTACAGGAAGAATATTAAACCGAGTGAAGGAGAAATAAAGAACGACTGAACTTGAAATTAAATATCAAAGTACGTTAGAAAACATATCAGTAGTTACTTTTGTTATGAAAGAAGTTATACCAGTTTGTCGTTAGTAAATGCCTCACTTTATGTTAGACTTAAATCTTTCTCTGAAAACTGATTGAACTGATTAAATATTGCCAATAAAGAATTATTCTAATACACCAGTGTTGAGAAATGTAGATTTGTAGAACTGTAGATTAAAGTACATTTAAATAAATAATATGAGGTTACATAAAACAGGATTATTACAACACATTTTTTTTAACATTGTGTTCAATGACAATGTAATACAATAACACAAATAAAGCTTGTAACAGGATTTTGTTTGAAGCCATATAAAAATACTGCTATATAATTTTTTGCCAAAAAAAAAACACACAACACAAATTACAGTTAGATACCTAAAAGTGAAGTGAAATATTTAAGTCTGTAACTGTAATAACTTGTCCAGCTCCTACATTTAGAACCTGTTGGATGTAGCAGAGCAACACATTTGCAGAGCAATGAAAAAAGCTGATCCACCCCTAACAAACCACTTCCTGACATGTAAAACTTTCTAAGGCTGGCCTTGCAAACTTTATCCATTTTGCTGGCAGGCACCATCATTTGAGAGTTAAAATGTGTGTGTAAGCTTCTGCAGTGACTCTCGGTGTCCCTGTGGGGGAATGAGCCCTGCTCCTGTCCGTGCCACTGTTAAGAAACTCCAATTCTCACCTGTCTCTTTACCCGCCGTCTCTGCAGTCATTTGCCTCAACTCCATCTATTTTTCCCTTCTCTTCAAGCTCTTTCCCTGTCTTGATGCAGAATTTCACCTCTTTTTTTTTCCATCTCCTCTCCCTTTTCCCAGCCCTCCATACATCTTCGCTCACTTAATTTAATCTTCCATTAAACACTTCCCTTACTCCACTTCTTACCTCTCCGCTCCTGTCTCTGTTGCTCACCACCCAGATTCCTCCCCCCACTTCTCTGCAGGAGAGTACCAGTGTTAGTATATAGGGCAGGTGATGGTCCCACTAGAGACACTGCGAGCTGCACTGCTGCAGACCTTCACTGCAATGTAACATAAGGATAAATATGGAAGAAACTGCAGCAGTGCACAGCATGCACCTGTGTGCTGCTGCAAACAAGGCAAGTTCTACGTGAGGCTGAACTCACTGCACTACTTGAGGAAGAGAGGAATTAAAAAAATAATACGTTAGATACAATATGTTTTTTCCCCCAACTGTAAATAAAAGAGTTTTAAATGATCTCGTTGTGGTCCCAAAACATAATGCATGCTACATGTAACGTCTAAATTTGTTTGATTATCTTTTGCAACCGTGGTTTAGTCAGTGGTTGGACCACTGAGTAATCATAAATGACTACTAATTTGTCTTGGAAGTTTGACATAATAGTTTTCCATTTATATACGTTAGCAATCAATACAACAAACCTGCAAAGGACTCTTAAATGTCGTCCTTACTCCCTTAGCTACATTAGTTAGATTTGCTATAATCGTGTTTTTTCTTTTCTTTTTCAGTCTGCTTTGCTTCATCTTAAAAGCTTATGTGCCTCCTGTGTCTTGGGTAGCACTACAAGCTGTGCATGTTTGCTTTTCATTCGCTGGCAATCACCTCCTTCAAAACTCAGTTTATAAGGTGGCTGAAACGATGTCACTGGCGACACAGATTTAAAAGACAGCGAGAATAAAAAGTCATTATTAAAGAAAGATAGATATTTTCATAGATTTTTGTAATGCCAGTGGCTCTAACACTTATAAGACAGAGAGGAGGGAAGGTATGCAGCAAAGTTCCCATGCTTAGGAATTCAACATCGCCTGACTGCATTAAGGAATAATAGTCATCTTATTAGGTGCCTCCCCCAACCATAACTACGGCTCTTCATACCTCAATCTGGACAGCTGCTTGTTTTTTGTTTGTTTTTTTCTTAAGTACAAAGCTGTTTATGTCTAGTTGGGTAATAAATATGACAGTGGCCTACATAAATAAAAGACATGAGTACTGTAACCAGCAGTATTAAACTAAAGATTTTGTTTTATTTAATAACATGCAAGAACTACTGGCCAGTAAAACTCATTAATAAACTGCAATGAAAGAGAAAGAGTTAATCTAGTGTTAAATTCCTCCTTTTACTCCTGGATGATTGAATCATCAACTCTCTTTGTCTCTAATTACCATAGTCAACAAAGGCTCAGACATGTAATTTTGCATAAAAAAAAATAAAAAAATAAAAAAAACTTTGCTGTGTTCCTCTAGCAGAAGTCTTTCTCTACTTTTGTTTGGTGAAGAATCATACTTCACCCATTGTTGTTGAGGTTAACTCATGCATTCATCATCCACCTGTGTGATGAACATTTTCTCAGCCATGGTGATCTGAAAGAGTTTAACCAAATCCTTCAGAGACTTCAGAGGCTCCGTCTACGACTACAAGTCGTTTCAAATATGAAACACATCAAATCTTTCTGCAGGAAATCCCGCAGAAGATTTTTCACCTTCATAATGTCAGACGTTCAACAAACTACTCCTTTCAAGTCACTTACTGGTCTGGTGACATAAGACTCGCATACAAAATTTTGAAATCCAAAACCAGCATGTGCAGCTTGTTTCCCCACACAGATACATAAATCTTAATTTAGTTTTCAAACAGCGACATACTTAGAAAATGTCATTTGCATATTTCGTGAACCTGCCAGAAACTATCCTTTGTTTTTTTTGTTGTTTTTTTTAAACATGATCTTTCAAAAATGTTAAATGCACAAAAAGATTACATGAGAAAATGCATTACTTTTTGAAGTTGTTTGGTAAAGAATAATATAGATTTTTTTTTTTTAACCTACCAATCAACAAGCACGCTGCAGGCCAGCTGTAGGGGTCATTCAGAAACAAGGAAATGACTTGAATGGGGTCGACAAGAATACCATACCTGGAAGAATATGCAAAGACATGTTTGAAATAAAAACGTCTCCATTGCTGTGAAGAACACACAATATTTAAATGACTAAAATTGAGAGCTTTAAATAATTAAGTACTTTAAATAATTCCTGTGTTTGAAGCACTGACTTTATAAACAGCAAATGATTCCACTTCTGATAGCAACAGTGAATTCAGAGCTCCAGTGAGTTTTGTTAATGAGATAACAGGTAAAGTTTCACGGCCCAAAGCTGACTCTCAAATGTTTTAATCATTATAATAAATAACATATTCATTATAATGTATTATTTCCAGGATGAAAAGCATCTTAAAGAGCAACAACATTATTTATAGATACATAAAAACAATTATATAACAAGTGAACACGTGAAATTTATGAGACTATAGTCACATAAAAATCCTCATTTTATCAGATATAAATACAACAAAAAAGTTGTTTAAATAACTTTTAAACAACTTTAAAAGTTACTTTAAAGTTTTTTTTTTAAACATACTCACTTTAAAATGTTTTCTAAAAAGAGACGAGCATTACTCAGGACCTGTAGCAAAACAGAACATCAGGGGGAAAAAACAAAACAAAACATTGTCACAGTTTCAAATTGTTTCGCAGTAATACAGATTACAAATACAAAGAAAAACCTGTGAGGCTTTTCATCCCTGAAACTGACTTACTCATTCCAACGTGGCTAATTCAATATCATTTGTTTTACTTAGCACTACGACTCATAAGGAAGAGCAAAACTGTGCAGCAAGTTCTTTGACAGAGGCAGCACACATACATTCAGCATTAGATTATCCTTATTAGAATATGCCCCGAACCTTTTTCTGATTTTGTATTAAATCAAAATGACAATAGATGAAAACGGTTAGAGATCCTAGCTTTAATACATTCAATTAACTGAAAGGAACACAAATTTATCTGTATTATTTATTGATCTGGCAGTCAATAATAAAGGACAGAAAATAAATTTGCTGCTTTAATATCATTTTTGTAATGCATATTTTCTCTATTCAATATTATAATCGAGTCCAGTTTCAAATATTGTGAAGTACATTTTTATGTTATTGATGTTACCTATTGTAATAATTTCATCTCATCTATGTAGTCCTATTAAAAGCTAACATTAAAGCAGATTTTACAAAAAAAAAAAACAGACTCAGCTATAATTTAAATGTTAATGGAAACAACTGTTACACCATCTGACCAAAGAGGAAACAATTAACAACTGATTGTGTAGAAATACAAGTCCACCTTCTTCAGCAAAGTGAAGCTGATCGTTTTGAGATCCGAGACGACAGCTGACCGTCTATTGTGTACAATATTATTTTTAACACCAGCTGAAAACTCATTGGTTATGAATTTAGAAAATGTTGGCACCTAAAATGGACGCGAGAGCTCACACAATAATTTCACAAGCAGTAAAAAGTGGCAGAAGTACGCATGGGATATATTAAATGTTGTATGTGTCAAAGTACTTGAGGGAAGACAAATAAAACTTACCAGCATCACCACACACCAGTTGATTACTCCTCTGTAGTTCCTATAACCGCTGGCAGAGCTCAAAAGAGACTCCTGTGCCTTGTGACAGCTACAGCAACCAAACAAATAAGACGATGAGCAGAAGAGCAATTTAAATCCATCTGACTCTAGAGCTAAATTAAAATGTGTTTCAAAGTTTGATTACTAAAGAGAAGAAGAGACGTTTGTGTCTCATTACCCTGCATACTCAGATGTGCAGGCAGGATAATGAACCCAACGAGAACCACAGGCAACATGTAATAATTTAAAATACTGCGCTGCACAAGTCTTTTGGTACAAACCTGATTCTAATAAATAACATAATGAAAAACGTGCAATTAGTTAGTTTGTGTTCCATTATCTTATAAAAAAAACATCTTTTACAGATTGAGTATTTCAAAAGTCAGCATTAATCGCTGCATAAAACATATCAGTAATTTACAAACATCTGCATAAAAAAATAGGAAAATAATAGCACAAAGGAAGCACAAAAATATTGAAAAACTGTTTTGTGTGCTAATCACTTGCCACCAAATGCTGCATTTAAAAGTTTCTCTAGAAAAATAAAATAAAATAAAATCAGACAATCATTCTATGAACCTCTTTCAAAAGTACAGAAACTGAAAAAAAAATAGTCATGTTTAATACATTAAGATACATATTCAAATAGGTTTCAAGCAGGCATTACTTGTTTTTCATCAACACGTCATTTCTTCTTTTTTTATTGGTCAGATGTAATATTCTAATCCGTAATGTGTTTTTATTAGCTGTACACACAAAAATCACAATTAACTAAATTAAATGCTTGAAAACATCAATCTGAGTATTATAACTTATATACTTAGTGAATTGAGTTACTGAACTAGATTAACTTTTCAGTGATTTCCTCATTTATTAAATGGGTCCTTATAATGGAGAATTAGAGAAATAGAACATTCAGATTGCCACAACCCGAGTGGTTGACACAGCAAACATTGCACCTGCACTTTACCCAGAACACTATAACCCCACAGAGAAACATGGTGTGGGCAAAATCATGTTGTGGGGATGTATTTATTCAGTGTGGGGAAGAAAAATTGTTCAGACTACAAGACAAGCCTAAAACTCAACATGTTAGAGGCTCCACAAGACTTGAGACTGTCCCCAGTCCAGCAGGACAACGACCACGCTTATCCATGTGTTAGAATGGCCTAATCAAAGTCTAGACCAGGGGTCTTCAAATCCATGCATGTGTCCTGCAGTTTTTGTGCAACACACCAGAATCAATCAGCTGAATTACATTCTCAGTATGAAGTCAAGTTCTCCATAGTGCTAATAATGATCTCCTTATTTGACTCGGTGTTGAAGCAGAGACACATCTACAGGTTGCAGGACTCCAACCCAACAGGCCCGGATTTGAGGTCCTCTGGTTTATACCTCTAGAAAGTGCAAGATTTATATGGTCATATTTCTAAATAAAATATGGCCTAATTCAATTTTGGACAAGGGATTCCTGACTTTAGTTTTACCACATTCTGATTATCTTACAACAGCAGGTGCCAAACAAGACTGGTCACTCACAAAACACATTAATGTTGCACAATGTATGACACAATACAAAGACAACTTCTGTCCCATTCTTTAAGGGAGTGGTAGTTAAATAAAATTAACAAAGGAGATTTCATCAATTCACCATTTAGCAAATTATAAAGTAGCATAAAGGTAAGGATTTAGTCACGTTGTGTTGTGTCACGTGGTCTGGTGTGACGGAATTAGTTCACGTTTAATGAGCTATGAGAGAAACAAAGTAGCTGTAGACAGGCAGGTTGTTATGCGATTTATGTGGATTTTTATCCGTTTCTTATGAAAAAATAAACCTTATAGGAGCTTTACGACAAAGTATCATTGAATGAATGATAAGTGCATGTCAAGAGAGAGCTAACAGGGCGTGTTGAAGTCGATCAGACGACCCAGGCCCACTTATTCTCACTTCTGCTGGACAACCATAGCATTTGAGGTTACTTCCAACATTTACGAAGCAAACGTATCTCTGCAGAAGAACCTTTTGCATCCCCCCGTGCTTAAGAGTTAAAAACAAACGCCTAAAAACGTCCAGCTCTTTCTAAGGTGGTCTCTCTCTTACCTCAGTCGGTCACCGACTTCAACCCTGCGTTTCTTTTTCTCGCTCTTTGCAGCGGACAGCTCCAGGAAACTCTCCCGTGTCCTCTGTCCATCGTGGAGGCTGACGTCGCCGTCCACTAAGCTCGCCGTCCCCGTTGCAGAATCCCCGTTCGCCGCCCGCACCGTCGCAGCTCGCCCCGCTATAAGAGTCGCCCTTCTTCTGCGAGTCAGAGCCCCATTTACATTCAAGTCACTCATAATGACCCGAATTAAAACTTGCAAAACTTTTACTGCGTACTACTCCCCCTTTTTCGACTCCTTGCTCGGGGACATACCGCGCTTGTTGACACAGTAAGCACTCAGTCTGTAATGATTCAGTATTAAAGGAGGAAGTGAACTATGGGGAAAAAGAAAAAAAAAACAAAAAAACAATCCACCCAGGGCTCAGATTTCCAGAGTTGACTTTGAAGTGGGAGTGAATTCATGAAGCCACGTAAGTTTGGTAGGTGAAACCAGTCCAGCAGTTTGAACTCGTTTGACTGGTGGAAACTGTAACCAGCAGATGAGTCCTATCCCGGAGCTATCACTCATTTCATAAATAACAAGTGGAGACGAGTTTCAGCGACGAAACAAACATGATGGAAAAAGCCAGGTAATGTTTAGATCACGGAATGCAAGTTACATTAGGGGTCTTGAATGAACTATATATTGAAAGTGTAAGATAAAGTTTTCTGTTTATTATCTTACGTCCATCTTAAAAATGTCATGAAGTAAAAAAAAAAAAGAGCGTCGAGGCGGCTTGCAAACCCAAAACAACCGTGTCGAGCTGCTGCTTTACCGTGTTTTACTTCCTACACCACATGGACATCACTTCCTGTCTGAAACTATCCCATTTGTTTGTGTTGTCAGAAAATCGCACTGTTTTGAATGTAGCTGTTTGACATATTTCTTATGGAATGATCTCCAAGTATTTAAGAAAAATAACATAAAAAGCATCAGATATACAAGCCTCACATGTAGAAATGTACATTTAATGAGATTCTTTGTGATGATAATAATAATAATAATAATAATAATAATAATAATAATAATGACACCTACAAAGATATATAAAAAGAGCCCTGTTAGTTAATATTTTTGGTAAAAGTTAACTCTGCAGCCATCTTTTACTGTGGCTGTGGGGAGCGATGTTTTTGTAGCCGATACTAAAACCTGCTACTTTTTCTTAAAAATACTTAGATGTGTGATTCAACTTCATCTGGACAGTGTGATACTATCAATAAAAGGACAATGTAGCAATTTTTACTTGCTGGTGTTTTAATTATTTTAAATAAGACAAGAAGAACCAAAATGCACTTTTTGCTCATTTCATTTGACCACAAATAAAAAAGAAATGGCTTATATTTAGTCGTATATACCTCTTCAAAAATATATATTTAACAAAAAACTATCAAAGATGCATTAAAGATTCTTCTATAGTCTGCAAAAACCCTCTTTAAGTCTCTTCACAACGGATTAGAAACCATCTTTAAAGTATTTTAAAATCAAAAGGAAGATTAGTGAACTGATCCTTTGAGCACATTCATGATCTTCATATGGACTAACATGAAAATTAGTTTGACACAACTGTCCAGAGGACACTGAGAATTATATTAAGTAGTGCTGAGTGTATAGGAACTCTTCTAAATGTTTCTCACCCATGTCCCACTGGTCTGCACTAAAGTATGCATTCCTGAATTGAACCAGAGAACTACCCTCCTGTGACGATTACCTTGCTTTCATCTGCAACAGCTAAACATCATCATACTCACCTGATTATAAACAGCTGAGCACCAAAAGGAAGGGTCTGACTTAGATGCTCTTTGGTAAACATTCAGACCAGTGACAGGGAGTGTAATGATTTCATTATGAAGTAGCCCAAGTGTTGAAGTTTTGGTAATTCCAGTCTTGCAGTTGTGATATAGGAAGTTGCTGGAGCATCTAACGACATGACAGTCATTTAAAATCTTATGACGGGGTTAAAATTTGTGTTTCCAAGACATGAGGTGGTTGCATTGTGCAGCTACCAATGATTTTTGGTCTTGCTGAGTCCAACACAGTGTGGCAACACATAATGTATGGTGCAAGGAATTTGCACAATTTCATAACTTTGTCTAATGGAAACTAGAAACTCTTTCCCCATCAAACTCTGTCTGATGCTGCCTCTGGGTCTTGTGGTCTTCCCTCATTCTTCTGACATGCTTTCACAACCTCTGGTTGCACTCATGATGTCATTTCTTATACCCATGCTAGGTATATTTCTTGCTAATCAATTCATACATACTCACCACTGGTCCAAACGTCTACCAAACTACATTAAATACGACCAATTTTAACTGACATAGCTGAACCCCTTTCTCAGGTGTTAGCTCTAAATGACTTTTGCCATAGAAAATTGGTGAAATTTCAAGCATGTTTTCATTGAAACTTTCATTGGAAGGTAGTTGTCCCTTAAGTGTTTTTTACAGGTTTTGTGTGAAAGGTTGTTGAAAATCTTCTGTTTAACGTGAATGCCCTCTCTGTCCATCATGGCCGTGCATGCTTATCCATACTAGGGTGAGAAGTGTTCAATAGTATTGATCAATCTTTATCAGCTCTTACTGTCTATAAGGCTGTCTTTTAGAGTAATGGGCCTGTCTGCAGCTGTTTGGATAAGAGACCTTGGAGAAGAGTCAGTAACAAACTTTTGATCAAGTGTGTTAACTCAAAACTCTTTGTTGGCAGGCTTCCTGCACAGCCTCAAAGTGCTGAATTTCATTTCAAGATTTTTCAACTCTTGATATGTATGGAAGAAGAAAATAAATTGGAGAAAGGAAAGATCTTTTGTTGGTATTTATTTTCTTTCTCTATCACTCTGCCTAAAGGGGATGGGATGTAAAGTCCCTCCTTCCCCTGTCTGTATTTCCTTCCTTCTGTCCTCGTTTCTTTCTCGCTTTTGTCCTTTCAGTCTTGTATCCTGCCTTCCTTCTTTTTGTCCTTCTGCCCTTCCTTTTTTGTGTCCTTTCTTATTTAATTTTTTTGCGTCCTATGTAGCATGCAGCAAATGAGGGGATGTCTCAGTGTCTCTTTTGTCAGGCCACCTTGTAAGCCAGTAGAGGGAGTCCAAAGCTTAAATCTTATTTCTAGCTTTTTGCAAGTTAGTCAGTTGTTTTATTTCCCATTTTAGTAATTAAGTTCAGATAATTTAGGAAGTAAACTACTCTATTTGCTTAACATAATTTATTAATGAATTACATGTTGTTGTTTTTTTATTATTATTTTTGTTTTAAGTTATGGTTAAAAGACAACTTTTTAAGTAATGAAGAAATTAAAAATAAAAGGTTTGTAATAAGGGTCTGCCGAACTTGGACTTTGTGCCGTTTTTCTTCTGCAATACCCAGAAGACACTGTGTTGCGTGCAAGCCTTCGAGTGCTACATGGATCAAGTTATTTTGATAACAGCAAGCCATTTAAAATTTAGAGAATAAGAGGTTTTATTCATGCATTATTCATCGTTTCTGTAGGGACTCTAAAATCAAGGTTTTATAAAGTCTGCCAGTGCTGCAATAGGAAAATAAAATGCACAACAAATTTCTTATTAATATTTCTGTCTATTGAATGTTTTTATACTCTTCTTATATGTTAAAAAAATTGACATTTTTCTTTTTTTTAAAATCAATTTAACTTACACTTTTGCTAACATTTTTCTTTTATTTATATTTATATTTTATCTAAGAACTCACGCTCATGCAACAATTGAACATTTTACAGTTACACACATTGCAGTTGATGTTACACAATGAAAGCTCGTTACATTTTACATTGTACATACAGGCAGGTTATCTGAAGACTTTTCATGTCAACTGAATGTACTCATCAAATTGTTGACAAATTTAAGTGTTACAATATAACCTGCACAACAACTGAATCCAAGAGGAAATGAGAAGTAGGTTTTTGTTTTTATTTAATGTATCTGTGAGGGAAAAGTTTTAAGATCCCCTAAGCTCTGGACCCCTTTTCCCTTTAATTTACACTTTATAGACTTGTCTAAAAAGTAGCTAAAGTCTCATCTGCTTACATAGTTGAGCTTTCTTATGTAATGCTTTATTTGTGGTTACGTGCTTTTTGTTTATTTTATATATTTTATTTTCAAAATTTTCATATATTTTTATTCCACTTTTATGTATTTAGAAATGGACTATATATATATATATATATATATATATATATATATATATATATATATATATATATATATATATATATATATATATATATATATATATATATATATATATATATATATATATATATATATATATAGCTAAGATGTACATACTTGCTTGCTTACATATTCTTAGGCACACTGATGAATTACCATTTTAAGCTGGAAAGTAACAAATAATTATAAATTCTTACACTTGCTAAAAGATAGATGGCAGAGGAGGAGTAACTTTCTAGTTGAAAAAAAAAGAACATACTGGCTGATAGGGAAAAAAAAGAAACATGATACAGAGCCAAGAGGGAGCAATGAGAGAAAGAAGAAGATGGGTGGATTTGAAGAGAGAAGGATTCCACTTTCAGCATGCCGTATATCTCCATCTTTTTTCCTGCCTCCATCTGGAGAGGCACAGCGAGCGAGAGATGTGTGTTTGCCCTTGCTGGTTGTAATGAAGCCATGGAAGGATAGATGACTGACTCTAACGTAGGCAGAGGAGAATCTCACAGCCCAGCATCACTCAGCTGACCCGAGTGTGTTTATGCGTGCGACAACGGAGACTGATGCTGATTATATAGACCAGTTGGAGAGATAAAGGTGTCACCAGGTAGACAGAGGAATGAAGAAGAAGTGCACGTGGCGTCTGTGGTTAACATGTGCCCCTGGATGTGCTTCTGCATGCTCCGCTGCCTGTTGTGCATTTGGAAGTATATGCACATAAATCTGAATCCAAGGCACGCAAGTGTGCACTTTTCTCCGTGTTTGTTCATTAATACATGACGGCAAAGTTTGTTTTTTTTTCTTGGCAAGTACCAATTGAAACATGCACCTGTGAGCATGAAGTGCACAGTATAGTATATGTGTACGTAAGATACAGAGACAGATAGAGGCGTCACCATGCTGCTGAGGTGCTTGGCACCACGTCAGCACTTCTGCAGTTCAGCCAAGGACTCCCGAGCAACACGTACATCCATCTCCATGATTTGGAGGGAGGGAAAGAAGGAGAGGAGGAGAGCTAAAATCAGCGAGAGCGATTTGAGTGGCTGATTCCGGACTTTTCTCTTTGACTTACCTGGGAATAAATCTGCTTGCATGGCAGCCAAAAATGCCACATATTTTTACAACTCGATTAAGACGCTGAAGATTTATTCAGAACATTGTCAGCATTTTGTTGTGTTTTCTTTTATGTATCTGTCTTGATGTGGCACGATGTGAACAGATGTGAACAGATCCTCCTATTGTTTGCCATAAACTCTTAAAATGTATTCTATTGACTTCATAACCAACACGTATGCTGGAAGTGCCACAAATTCCCAAATATACCATTAAAACATCACTGTTAGTCTGTTAGTAGTTTTGATGTGTTTCAAATAAACTATATGCCTCTCTCTCTCTCTCTCTCTCTCTCTCTCTCTCTCTCTCTCTCTCTCTCTCTCTCTCTCTCTCTCTCTCTCTCTCTCTCTCTCTCTCTCTCTATATATATATATATATATATATATATATATCTCACCCTCCGCGGGTGGTCTCTCTCTTTCATCCTCTGAGCTCGGGTCCTCTACCAGAGGCCTGGGAGCTTGAGGGTTCTCCTCCAGTATCTTGGCTGTGCCTAGAACTGCACATTTCTGGACTGAGATGTCTGATGTTGTTCCTGGGATCTGTTTGAGCCACTGCTCCAGTTTGGGGGTGACTGCCCCGAGGGCCCCGATGACCACAGGCTCCACTGTGGTCTTCACCTTCCAGGCCTTCTCCAGTTCCTCTCTGAGGCCCTGGTATTTCTCCAGTTTCTCATGCTCCTTTTTCCTGATGTTGTGGTCACTTGGTATTGCTACATCCACCACAACGGCTTTCCTCTGTTCTTTATCCACCACCACAATGTCCGGTTGGTTCGCCATTACCTTTTGTCTGTTTGGATCTGGAAGTCCCACAGGATCTTAGCTCGGTCATTCTCCACCACCTTTGGGGGTGTTCCCCACTTTGATCTCGGGGCTTCCAGTCCATATTCTGCACAGATGTTCCTGTACACTATGCCCGCCACTTGGTTATGTCGTTCCATGTACGCTTTCCCTGCCAGCATCTTGCACCCTGCTGTTATGTGCTGGACTGTCTCAGAGGCCTCCTTGCACAACCTACACCTTGGGTCTTGTCTGGTGTGGTAGATCTGAGCCTCTATTGCTCTGGTGTTTAGGGCCTGTTCCTGGGCGGCCAGGATGAGGGCCTCTGTGCTGTCCTTGAGTCCAGCTTTCTCCAGCCATTGGTAGGATTTCCTGATATCAGCCACTTCAGTTATTTGTCGGTGGTACATCCCATGTAGGGGCTTGTCTTCCCGTGATGGTTCCTCCAGCACCTCGTCCTCTGTTCCCCATTGCCTGAGACATTCGCTGAGCACGTAGTCTGTTGAGGCTTTGTCCTTGATGTATTTATGGATCTTGGATGTTTCATCCTGGACAGTGGCTCTCACACTCACTAGTCCTCTGCCTCCTTCCTTACGGCTTGTGTACAGTCTCAGGTTGCTGGATTTGGGGTGGAACCCTCCATGACCAGGATTTATGTAATCTTTTTATTTTTATTTTGCCTAAAGTCACATACACTGTTCCAGAAAAAAACAACCTCATACCAAATATGAAGCACAGAACTGGGAGTGTCATGGTTTGGGGATGTTTTCCTGCAATAGGACTTTGTCAGCTCAGTATCAAAGAAGCTACCATGAATTCTGCTGCATATTATAGAGTGTTTAAGGAAAATATCATCTGTGAAAAAAAAGAGAGATAAACCTAAGATGTGCCCTGTAATATGACAATAAGCCAAAACATACCACTGACACCATGCTCCACCTTCAGGTAGCAAAGTCTGGAAGTTAGCTGTCTCTTTTTGGTTTTGGGCCCAGGAGACAGAGGCCAACAGTTTATGTTTTAACTCATGGTAAAACAGGGCAGATACTCTTTCACTCTGATCAGCAAGTGCATTTCATCTGCACATGAATTGATAATTTCATAAAATGTGTATTTTTGAGTTGTTATGTTATCTAGAGGCCCCAGAAACCAAATAATTGTGTATTTTGATTTTGATCTGGAATAAATCCATACTTATAGCTACTTTTGAAAACAAGTATTTATTATTTATTTTTTGCCTCACAGGTGTTCTCGTTGACCTTGCAACATAATCTCTTGAAATGTTGCACTGACATCGTTGCGCACTGGTTGGAAAAACTGCAAAAAGCAAACTTTAGCTTTTTTGACATCATCTCAGTTGTAATTAGAAGCAGAATTGTCAATATTGGCATTCAAACTCAAAATTTTTGCTCAAATGGAAAATTACAGTGACAAGTGGTCAGGTCGGTGAATTGACAAGCTTCATAATTGGTGAGAAATTATAACATAGGATTCTGTTATATTTCATGATTTATCACCTTAAGCCTGATTTTTTTTAAGAGGATCAAACCATCCGTTTCCTCGTTCAAGTGAATTCAAACCAATTGTATACACATTCCAAATAACTCTAATGCTCAAACACTGCAATCAAGTTCAGTTTATTAGCTACACTGGCTAAAGAGTTCTCCATATAGAAAAACCCAGCAGACTGCATGGATTCATTGATTTGCAGCATTCACTCCTCCTGGGCAAGCACGTGGCAACAGATGACAGTCACTTGTCACCGTTGTTGACTTTGCAGCAATCCCTTGTGCTGAACATGATTGTAGCAATAGTGGAAGAGAAAACTCATCAAATGAAGTTGCTGAATAACAACAGATCTTTTTTTTAATGTGTCACATCAGATAAAAACACTTGTATCATCAGCTAATGAATACCTTCTTTTTTCTGTCTATGCAACACTTTGGCTCTGAGTCATGAAAACTAACATATAACAAACATTAGTAACGAAAAGCAAGCTGTCTCAGTGGAATCACAATGGTTGAAAAAACATATCTTTGCCTGATTAAAAGTATATTTTAAAAATAGCCTTCAAGCCAGTATTAAGCATACTTTTCATTAATCCAACATTTCTGTGTAAAAATACTTTATGCTTAAATGGCACGTTTTCATCCACTGTAGGCAGAAAATAATCACATTTAACAGAAGCAAACCTCGTAAACATCAGTGTTTGTGATGTTTTATACAAAGTGTTTCACTTAGTGAATTGAGTAACTGAAATAAATAAAGTTTTCAAAAAATATTCTAATGCATTTAATGGGTCTTCTTGTTGTTTATTACAATATTTTTGGCTTTAGGGTGAACCACTGCAACTCCAAAGCCCACAATCACGATGTGTTTGATCTTAAATACCTGTGATTGTAGACACATGCGTCATGTTGACAATGTTGTCAACTCGAGTATGAATCACAACCTTTCACATGCCACCTTCACTCTGTAACGCAGACAGTTCTCTCGCTGTCATTCAGCCTGTATGTCGCTGAAGAATAAGGCAAAAATATCCAGTCTGATTACGTCACGTTAAAGGTTACAGTCAGGGCAGCTTCTCTCTTTTGTTACATGTTTGGAAGAGAAGCAGCAGGTTTTGCGCATCCCAAAATAGGTTTATTTGAACTACGTGGAGCATTAGTGGGAGTAGCACAGAAAGTGAGGGTTGAGACAGTTTGTTTTAGAAACATCCATAGTATCTGTGCGTGTAGATGAAGCAGAGCATGTTTAACAGCTAGCCTGGGGAAATGTCATTCCCTATACGAGTGTGATGTAAAAAGAACTCATTTTGGATGAACCAAACTGACTGACTGAACAGAGAAGCATTTTATCCGTTTCATTTTTAGGCGTCTGTGTTTTCTCTTCTGTGAAATAAGTGAAATTGCTCTCCCCACCCAAAATAAAGACTTTTATTGGATCTGGTCTTCCTGGAGGGGACATTAAACCTTACATGCAATGCGAAGTGAAGGCATTGTCGTTTGGTTTTGGGATAACATTTATCTTAGCTGAGCTCATACAGTCGTGAAAAATTTAGGAAACTTTGCAACAGCCTGCATGTTTTTCTAACAAACACACACAGGCGTTTATTATTTGGATACTAAGTAGTTTAACTATTTAAAATAAAATAGAAAAGAGAAAAGAGTTTCTGGGGACAAATAAATTAATGCAACCCTCAATTTTTTTCCATTTTATAGTTACACAGGTGCATGTGTTATAGGAGCATATGCTATGAATACTGTTACTATGCATTTTGGAGGATGTTTTCCCTTTTTAAAACCTCAGACATTCACTTCCACAGCTGTATGGAGAATAATCTACAGGCGGAAGACATTAAAACATGTTCAGCCTGAGTGCAGATTGTAAAATGCTGAAAGGAATCTTCAAACCCCCCCCAAAATGTCAGCTATAGTCAGCTATTGTTGATACTATAGCATACAGTCACAGCGCACAGCAGAAGTTTGAATCCTTCTTAGAAGGATCCTTTTCTTTGGACAAATTGGTTTAAAAACAGAATTAATTGCACAACAGAGGTCATATTTGGCATAAACCAATACAGCATTGCAGGAAAGGAGCCTCAGACCAACTGTGAAGCATGGAGCTTCAGAATGTCCTTTGGGAATATATATATATATATATATATATATATATATATATATATATATATATATATATATATATATATACACACAGTATATAAGCTACAACTGAAGCAGATCCAAACCCTGAAAATCCACCAAGAAAGGAAGTCCTCGGCCTAGTCAAAGCCCAGCTCTTGATCTCATTGAAATGTTGTGGGACATCATGAAACATGCTGTCTACAAAGCATTCCTGACAGAGCTGAAAGTGAAAAGTGGAGGAAATTTTCCCCAGACTGATATGGAAAATAGCGACAAGAAGTGTTTCACTGATGCTATTTCAGCCAAAGGAAGCAGGAGAGGTTATTATTGGAAAGGGTTTTCTAACTTTTTCAAACTGTTTCCTTTTGCAGACAAAAAATAGCTTCGACATTGACTTGACCATACTTAATCAAATAGTTTCCTTGACAGTGTGGTTGGACTAAGGCTAGAGTAAAATTGAAGTCCATTAGAGAAAAAATTAAGACCCAAACCTTGAGTAATTTATTAATATGTGAGCAGTAGTAGTAATATCAGTATTATTATCTTTTCTGTATCTTTAGTTGTATATTTAAGCATAATGTCTGCATGACGTCAGGCAGACAACAGTTTTGCTGCTGTGTGGCAGCATCAGTCAGTCTACTGTAAATGCACTTATGCTTAATACTCTTCTCCTACATGCTACTTTGAAATATGTCCACCAGGTGAGGAACCACTTTATGGGTGCATTAATTTATGCTCACGATTTTTCTATTGCATTGGCATTAAAATACAAAGGCATTGTATTTTAATGTATGAAATCACTAAAAGAAAAAAAAACAAAACATGCACACCATCCTGTCATTGATATGTGCACCATTGTCTGACTGTAGCTTTTTGCAAAAGTGCTTTGGGTTTTGATTTATTTTGATTTATAGTTATGGAAAAGGAAATTAGATAAATATTCAACGCATCGAGTCATATAAAGTGAGAATAATTGTTAGACTCAATATTTAATATTTTAATGGCACAAAAACAGACAGTTGATGACTTTGGCACTATAATCCTGCTGCACTCTAACCAAAACGTATCACAAATATTTTATTGCGGCCTTAGAAAGTTGTGCCTGCTTGTGACATTATGTTCTTCCTTTAATAGTGTTGCAAATGGTACGGTAAGCGTGTTATTTATACTTTAACCTTTCAAGAGACACTTTCTTTTCCTTTATCCATAAATGTTAGTGGTCTGGTGTGACATTACAAAAAGAGGATATTAACCCAGTTTTACCTCAGAGGGTGTCCAAGGGTAAAATGGGAATGGAGAAGGTTTGAATTTCAGAGAGTTGTAATAAAAGAGGAAAAGTGCTCTTCAGTGACCATGTCATGAAGCATTTTATCAAAGCTTTTTAACTAATGCAGCTCATCCGGTGACCTTATCAGGCTCACGATCAGCGAAAGCACAAATCCCAACTATAGTCTTTGCTCATATCAGGGATTTTTGGATTCAAATGTCATCGTATGCATATTGCATCATTTGTGTTTAGATCAAAGGAAAATGTACTAGTTCAATCAGGCAGCCTGCTGCTGTTTACGTTGCGTTCCTGTTTTCAACAACTTCATAATCAGATGCTTTTGTTTTGCTGCGCCGTTTCGGAGCCGTACATTGAGGCGCAGAGATCCCCAGCATACAATTACATTTTATCTCCTGCTCATTATTTTTACACACATGCAAACTGTTGAGCAGATGTAGAATTAGAATGCGGTAAGCATACGAACAATTACTTGGTGTCATACACGCACAGCATCTAATGTTTATCTCATTCGTAAGGAATGGCGCGTTTTGCTTGAACTATTCTGATATAATGCACCAGAATTCAGTGATTTCTCCAGACTCAGCTCCTCTCTAATTACACGATTTTCACTGCAGACTCAAATAATTAATCTAGATCTTTAGTTGTTGTCTGCCCTGTTGCTGGTTGGTAATAAATCAAATTACCCTTCAGTATTCTTCACAGACGGTGTCAACAGGGTGGATATCTTGTGACTCTCCTGTTATCCGTACAGAGAGTTTAGCAGCCATGGGCTGAATGAATGGGCATGTAGAGCAGCTTTATCTTCCAGTAAAGGGGAGTCGTATGAGCCTGGTGGTTTTGGTGCCTCTGCCTCTTCTTCTTTCCAATATGATGCTAATCCTGGTAAATGACGTTTAAAAATTACCTGATATGCATCTTTGTTTCATTTTGTACCATATTTCCAGTAAATAGGCATGGGAAAGGAGCTTGTTGGTCAGCTTCTTCACTGCCATTACTCAGGCTGTCCTGTGTGGTTTGACTCCTCCACGAAACAGGATCATACTGCAACAAACATTCGCAGAGATGATCATCAGGCCTGACCTTCTCTCTGTCTAGGAGTCGCAGATGTCTGAGGGCAGCTAACATCTCTCCGGATCCCACACATCCTGGACACAAACTGTTTCAGTTTTTACCTTTAGGCTGGCGCTATAAAGTGCTATTTGCAGAAAAAAACTAACAAAAAAAAAAAAAAACAGCCACCACAGTGAAAGGCAGTGACTTCCTGTAGGCTGTCTTCCTGATGAACACAGTGAACATCTTGCAGCCTGAGTAGTTCACTATTCTACTGTCAAAAAGTCACAACAATCCTTCTTTTTATATTTCTTAAAATGTAGTAAAAATGGTAGAAAACACATGTATGTGTTGTTCTTTTATCCTAATTTTATTTGTTTTAAAGGTTATATATTAATAATTGATGATAATTGATATTAATTTATGCTTGGAAACCAAAGTAAAAAGAAATCCTTATTAAAGTTCATAATATTGGAAAATAAAGCTGATTCTGTCTGAGTATGGTTAAAAAGTTGTTTGGCTTGATCAACTGATCAACTGGGACTAATAATAGTAATACAATAAAAAGCTAAAATTGGTGAGAAAAATGATATTCAAATCTTAGAAATCTACATCAGTGATCCATACTTTAAAATAGATCATAACAAATTAGTCCACACATGAAGAAAATGGATAAGTAAAAAGACTTAAAAAGCAAAGATTATCTTGAACCTATCAGTCTTTCTATCGTGTTCCTTTAGTGTTAGAGTATTGCTATGCTTAAATGAGTGTCAGATGCTTTAAAACCGAAACATTCACAAAATGTGAAGTGTCGAAAAGCATAGTGTCAGTGACTTCTGAACTTCTGAACTGCTGTGCCGTTTGAACCATAGTCTGGAGGTAGAAAGAACGCAATTTCACCATAAACCATCCAGGTGCAGCTGTGAAACAGAGACAAATGTTTTTACCCCTAACTTCAGTTGTGGACTCATTTTCTTTTATTTCTTTGTAGATATTTAAATTTAGAAAAATCTTGATATATACAACATTCAATTTGTCTGGTGTAAATGTTCTTGTAATAAAAGAGCTACATTTGGATGGAAAGGGAAATGATCTAAAATCAATCAAAACTGGTAACAGTTGAAATCAGATGTGCAAGCATTTATCTTTGAAAAGAAATCAAGCATATTTGTTTCTATCTTTAGAAATCGTAATGATGATAAACACTCATGTTTCTAATGAAAATGAATGTGCACTTTAGTAATATTTTACTGAGATGTAAGACAATGTTACAATGTAAACACCTGAGGATGTGATGTTAATAGATCATTTTAATAAGGTTTTAATTTCATGTTAACAGCGTACATTGTATTTACATATTTCCTCATAACAGCATCAAAACCTGCATCCGGTTTAAGCATGTGATGATTCTGCCGTGTTTGTGTTAATGAAGGCAGAAGACTGTGTTTATTTGGAGCAGCTTAATTAGCAGCAACAGTAATGAAGCCACATGGGACACTGTGTTGGTATCTGGACAGCCGGGATATGATGATTATTTAGACTGGATTTGTCCAAGAAGTCGCTTCTTTTTAGTTTTCACACAAGCACAGACACAATACAAACAGACACATGGACACACACATGCAAGGACTTGAGCTTTCTTCTGCTGCCAGCCCGAGTGTGTGCATGAGTCCTCTATGTCTGCATGTTATGTTTGTGTGTGTGTGTGTGTGCGTGTGTGTGTGTGTATGTTTGTTTGTTTACCTGTTTATGTTCAAATGTGGATCTTTGGCTACAAGTGTCTAAATTTTGTATGTGCATAAGTGCTGTAGCGTGTTCCAGCTTTTTGAAGTGGAGCAACATAGAAGGTACTGTGTTGCATGGCATCCTTATTAAAGATCAGACGATTTTGTGCCTCATTGCTGCTTCAAATCTGCAGAAATTATGCGTCTGTTTCTTCATTTGTGTCTCTGTGCCTTTCATGTCGTTGGGATTTTTGTATTCAGTACGAGCGGAGAAGAAAAGTGTTGTGTGGCTGGGTGTTGGAATGTGTTACAATTCAAAGAAATCCGATGTTTACAAGAACAACATTTCCTGCTGCATTATAAAAAAAAACTGTAAGAAACCTCAATCAAATAAATTGAGTTTGGAAAACAAATAGCAGCACACTTCATTTCCCTGTGGGTGTTGGGAGTAATGAGGTTTGCTAAAGTGACACAGGTACAGTTGTTTACTGTGGAGGGATATTAGATTCCCCTCCCCTAAATTTGAAATTAATAATAAGTGCATGTACTTCTGTTGTAAAGAGTCATGAACATTTTTAATGTTTTATTTCAGCTTTGACTGGTTTCCACACAGTGTGCTCACGTGGCCTAAATAAAAAAAAAGGAAATTAGGGAAGTAAAGCCCTAAAACAGGGGATATAACTGGATGTGTGCAGAATTTAGCCAGAGAAATATATATTTTTTTAATTATCTGAACATTAACTTAGAAGATGTCAGATATAGACGTGAGATAACTCCCCCATCTACAGCATCATTGGGGTTTGCAGTTTCAGTTTTGCTCAGTGAAATCCTACAAGAGATGATTGGGGTGTGGAGAATTTTCCTTTTTCCATTAGGTTCTTGATGTATGAGGTTGAAGAAGAGTCAGTGAGTTGAATTTATGAATTCCATTTATTAAGACTAAAATACAGCTGGTCCATTTGTTTGTTCACGCTATCCTTACGGGCTAACAGAGCCAGATGGCATCAAACAACAGTTTGTAATTCTCTTTGTTAGCCTCTATCTAAGCTACGCCCTGAACAGGGCGTTCCCTACTGTGTCATTTCCCTTAGCCTTCGGTTTGAGGGTGTTTCCTAACATGTTAGCTAAAAGAGATAGAGGAAAACACAGAGTTATTTATTCTCAACAGAGGTCTGTTTTAAATGCTCCAAATTTGTGTGTTGGTACTTTTTTTGTATACAGCCATAACCATGAAAGGACAGGAGAACTAATGAAAGCTGATGGACAGATGGAAGGTGCTGAATAGTATGCAATCCTGTCAGATGCTAAAAAAGAGTAAGACTGGTGCACAGATAAAACATTTAGCAGGACAGGGACCCTCACCATACCATCAGATCAACAATGGAATAGTAAGAACAAAGTGTTGGAGGTAGAATTTTATTGCAAAGAATTGACAACAATTGCAGTTCAACAATGATGTCCAGAGGATCTCAAACCCTTTCCTGTCTGTCCTCCCTTTATTTCTATGATGTCACAACAAGAAGCTCCAAGGAGTCATGCCACTTGAACAGATGTTATATAAATTTCTTCTCAGATCTTGTGGCCTAACATATGTGTACTATTCTACAAGACACTTTAAAGAAAAACGACATGATGCAATTACAACTTGATGTTTAACAGGATGTTTAAAATCGAAATCAAATTTAGAAAATTTACACTAACAAAAAAAAAAAAAAATCCTAGTGACATACAGCTCTGTCCGCACACGGCTGAGTTCCTATCAGGTTTATGAGGATATACTAAAATGATTTACAGCCCACTACAGAACTAGGGTAAAAATCCATGAATCATCAAGGGTTGATTTCATTAAGTGTCAAGCTTTGGGGAAAAAAAAAAGTTTGCTTTACCACCTACAGGTGGCGGTATTGAGCTCTTTAAAGCTTGCTGTCCACTTGTGTCACTCCAACCTTAAGACTGAGCTCTACAAGGTTAACAAGAATCAGAAGAAGAAGGGAGGATCGGG
The DNA here is from genome assembly GCF_051168715.1 of Poecilia mexicana. NCBI lineage: Eukaryota > Metazoa > Chordata > Actinopteri > Cyprinodontiformes > Poeciliidae > Poecilia > Poecilia mexicana. The sequence goes on along the minus strand of NW_028263385.1, from coordinate 17,001,485 downwards.
ATAAAAACTGTATGACGAGTGGAAGTAAGAGTTAAAATAAATGACAAAATATTATTTTGCCTTATTTGTATAAAATACAAATAAGGCCTCTTGGAGGTGAGGAAAAATGTAAATATTGTTTACACAGTTATGCTAAAAAAATGAAGGCATTCAGTTAAACAAGACAGAGACAACAAAATGGCAAAGAAGTACAATGCATGATGAAGAGTGATGAACAACAGAAACAGGAAGACTGATGAAAGAGATGGAAAAGAGAACTGCTGGGATAAGAGATCGATACTTTACTGCTGGGTGCTGAAATGGTGGTGGCAACTGTCTGCCTGAGTTTCCTCCTTAGTGAGACACACACACGCACACACACACACACACAAACTTGCACAGCCATTCTTATTAGGCCATTGTATTGACTTCCATTCACTGTCGACATCCTAACACAAACTCTAAACCCAACCAGATCTTGCCTAAAGCAAACCCCAGTCCAATGTCAAATCACATCTTACCCTCTAACCTTGACCAGGATCCCAGAAATGATGTTTTGTCTCATTAGGATTGCAATTCAGTTCTCTTGAGGAATGCTGGTTCACACAAGGTCAGTCATTGTACCAGAAAAGGTCCCAAAATGCTATCAAAAAAGTACACACACACACACACACACACACACACACAAGCAGAATTGTCCATCGCTGACTTCGAGAGGACATTTTGCTGACTCACAGTGCGTCCATTCCCTTGAGACCTAATTTAGCCTAACTACAGCTTCCACTTCACTAACCCTGACCTCAACCTTAACCCAACCTTAGCTTAAAACATATTTTCACCACAAAGTTGGATAATTTACAGCGTGTTTGCTACCTGGATTGTTCAAATTTTAAAGAAAATGCATCAAGTTGTTTAACGATAACGAAGCAAACCCTGTCCGTCAACGGGCTGTAAACCATGGAAGTCTAAAGCGTCACTTCAGAAAAATGCACATATGAATCTGTGGTGTAGATTTTGGCAGAAAATCTTTCTGCGGTGACATTAGATTTAATGAATTCATAATTCTTAAGTTGGCCATTTTTCTTCTCATCTTTTACCTAAATGCCTGTTCTGTATAAGAGAAATCCCCATCAACCTTATCCCTCCTCTCTCCTTTTCTCTGCCAGTCTGGGAATGCTACAGGTGATGCCCTGGGCGAAAACAATGCTTGTGTAATTCTTCCAAATGCGCCCTTCTTTATATATATATATTATATTATAAGGCGTAGGAAAACCTCCAGCAGTTTGAGCCTCACAATCATGTGATGGACTTGAACTGTGAGCGGCCAGCTTAGGAGATGGATTTGTTGTCCTTTTAGCAGAAGGTTGCTGGTTTAGTCCAATTGTCTTAATTTCACATGCAGAAAAGTCCTTGGGCGAGATATTAAAATCTGAATTGCTCCTGTATCTCTTAGCTGTAATTTGGTGAATAAATGCTGTGTATTAACATATCTTTGTCAATTAAATGGGCCTCACATGCAGTTCCAGGTAGAGGTTTACATACATCATGAACATGAATGTAATGTTATTTTAAGTCTTAATTTATTGTAGATTTTTTCAGATTTTCTCTCATGCAAACAGGTTCTAAATTATATACATGTGATTTTTGTTGCCTTCAATTAGCTTCCGACATAAGTTTACCTGAATATTTGGAAAAAATTGTCCTGGCAAATTTGGTAGAAATGATTTAAAATGCATTCAGTTTTTGAGCTTTTAAAAACCATTCCTGGAGCGTATTGTAAGCCTTTCAAAATTAGCCTTGATTTGTTTAGATTCTTGTAGCAATAGATAATGTGTCAAAGTTTCAACCATCTGACCCAAACTGTCACCTTCAGATGAACAACTCGAGAAGTGCAGAGGCTCAAGCTGCTCACGAGCTGGAAAATGCTGGAACCTCGCTCGTCTACAATCAAGCATGTTTTACATCACCCTGGGAGTAGAGGGCACCAATCAAGAAAGAAAGGTTAGTAATATATTTCACAGATACAGCTTCCAGACATTTTAACGTCTTTCAACAACTTAAAAGACTGTTGAACTGCTTCAATAATTAAAAATTCACTCACTGACTATTTGTGGAACTAGCAAAGGACACATAGTACAAGATAATTAATTGGGTAACACTTTATTTGAAGGGGTGTGCATAAGACTGACATGACACTGTCATAAACATGACATAACATCTGTCATGAAGGAGTCTTTATGAATGTCTCTGAATGTTGTCAAGAAGTGTTAATTGGTAAATAATGACACTTTTAATGCAAAGTTGCTATAAAAGTTGCCTTGAAAGTCCATTAAAAGTGCCAACTTAGCATTATTTTGGAAATAATAGCACTTTAATGCAAAGCTGGCACTTTTAATGGACTTTCAAGGCAACTTTTATAGCAACTTTGCATTAAAAGTGTCATTATTTACCAATTGACACTTCATGACAACATTCATAAAGATTCCTTCATTTTCATGACAGGTGTTTTTTCATGTTTATGACAGTATCATGTCAGTCTTATGCGCACCCCATCAAATAGAGTGTTATCATTAATTGTAAAATAATTATCTTGCCCAGTAGGTACAGATCTAATATTATGTTGTTTGCTCTCCTTCCTTTCTCCCTTTAATTATCTTTGACTTCTCTACTACGTGCGTCGATTCATGTAATGGCAAAAGTGGCATTTCCGAACTTTAACCTGTGAAATGTTTGACTTTCTTCTAGACTGTCTTGTTCACGGCAATGCATTTCTTTTTAATAAAGTGCAGTTTTTGCAAGTTGTCACTCTAGAAACTAAAAATTTAAAAAGCGGCTTCTCATTCCTCAGACCCTCCAGGGCGGTTTCTGGGAATGTGCATAATACATGTCAGCGTGCCATCAAAACAAGCTAGAAGCATGTAGTCTATGGAGCTGCTTTAAAGGTTCATTGTGCACATTTTCTCTAGATCTTAATGCAGCAACAACTTTCAAGGAGACAGTATAGAGGTACAGTGCGCTTTGATATTTTTGAGAGCAGTCTCTTCTTATCCTTGTCCCTCCTAATCCCTGCTCATCAGTTTTTGCTCCGTGTTTTGGCAGCCACTCAGGCCACGTGTCGGTGGGGCTTGTCAGTCCCCGTCAAGCTGTATGTAGTAAGCAAACTTTAAAATGTTCCACCACTGAATAAACCATGTTGTTCACCTCAGAAGACTTTAGCGATGGATAGATTTACAGTTCCCATTGCTCTACTCTTCTGAAATGCAGCTCTAATGGTTTCACTTTCGGATTTAGCTTTTATTACGTTTTAGCTTGACTCCTGTACAGACCCATAAAAAGTGGTGAATATTTGTAAAGTGGAGGAAAACTGATGCAACGTTTTAATTTTTTTTCTAAATTAAGGCCTGAACAATGTGGGAAGAGTGGCTGCACGATCTTTCCCAAAGGTTCATTTAAACTCGCACTACAGGAAAAACTTCCAGATCATTTGTGTAATGTAGCTTCACAATGTGTAACACATTTTATTTGCGATATTAATTCAAATATTACCTGCCATAAAAATTTATGAATAATAATTGTCATAATTTAGTTTGAAGATTAAAATTCAGTAGAAAGTTGTATATTGGACTTATTGAACTTTAAAGAACTTACGCTGTTAAGTTATTTAAAATAGAAAACAGAAAATGAGAATATAATTGAAGCCTAGAAGGTTGTAATTATAAGATAGGATTATTTATTTGTCTCCCATGGGAGAAATTTGTCTGGGAAGAGGGAACAAGGCTGCAGCAAAGACAGAACAATAGTTGTATATTGGACTTATTGGACTTTAAAGAACTTACGCTGTTAAGGTGCCCAAAGGAAGACCTTTAGTTTTAGAATACACACATCATTATGAAATTAACTAAAGGTGTTAGCAGACTGTACAAGACTATGTCCCATGAGTTCATAGGAAATACAAATTACTCCACCTTTTCTCGTGTTTGATTATTGTGCAGTTTTACCAAATGTGATTAAACTGATTTTATTTTTGCCATTCTTTTTAAATCATATACTATTTTTACACTTACAATAAAGCACAAAAAGAAAACAGAAATAAGTATTCATTTTAGTACATGTGCAAATGAGCTAACCAACCGGATCGTGGCTCTGGGACGCACCAGGCGAACAAATAATTCAATCCTCGATGAGTCTACACTTTGTAGAGTCATTGACCTGCTCCAATTCCTTTGGGGTATGCTTTGTACAAATGTGTACCACAAAAAACATTTCATACTCTTTTGTAAAGAGCGATATTTAAGTATTGTCAGGGATTATGCATCTCAAGAGCCATTTCCTCCAATCAGCTCCTTCAGACTAGCAGCAGCAGCAATTAGGAAACACCTGTGGGGCTGCGCATCTGTTGAGTTCATCATATGAGTTACTTCTCAGTCCAACACAGCTGAGAACAGCTGAAATCTGCATCATGAAGAGCACTGTTGTGATGATGGAGTGTCAAAAAGAGTAGGAACTTCTTAAAGAGACAGAGGCCAATTTCAATGCATCATATTACATATGTCAAATTTCTTCTACATGTCATGTTTGATACATAACGCATTTTTAGAACAACTAAAGGTATTACAATTACTTGATTATAATATAAAATGTCTCTGTGACTGGAAGATAAATGACACTCTCCCCCCTTACTTTTATATTCTGTTATTTTCACAGAGTAAGAAATTGCCTTATTTCAACTGTATTTGGGAGACTTCTACAGAATCTGGTCCCTGTGTGGTCAAGATCTTGACGGAGTGTCAGAAACCTCACACAAACAATTTTGTTGCCCTTCTTGAAAGTGTCATCCAAACTATTTTAAATAACTAACATTATAACAAAGTACTGAGCCTTCTGATAACAACAGATGTTGAAAATATGATCTATAGGGAAAAAGTAATTGCATTGACTCCGGTATTAATCTCTGCTAACCTTCATGACAAATCCTTATAAAAATTAAATCACACCTCCCTGGGCAGATGTGTCAGTATTAAGTTATAGCTTTAATTATTACAGCCTCTTTGGCTTCCCAAAATGTTTAACCTACTTAAGGAGTCACTTCTTATCCGAGTCTAGAGTATATCTGCTATGTGAGTGACTAATGTGAGCGTATGTGAAGAGAGCAGTTGAGCTTGATTTTATACAAACCAGCTTTGGTCCTTGTGGTTTGGCAAAGCAAAAACAGAAGCTGGAAACATGGCTGAGGGCAAAGTAATGTTGATTCAGGGAGCCATCTGATACATTGTTAATGTAAAAAATACTGCTTAATGCAGCTTTAATGATGCTGACTGCCACAATAACAGACTCCATTTTTCACTTATATCCAGAAATGAACAAGCTGTTGAACCAACATGTTGGAGTGTTTCTTCCTCATTTACCTTCTGTTTGTTATTATTATTATTATTTTTTTTTACATTCCCTTCTTTTTTCTTTAACACAGCAACCCCTTAGAAAGGTACCCTTCCTTACCCTGAGACACAGCATTTTCCTCCGCAACCTTATCAATTAAAAAACAGGAAATAATGTATACCCCCTGCAGTTATTTACCGTTTTGTAACTCCGTGCCATTTATCAATACAAGCCTCTTGCAGCTTGTATTTACATAAACCTGTGACTGCATTGCTTTTATCATTTAATTGGTCTCCAGTGAGGGAGACACCTTAACATGCAAAGAAATACTGAAACTGTGAAGTAAAACCGAATGCACGAGCAGAGGAGATATTGAATTCACAAGTGGCTGACAACTGCGGTACTCTGGTTTTCGAGAGCGTTCAAATCTCTCCAGGCCCAGTGTGTTTCTGTTACAGACAACTCCACAGCCTTCGGGCAACGGACTTCAGAAAACAGCAGTTACAAAAACAAATACTTGCAGAATAAATCAGCCTTAAGCTGCCAACAGCCAATTACATCATAAAAGACTATTTGAGCAAACTATGCATGTTTTCCCCGTCAATTTGTACAAAGACTTTAAAACTGTTGCTGTTTCAAAACTCTAATGATTCAGTTTCTACATTTTAAACATTTTGCAGTGAGGACATGCCACAACCACAACCAAGTTTTCTTGGTTTTTGTATTGAGCCATAAGAGACTTTGTCATTATTTATTCTATATTTTCTGAGTCTGTGTATCAAAATCAAAGTAATAAATAGATGCATTAATAGTAGAGTAAAATATTTTTCTGCTTTAAGAAAAAGCAATATGATTGGGAAAAACATAACTACAAATTGTCATGCACTGAAATAAAAATACTTTGGTATTTTAACTTGCACCCCAATGTGCCAAAGAGTGAAAATCTTACAACAAGCCGACAACTTCTACTTTCACTTTGAAAGACATTGTAAATCTATTTTTTATACTTCCCAACATCTAAAGCGTTAGGAAAAACAGCATATCTTGTTCCTTGGACATCACAAATCAGTTATTTTAAATCACATTTATTTTCTGCTCCTTATTTTCACCAGAAAGTGCCTAATAGCAATTTTTCCCACACCTGTAGTGACCTTTGACCTGTTCTCCAAGAAATGATAGTGACTGTATCTTCGAGGTTAGATGACTTTGTTGTTTACTCTCGAAGGAGAGCTCCATTCATCATGCTGTAAGTAGGAGGTGCAAGTGGGAGTAGCTCGATGATATGGTCTGCTGCACTGCAGGGAAGCGTGGTACGTGTGTACACTCTCAATCTAAAATATATTGATAATAAATTAATCAAAAACTTGAAGGAATTAATTCATAAATATTCAAAACAGGTAACAGACGTAACAGAGCGCCGTCTAACCTCTAACGCTGTAGTAGTACACACTCAGCAGAAGTGAGACGTGTTGTAATGTTTGCATTATAATACTGTCGTTGGGCCAGTTGTAGAGGTCGGCGCTTTTGCATAATGTGGAATAAAACTCTACAGGTGCACCTGCAGAGTCAGAAACTAGCTGCAGGTGACCCGAATGGTGTTGCTCGCATTTTCACTAAAACTATGTGAACAGAAGACATTACATCAGCTCTAAAATCTTTACGCTGGCTCCATGTAACTCTGAGAACAGACTTAAAACACTTTTTTTTAGATTAGAAATCACTCAATGACTTAGCACAGCAATACATTACAGATCTGTTGTTGTTGCGTCAGCCTTCCTGGCCACTCACGTCCTGTGGTTCACATCTACTCTGCATCCCCAGAGCAAGAACCAAACATGGAGAAGAAGCATTCAGTTTTTATGCTCCTCTAATCTGGAAGAAACTTAAAAAAAAACAAAAAAAAACTGCAGAACTGCTGAAACACTGAGTTCCTTTAAAGTAAAGGTGACACTTGATTTGCTCAAAAGCTGCATTTGATTAATAATAACTGGAACATCGCTCATATAACTTAGCTTTTGACTTTTCATAAAATTTCTTTATATTACCACCACCAATTATTTCTGTTTCTAATTAGGTCATAGCTCTGTTTTGCTTGTTGTTTTCAAATACACTTGCTTTGCCTTGACAAAAGACTTTCACTTGTTATTGTTACAAAACAGAGTTCTGCAAAGTACTGAAAGCCATGTATCCTTTTTTTTTATTTGCAAGGCCCTATATAATATTTCCTTAAGCACAATAATAGTATTAGTCACGGTTGTACTGCACTGTTTATTGCTTTTAAGCTTATTTAGTCGTCTGCGTCATGCTCCAGTGAATCCAGCTAGCATTCAGTAACAAGTTACTGCCTCAAGTCAAGAAAAATCTAAACTTTTGTTACATATGAGAAGACCTCTAGTATCACTGCTGATGTAGCAGCATAAGCTCCTTTAGTGCAATTATCCAGAAGAGAAACACAGCTAAGCATTTGAGGCCTGAGCTACTTGTAGGGTAAAAGACAGCACATCAATTTAGTCGGCAGCAAAAGGTCAGACTGGAAGGTGTCACAGCTAAACGGAAACGCTGGGCCAGGTGTAACTTCTACGAAGACATAAAGAATAACTTGAGCTGATTTTCCACTGTGGGCTCCAGGTTAATTATTCCTTCATTTCATACCCATGTTTTGTCATTTTGTCTCTTGCTCCCACCAATTCATACAGAAATATTTAGTATATCTATATTTCTGTTTCTAATTAGGTATTTTGATGAATGATTCTGATGCCATGTAGACCAGGTGACACCCAATCAAGCAAATAAACTATGCATAGGTCATAAACAGTCACAATAAATCTTTGTTGGTCAAACATCCTCAATGCAGACTTAATCAATGTACCTCCACTGATAAGTACAATGCAGGAACATCTGCTCAAAATCCCCGATGTCCATTTCTAACCTCGGTTGTCCCAATTCTCCTCTTGAAGGATTATATTTCACTTGGTCTTGGTAACACCATCTCAGACCACACATTTGGCCCTAACTTTTTTTTTTTACTTCTCCCACATTTTCCCATCTTTGCTGGTCTCCTTTTCTTTTCATCTTCTCCACTTATTTTTCTTCTCCCTACAGGAGCTTGAGATTAGCTATCAGTATTAGAGTAGAAAAGGCAGGAAAGAGGCTGTAAAAATGAGTCCTCCAATGGGAAATACCAAGAGCTGTATTAAGATCTCCTCATCTCCCTGTCTTTTAAACCGCTCTTATTCTCCAGCTAATTGTTTTGAAGCCAGCCTGTGCATCCCCAGTGAGATCAGGGACTGCTCATTGAATAAGCCTGTAGTTACAAAAATATCTCTTTTTATCAATCGTTGGGAGAGAAATATGCCTCTCCACCCTCCCCGCCCCTGCCTCCCTCAATCTGTTACAGTCCTTCTGCACTTTTTTCTCGATTTTCTGCCTCATCAAGGCTTTGCCGCTTAATTCATTTCGCTAAGCAACGAGAGAAAAAAAAAAGGACAAAGATTGTGAGGATTCACATCGTGTCACAAAGCTTAATCCACAGAGCCACAGGGATTTCTCCTCGTGCCGCAGTATCAAGATATGCTTACTCAGAGCATGGAGAGGTGAAGACCCGACATGGCGGATACTTTTCCGTTCTTTCAGCCCGTTTGTCGTCTGAACCTAAATTATTGAGGAGAAAACACAGCTTGTGAGGCGGCCGCTAAAAGAAGTGTTCGTCGAGGTAAAGCCTGAGCACACTGGAAGCAATTTACTGAAACATGCCATTTATAGCTGCTAATCTCAGGCTTGTATGTCACACTGCAGGAATCAGATTTAAAGTGTCATCACCGCAGCACACTTTACCAGAGATTTTCATTACCTGTTTTTGATGCTGTAATCTCCACTCCTAGCTGTGTCTAATATCTACATTTCATTTGTTTGTTTCTTTCTGCAACGTTTAGAAAGTAGAAATTAGAGTAGGTTCGACGTTGCTCCCGGTGTAAGTGACAGCCCTTTCTGTGAAAATACATCCATAGGCTGAATCTAATTCTCAAGAACACAGGTGTAAAGTCTCTTTTTGATTTTTTTTGTTCTTACCAAAAAAAGGTCAGCCTGAGAAACAGCTAAATACATAGCTGCTAGGCACTTTGTAAAGAAAAAAATTACCACATTGATATCTTTAATGGGAAATTTAACGTATCTCCAACAATCTTCATCCTGATTCCTAAATGCTCTCCCATCGCTGTAGGCACAAATGTGGTTTGTGGGATTTATGGCACAATAAAAAAGCTTAAATATTGTCTCACGATTCCTGATATAAAATTCCAATGAGTATATCTGAGCCCAAGGACAGGAAGCTAATTTATTTCAGCTTAACTTTTAAATTAGAGTTGGAGACCTTGCTGGCGAAACTTCTTAAAACAGCCAACAACCTTGGGTGGTCAACACAGATAATTAGAGTCAAACAAAGGTGAAATGTGTTTACATTTGTTAAAAGAGGTAGCTGCTCGGGAAATTTGAAAGGAGAAAGGAAGTGAATTGTTGCTTTTTTCCTCATGAATCAGTGCCAGCGCCGAGCCAACAACCTTGACAAGTTTGCGTATTTATAAGTCAAAGTCAGCGTCTGGGATGTGACTATAAGCCAAGGAGTCGTTGGAGTTAAGCGTTGCCATCCGTTCATGTGTAAGTCAAATTAAGCCAAGTTAGTTTGACTGATATGGATATTACTGTGCTGGATATTAGCATAGAAGCAAGGTTTCTTCCATATTCATGCTGATTATTTTGGTCTCTCACACACAAAGCAAGATAAAATACTGCCTGCTGAACAGTTAGGCACCAATCATCGGCTTTGATGTGAAGCCTGGCATGCAGAGCGGGTGAGAGGAGCGAGAAGGCAAGGAAGGAGGGCTAGTGTTTGTCGGAAAAAGAGGAGCAGAACAGAATACTGCAGATGAAGGGAACAAGAGAGAAACTCTGGAAAGCGAGAACGGCTCGGTCACAGAGTGGGACGACAAGAGGGAGAATGAAAAAGAGCTCAAGTTCCGGTCAGGATGCAATGTCCTTTTTGTGCGCGGGGACATCATCCAAGAGGTATCTGGAGAGGCCAAGAAGACTTTCCCGTTTGTTTTGCCGTTTCATCACGGTCGCTCGGGCTGTGGGAACCACCCTCATTTGGGCGAGGACGCTGCTAATTAGATGCCATGTTGCTGCAAATCTCAGCGGAGTCAACACCTCTGCATGGCACGATTACGCTCTGTTTCTGTCTCACAAACAGAAACCTTTTGACCATTGTTTAAACAAGCAAATTAACAATTGCATTGTACATAAATAGCGCTTGTTCTTATTCAAAAATTTCCCCAGAATTGTACTTTTATGAATTTTGATTGACTTCTTGCTTTACATTGTCGCATTACAGAATTTTCCGTCTTCTACGATGAAGTACTATACTAGTTAAACAGCTGAAATCTTATTTCACTTTGAATTTGCTTTTAACTGTGGTTAATGGTCAGACATGCGACTTTTGAGGATAATTCATTTCATTTGCACAGACCTGGATAATACATAATGTTTTTTCTGTCTTTGTTTCAAAACCATAAATGTCATATTAATTAAAAAAAAAAAGAATCCTAACACCATCGAGAAAATTACATGGCCAGGTGTACACTGTAAAAAAACAAAAAAAACGTCTCTAATTTATGGTGAAACACCGGCAGCTGTGGTTGCCAAAATGTTACTACATAAATGTGGTACACTGTTTTTATATTTCAGTGTACATAACATTATCCCTCTCCAGGACTGTTGGACAACTTATTCTTAAAGCACGGACCTTCAAGTAAAGCCGTGTGAGCCTATGCTACACCAGGAAGGCTTTCCATAAGCTGCCAAGGATTTACTCCTTTACAGCTTCAGATCACTGAGGTTAGCGTAGTTTGCTTGGAGTTCAACATTCAATCAGAAAGGTATCTACCGAGGAGAAACTCTAGTCATGGGACACCCATTGGGAAACTAACCAATTTAAATTAACTCTACACACTCTGCCAAGGCCAAAGGCTGTTAATGGCTACAAAAAACGGATTGCTGAGTTTTACATATATGCACGTAGCCTAATGCATTAAGTATGGAGTTAGCCCATACTTTAGATCACAGCTCATCTTGGAGGTAATGATGAGCTGTTTGTGCCCATGCAGCATTTTGAACCAAAGGACTCTGACCATTTTAAATGACCTGTTTTAGCACCTTCTTTTTGTTTAAAGTTATACATTAACTAGTAATTAAATGTGGGCCTGGATTAAGATTAGGGGCTAAAATACTTCTACATTGTTGGAAAAAAAAACCCCTGCAAAAATCACTGCTGCTGCTTTAAAAGTAATAATTCATAAATGCGAACGTGCATATTGTTTTCCAACGTGTCGATTTCTCAAAAACACCCAAACAGACTTGTAAACATTGTGTTTTCTTCCCAGATTTTTTTTTCTCCTGTGTTTTGCAATTTGTTGTTCTTCTGGTGTTGCATCTGTTTTGCTCCATCACCTCCATCTGAAGAACACACCGATCCTCCTCCTGCTCAAATGCAAATTCCTTCCTTCTTTCCGTTCTCAGCTGCTCTGATGAAGACGTTGTTGTCAGTCTGCATCTAGGAAGTCAATCTTCAGCGCAGACATCGGGAATCAGCTGTGGTAATTCACATTCTAATTTTAGTTTGTTGCTACCTATGCCTTCTTTTCTGTGTTTTTGACTTTTTTTTTTTTGCTGTAACCTTTATCTCTCCATTTAAATTACTTTTGCAGAAGAGTGGTTTATTTATAGGGCCAATTAAATTGAAAGGAGACACAGTGGGTTTTGGAGGGAAACATCTAAAAAAGTTGAATAATTCTACATTTTCTCATCTCACAGAAAATTAAAATCTTTTGTGTTTGTGAGATTTTATTTGGATCCTAGAAGTAAAAAATAAAATATACATTTAAATGGAATTAAATAATGCAGAGTAAAGGGCAGATACAAAGCAGGGACAACCTGAGTGAAGGAGGCAGTTTTTCTTTTTTTTTCGTAGTTTTGTTAGCAACTCTTCTCTCCAGAGGGAAACTGGCAACATCTGCTGCAGGAAAAGGATGAGGAGGAAAAATGAGATTACCAGGAAAAAGATGAACATAGAAAATACTAACTTACAGCTTTCACAAAAAGGTTAGATTTGTTTAACTCTGTAGACTTTTATGCTGACGGAGTGAAAATATGGCAGAGGTTAAGTCAAGTGATAGTAGACTTTAATGAAGAACAATTCTTGTTAATCAAAAATCTCAGTTTGTGGCCTTTGAATTAAAAATAATAGTTAATTCTGGGCATTTACATTCTGGTAACGTCTCAACTCAAACAAACCGAATAAGTAATCCAAATGGATACTTCCTAGTATGAGATGTTGATCATGAAACTGTAGATCCAGCATGAAAAACTAATCGAAGAAATCAATTTACACATATTGTTACAAGTTTCAACGACAGGCGAATAATGTGGAAACAGCTTCAAGTTTATTTTTCCAATGGTTTTCTTAAAAACTACTGTAGACATGAGATATATTTGTGACATGCTCAGACGTTTTTTTTTAATGTCCACTATTTTTCACCTAATTTACCTTTTGCTATACATTAATGTTACCAGGCATCAAAAGCAAAAGACAAGTAGGCCTTGGTTTTAAGGTTCAGACAAATTGCAGGAGTTGCAAATTGAGTGCAAAAGTAAAAAAACACACAAAAAAAACAAAAAAAAAAGTTGTCACAAATGCCATGCGACTATTAGAGACAGAGGAGGTTTCTTTAAACATCTGAGGTTTAAGCAAGAAAACAAGCAAATAACTACTTAAACTAAAAAAGTATTCTGTCAAGTCAGTCTTTACATAGAAATCTTGTTGATTTTATATACTTTATGCTTTTTTTCTTTGCAAATTTGATGGTGCTTGCACACTTTTGGTCTGTCGTTTATGAGTCCTCAGGAGCAACCTGTGTTAATAGGATTAAGCATCTTTATAATCTAGGAAATTATTGAAAAGTTAAATCACTTTGGCAGTCATCTTTTGAAATTAAAGTAATTTTTGCTTTTAATTTTAAAATCAAGTCTCTGGAGGGATTGCCTGTTTTGTCTCTGAGGGGGTAATATTCCTCCCACTTCAATATTTAACCCAGCACTGGGTTAGTGAAGTAACCCAAGTTGGTTTCGAAAAAAAAAAGAAAACACTCAGAAAAGCCAAAGTCAACAGCGTCTTTATTTGCCAAATAATCACAAATGTCCTTATTGGAGAAGTGAGGAACGACTTTTCTCAAATTCGACACATTGAACTACTTCTGCATGCACAGCCCAAAATTTGGCATTGGAAATCAGGTGGCAGTGCTGCTAAATGCCAGCAGAGCATCAAGGCTGCTTAGGGACAGAGCTGAAGAGAAACCCGTGCCCTCAAAGCCAACAGTCACCTCCGAGCCAGGCCCTGACAAGATGACTGATGCTGGCTGGCAGCTGGCTACATACTCCTACTGTTAGAGACACATAAAGATAGAAAGAGACAGTGGGGAGAGATGAATGATTCAGGTCAGTGTCAGTCCAGGATTGATTTGGATCCGAACCAAAACCACTGATGGCACAGATAGACAGCAAGATGAATGGAACGCCTGAGAAGGAATGACTAATAGATTTTCGACACGGGATGTCAGGCTGCCTGTTGGCTTCTGCTGGGCGGCGGGGTCGTTGGACGGGAAGCGAGGGCACACGGCATGAGACTCATCCTACAGTGCTAGCCCCCCACACAGACATTCACCTGATGAGCGTCATAGCAGTAAAAGACAGCGTGATAATTATGGTTTTAGAGACATGGTATGTGGGGGGAAAATATGGTCATGTGCACTCAGACGCCTAATGCTTTAAGTACAAGGTAGTTGCCTGATCCCATTGCACCACAGAGTATCCCTGCCATTGTCTGACTATTGTCTATTCTGCATTGTTCTCAGCTGTGGCCAAATGCCCAGGGCCACTGAACACAGTGCTGGACACAATGGACAGGCACCGAGAGAAGCTGGGTCTTGGCAAGAAGAGGCGACACACAATCACTGCACGCAAATGCACATAGTACACTACCGCACACACACACACACACACACGCACACACACACACACACACACATGCATGGTCACATACAGACACACACATGGGCATTTTGGTGGGCAGAAGCACACATTCACAGCTGCTCAAAGGCACAAAGCTGGCATAACAATGGCAGGCAGAGACGGCCAAACTTGCACACCAGCCCCTGTGGGAATGGAACAGATTCACACACACTCACATTTCACACAAACACAGAGATAACATGGGTCCACGTCCTAGAGGCGTACAGGAACTGTCCATGGTTAGAGGGTCATGAAATACAGAGGCAAACAAGACAGGAAGACCAAGTGTATGTTAGGAAGGAAAAAAAAAGAGGTTATGTTGTGACTTATGGAATAAAATTCTTCATGTTTAACAGCTTGAGCTCATAGAGTGTCTGAATAGACAAACTGTATTTTGAAAGATGGTAAAGTTGTGTTTTTATAGAAGATGTCTCCACTGTGTCTGATTGGTGTAGATAAAAGCAATCCAGACATTTTGTTCATTGCTGGTTTTAGTTTTCACTGGTGGTTCTCATATTCTAGGTTTAGTGCATTAAACTTTTATTTCAAGATCATTAAGAACAGAAAAGAGGCATCCCATCCTGATGGAGTTCAGCAGTGCATTTTACACCCACTGTACAAAATACAACACATATACTGTATACTTCAAGTTCGTGACTTCACTTCAATCATTAAATGTGCTCTGAAATGGCACACAGTACCATTTCATAGCACAATCAAATAACTATGTTACTTCATCTGTGATATATATATATCACAGATGATTCAAACGAAATTTAACTTTGCAATTTAACACCTTGAAATTGGGTGTCTGTCTCTTTAAAAACTTCTGCTTTTTCTGAATCTCCATCTTCAGAAAGTCATCACAACATGGCTCCTCTATATTAACCCTTTAGCAACGTTTTTGCCAGCGTTTCACTGAGAAGTCGCTCATCTGATGAGCTCAGCAGGTCCACCAGGTGTTTGCTAATTGCTGCTGCCTCGTCAGACCCAGCAGAGTAAGGGAGGAGGGCTTCTCTGTGAGGTGGAAGCTCAGAAGTTTCCAAACTGCAGCTCGGAGAAGGAGCTGCGCCTCATAGGCGGCGCTTTGTCCATCCAGGAGTTTTGTGCAGCTCAATGGCTGCAACAGGAGATTAAAGGATTTCTAAAACCCGCAGGAACGAATCGAGGCAACACTCCATGTATGTTTTTAATGAGGGAATAACATGACGCGATGTAAAGAAGACTAGAAAGAAGACACTGTACTTGTATCACCAAAATGTGCCTTTGAAAGAGAAATTGAAGTACATTGCAGGTCGGGCATGTCATTCATGTCAACATTTTTTTTAACAGTACAGACGAGCCTCATCACAATATCACTATGCTCTGTAAATATATGTCAAGTTTCCTACCTTTGTTAAAAATTAAATGCTGTGAACATTTCTATGTAATTTCTGGGTAACACTTTATTTGAAGGGGGTTGAATAAGACTGACATGACACTGTCATAAACATGACATAACACCTGTCATGAACATGAATAAGCCTTCATGAATATTTATGACATAAAGCGTCATTCGGTAAATTATGACACTTTTAATACAAAGTTGACATTATTCAAAATGTCTTTGTTATGACAACATTAACCAAGAAATCATTACTGTTTAAACTTTACCTTTAATAACATAAAGTTACCTCATTTTTAAAGTGCAATCAGTAATACTTTTATTAAAAACATTATATCAGTAATGGTTTCTTGGTTAATGTCAAGTTGTCATAACAAAGACATTTTGAATAATGTCAACTTTGTATTAAAAGTGTCATAATTTACCGAATGACGCTTTATGACAACAGTCATAAATATTCATGAAGGCTTATTCATGTTCATGACAGGTGTTATGTCATGTTTATGACAGTGTCATGTCAAGTCTTATTCACCCGCCTTAAAATAAAGTGTTACCAATTTCTGTAATGGAGCTTAAAAGAGATTTGAAGCACATTTATTTATAGATCATATACATATGACATAATCCCTTTGAGAGTCATTTCATGCAGAAATTGCGTTTCGTTAGGCAGGAAATGGGCATTAATCACTTTTTGGCTGAAATAAATAATTATATTTTTTGCATTTTTCAAGCAGTTTTTCAGTATGACACTTATTCAATTCAACTATATTTGTAACATATGATCCTTTTGAATGAAACAATGTCATGTGGGTAAACGTGACAAACCTTTGTTGTGACCTTAGGTTGAAAATATACATGCTATTGGCGTTCACATAATTTGTCTAAAAGAACTAAACGACAGAAAAAGTCAAACCTCTCGACAAGACACTGAGTCAGGCTGAGTTCTCTCCCGCGATGCGCTCCTCCATGGGAGAGCGCCCGATCTCAAACAATCACTTTTTGGCAGACCGTCACTTTTTGGCACAACACCTGGTTTGTTCCTGCTGTCAGCACCTGAAGCAGCCTGGGTGGCAGTTCTCACAAGGCTAGTGACAGAATTCAGTTTGGAGAGGCACAGAAATGTTTTGTTTTTTTGTAAATTACTTTATTATAATACAAGAAATTTACCGGAAAATAGTGATACAGGAGGACGACGGGAAAGAGGGGTAAAATACGGTGGTTTCCCAGCCAGAATGGGAGTCTTGTCAAGTATGACTGTAAATTTATATCTGTTTGGAGAACTGAAGGCAGTTTTCTGCTACACAAAAAAAAAAAAAAAAAACTAAGACGCTGCAAGACAACAAGCTTGAGGCGAGGCTTTTAAACTTGCTGTCTTGGCAGAAGCTCGTGTTAAAATGTGTCAGTTCTGAATTTGAGTTTTTGCGTTTATTTACAGCACACCTCCAGCCAGCTGACTCAGAAACAAACTCTCCACCTCCCCCCGGACGTTTGATCGTATGTTTGCAGTATATTTCCTTATTGATCTAAAAAGTAGCTCACAAAGTGAGGTTCTGCAGTATCATTGTGAAATCATCTTTTATCTGCCTCTGTCCCTACTCCTCCTCACAGTTTGCTGCTGAATCTGTCCATCTGTCTTTTTCTTCTTCTTCTTCTCCTCCTTCTTCTTCTCCTCTTTCTCTGCCTGTCTGCCTGTTAGCGACAGCAGCTGTGCAGGGATACATCTAGCAGGAAATTCTCCATCTTGACTGGCTGTCTTGCGCCTGACAGCAGAGAAGCTGAGAGCTGAAGAATCAGGAAACGGCTTTTATCTTGTCTGTCTCCTGCCTTTTGCTCCCAACTCCCAACTCGGCTTCTGAGTGGAGAACAGTGTGTCTCACTGTGTGTTTGTGTGATTGAATTGGCTGGGCAGAGTCATAAAAGCAAGACTAGTGAGGAAATGATATTACAAAGAGAAATGAAGAAACAGAAAGCGAGACAGAAAGCGGATGCTTCAGTCTTTCTAAGAAGATCTCACTCCGTCTTCCTTTCCTTCTCTGTTTTTGTCTGGCTGTTTTGTTGTATTCAGACAAACCCGCAGCACTCTGGTGGTGAAACAGCCGTGTAGACACAACACAACAGATGAAGAGTGTCAGCTGGTGGTTAGAGGCTCACGCATGCTGCTTATCTCGTTCTTTCCTTTCCCCAACTGGATCTTAACTCTCAGCTTCCTTCCAGTATTTTGTCCTCTTTGTTTTTTCTTCCCACCAACCTGTCTGCTGAAATCAACCACAGATCAATCATCACCCAAACACTTGATCAGCAGCACCGAATGGCCTGGCAGGATGCATTGATCGTATGTGTACAGCATTATATGTTTGAGCTGTTGTCAAAGAGCCACTCACAAGGAGAGATCCTCATCTCAAATAGTTTTGAAAACACTTTATTTGGGTATATATATATAAAACTCAGATTGATTATCCAAAGGTTAATTTATTACAGTATTTTTTAAAAACTGATACATATTTTATAAAATTTGAAAACGTAACGTATGCAGGGATTGATTTCTGTTCATCCAGGTGATCATGGCATACATCTAATTCTGAAAACCCAAACCTGAGTTTCTCAGAGTTTAGAACATATCACATATATTTTTTTGACTTTTGGAAAGTTTTGACTCCACTGGCCTGACACTATCACTTAAGAGTTGTCCAGCAGACAGTGACTGACATTGAGGAGAAACCAAAAGAACTCATTGTGAAAGAAGTTGACTGTTTATTCCAGTGAATGTTGAGGGGGAGGAAAAACTTCAACATCTTGAGAAGATGTTGAAGTTTCGGGGAGTCTGGTAAGATGTTTACCGGAATCAAAAGCCACCACTCAGAGATGTATCCAGGATGGAGAGTAAAACCGTGAAGCCACTTCTGAACTGGAGAGAACAGCAGGAGCATCTTGGTCCATCTTGCTTTGTGCAGTTCAGAGTCAGTGCAGCCAAATTTTAGGGGAGATGCTGATTTCATTTTCATATTCTATGGAAGTAATTTGGATTTTTTAGCCAGATGCTCCTTAGAATATTTACTGTTCAATGTTTACTTGATTTGTGGTTAATTATATGGATTCATCTGAGTCCCAAACCTATAGTGACCATTTAATTGTTTCTCATCTGTTTTTATATATATATATATATATATATATATATATATATATATATATATATATATATATATATATATATATATATATATATATATATATATATATATATATATATATATGTATTTATTTATTGATAATCTGTAGCTTTTCAGTACTTAATCTATTTCTTGGTTCTATTGGTCTTCCAGTAGCTAAGACTGGTTATAGTCGGTCAAATAAAACAACAATAAAACAAATAACTTGAAAAAACATGAAAAACATGTTTAAATCTAAAATTTACCAGTTTTGAATGTACATTTTCCTCTACTAAAAGTTTTTTTTTTTTTTTGGGTGAATTATTCTTGGATTCTTGGTTGAAAGAAGTGAAACAGTTGCCTTTCAACATGCCTTTGTACCATCTGATGCCTCATCTGTGCCAGTCTGGAGACGCTGAGTCATGTTGAGACGGGTAAGTAAGATGGTTCGAAGCAAAACAACTCGGAGGGAAAAAAGGCTCCACAGCCAAAGGTTATTTTGGACTGGGCTTAAGCTCAAGAATTCACAGGGTCTGGTGCACAACTGTTTCCACTGATTTATTCAGAGTGAATACGTGGTGAGCCAAGTGATGCTGGAAGCAAAACATGTAGGGAACATTTCAGATGCTGCGTGCCTCCCCGCTCTGGGCTGCTTGACCGCAGTTAGAATTACCCCTGAGTTTTCTGAGGTTCTGTACCAGGAATTTGCATATGCAATTTGCAAGAAGTGTGGGGAGAAAGTCAAATCAAGTTAAAGGAGGAAAAAATATTTGGGAATGAGTGACAGGAGATATAAGCCTGAACATTTCTGGCGCCTTTGTGATTTTGTTTATCCATCCAGCAAGGAACGGTAAACAAAGAAACTCTACTATTTAAATTGTAACCTTTTTTTTTTCTTTTTAAGTAAAGAAAGAGAAATTGAAGAGAAAACTGATTATTTAAATCAGATCACACCACAACACAAAGTATGAAAAAACCCAAAGGTAGTTAGTTAGGTGTTGTAAGATCACTCTGCATTGTGGTGAAAATGAGGCACAGTTTTCTCGGGGAGAATATGCTGTAGTCTACACTCAACACCACTGTCACTTAATGCCTTTACTTGAATTTGGTAGTTCAGAACAGTATAGGGAGACATGCAGTATTACAGATTTGCAGCAACAGATTTCACCTGTGCACAACTTAGCAGTATGACCTTGATGCAGTCATTATACAATAAACACAGCAATTATTAAACACCTTGCTAGATTGGAGAATCAAAACCTGTGTATAATGAAAAAGATGTCAAAAAAACACCATCTTAGTCTTTCAGTTTTCACAGCAGAGCATCTCTCGGTCTTCTCTCCGCAGCCGACTTTACAAAATCCCGCATCACCGTCACTTAAACAACCACAGTTAATTCTTACTTTCATCCGACAGTTTAAAAATCAGCTGCCAATTAAAACTTTCTTCTCGTTTAGGTTCCTTATTCTTGCAGCAAACACAGTGATCCCACATCTCTTCATATACGTCAAGCTAAGTTGTGGGCAGTTGTCTCAGATCGCTGCTCTGCCTTTCCCAGACCTGTTAGTACACGCTGCGGATGTGTATAACTGTACATCACACCTTAAGCCCTGTCATCACAGTTCCTTTAATTAGGCCTGAAGACGTGAATGTGTCATTGTGTGTGCACAGATGTGTGTGTGTGTGCTCTTGCTGTGATATCTAATCAAAAACTTGTCATAATCAAGTCTATGGCTGAGAGAGGAGATGTAGGCAACTTTATGTGCATCAGATGAATACATCTGATTAAGAAAAGCCGCATCCTGATTGTTATAATGACTTCAGCTTTGTTTATTCACCCCTTTATACATTATAAAAATATGCTTTGCTCTGTATAATATAGAGCATAAGACTAAACAGAAAAAAAACAAAACTTTTACACGAGTGCTACTGGCTTCTTTCTAAAACTTTTGATTTAATGGATCTTTATGGTCAGATTTAAAACTATTTTGTTGCACATGTAGTAATGTGTGTTAAAAATGTTCAGTCCTTATTTGATAATAGATTGAACTAAAACTCCATAGAGCCTTTTGGTAATTTTTAAAGATGATCAATTTTCTTATAGGTCTTAACACCGTTTAGTTCGGAGAGCTAATACATATACTGTTAAAAATACTTCTGCCTGGATACTGTCTTCTCTGCCATTTTGGAGCCTGACAAGGTTAAAGTCAGCTATTAGCCGACTGAATTAGCTTCCGTAAAAGCATAGCGAGTCTACGGTGTTTGTCAACAGATGCACCGATTCTTGCTCCTTGTTGCAAACATTTGTTTTGAGACAAACATCCATTAACTACCATGAAAGATTGATTTTTTTCTTGTACAAATCAATTGAACACAGCTGGCTAGTGACTTGCAGCAACAGACTGTTTTGTATGTTTATATTACAGATAAGCATGAACATTGTAAAAGGTGTTTAGCTCACCAGAAGTGTATAGCAGAAAGTTTTTGTCTCTTTAAAACTGTGGATTTGTAAAATTGTTGTATACCTAGAAATTAAAGGCTGGCCAGTATCTGTCAGTCAGGAGTTTAACATGGCATATTTTGTCACTTCCTACAGCAATCAGCTGTGCTGCAGGACAGGAGATTTAGTTTAAAATACTTTTACTATTTTGCTCCTTATTCATTCCTTATTGGCCCATTTACAACAAAGAGACTTTTTAAATAAATAAACAGAAAGAGACACTTCAACAGCTGAGTAATGAATTACAGGTGTTGTTGACAGGTGTACTGGCAAACTCAAATCACCGACGATGATGAAAGAGATGAACACGTCGTACTGAACCAAAACCTTTTCCTCAAGGCCTTAGCGAAAGTAATATTGACAAACTGATGGTGAAATCTGCCGACTTGATTCACTTGTTAACGGTGAAACATCAATTTCAGAGCTGCTGTTTTCTACTGATGATTATTTTAGTCATTCTCACTGAATTACAGTTTTGACGACGGTGTCGGTCTCTGGTAAGGAGTGGGCTCAGTTTTCAGAGCTTCTGTTGTAGTATTCATAAAATCCAAACTTCTCCCTCTTTCTCCCAACCTCCTTTCATGTCTCTCCTTTCATCTTGCCATCTCTTCCTCCTTCGGCTTCCTGTGTTAGTTTAGTCCTGCTCCATCCAGCTGCACAAAAACCCACACTCGCATACACTCGTGTCTCCGCACTCAGCTCCAAATTATGGATTGAGCCGATCCACTAACAGGAAGAGGAGAGGGAGCCAAAGTGTCACATATCAGACAGGACAGCTTGAGAGAAGTGGAGGGGACAAAAGCAGAGGGAAGAGGAGAGAGGAGGGGACCTGTTATTGAAATGGAAATAGAACAGGCCAATTAAAACATTTTACTGTGAGCTTGTTTGCGTCTCCAGCTCAGCACTCAAAGATTATATATACAGCACATTAAGGGGTAATGAGAATGAATAAATTGAACTCCTCAATTATCGTGCCACCACTGGGTCTCAGCAGTGACAATGTTCTTCTTAATTGTAATATAAATAAATATAATTCTCCTGCACAAAGTAAGCGCATCCATCTTTAAATCCCAAATCACTGAGAGCGAAAGAGAGGGAATGGTTACAACAGCGACTTTGTATAATGCATTAACAGCATTTAAGTGCGGCACCCTTTCTGAAGCATTGTGGTGTTCACATAGTAATCGTCTTTGTTTTTTTTTCCAAAACATAAATCTCTCTTAAGGCAAAGATCCTAAGCTAGATTTAAAGTCTTCAACTAGTTAATAATTATTTGTAATTCATTGTCTTGTGTCTAAAAGGACACAAGGCTAGTGTCTAAACGAAATCAAGAATGACTCAGAATGCACCACTGCTAAGGTGTTACAGAACTGAAGAAAAATAAGAAACTGTATTGTTGTTTTTTTAAGAACAATTGCCATAATATACTTAATAATTCTAGGTATTTTAATACCCCTTCTGATATTCTTGTCATAGATCAAGTTGCCAGAAAAACTGTCTGTTGTCCATGTCCAAATTCAGAAAAAGATCCTTAAGGATCTGGTTGTTCTAATCAATCATTTTCCAACAATGTTTGCGGGTGTAAAATGTTGACATATTTGATTCGTATGGTTATTAGAAGGCGGCCTTGTCTTTGAATAGATGGCAAATCTAATTGGTTTGGAGTTCAGGCATCATTCAGATGGATCTGATTTCATTTCAGTGCTTATGTTTCATCTGTTTAGGTAAATGGAATATACCGTATTTTCCGTACTATAAGGCACACCTAAAAACCTTCAATTTCCTCAAAAGCCGACAGTGCGCCTTATAATCCGGTGCACCTTATATATGGACCAACATTGAGCCACAACAGGTCTAGCAAGCAGCCGCCGACTTCATTTTCGCCCATAGAAGAAGAAGCGCGTGGTGCATGCTGGGATAGTTGTCAGAATGCTGGTTTGTAATCTATTAATAAAGTTTGACTGACCTATCTACCTACCGACCGTTGTTGACATTTTTTATGTCAACAAAGTGGCTTTAGACATTCATCTGGGGTGCTTCGACAAGGGACCAGCCCCTATACTGGGGGAGGCGGGGAAAGAGAGACAGAGACTGCGGCGGCAGCGTGTCGGTTGGTCTGTGTTACCCAGAAAGCAGTTGGGCACAATATCGCAACACCAACACCGTGAGTGAAACAATGATTGGGACAGCCTACTATATAATGTACTCGGGGACCATTTCTTTATTATTACACATTTGTAGTGTACCAAACAAATTCTGTAACGTATAGGTCCCATATGGGACAGGATGCAACCCTAACTGTAGTGTGTATTTTATGCGCCTTATATATGAAAAAAGTCCTTAAATAGGCCATTCATTGAAGGTGCGCCTTATAGTGTGGAAAATACGGTACTAATACTAACTATAATTAGTTGCTTTTTACTGCAGTGGCTCACAGTGTTTTTTTCTCCACCAGATTCCATTAGCAGTCATAACCTACATTCTTGTCGGAGTCCCTGATTTAAAAACTTCCCACTTTTCTTTTATGAGAACTCATCAACTTTGGTTTATTACACGGCGTAGATTGCATTTACATTTGGGGCACACATGCAGTCAAAACTAAGAATCTATCCATCCCTATAACTGGTTGATATGAGGATGAATGTGTTACCCTATCCAGCAATTTCAAGCTATAGAACTTTTAAAAACATATTTTACACAAATGACACTTTTGTAACAGCACACACCCAAAAAAAAAAAAGTTCATTAGATAGTGTAAGAGGATCTTGGGCCCCAGGCATTTAATTATACTTTACTTACACTCTACTTGCAGTTTACTTAATGATTAAATTTGCTCTGCCTGTAAGTGGTAATAGTGCTATAGTTAATTGCTTAAAGGAGAACTATTATGTATTTTCCGTCCGCAAATGTTTATGTGTATGTTTATATATAATAACTATTATTTATTTTCAAGGCACATGGTGCCATTTCATAACACAGTCAAGTAGCTATGTTACATTCAGTTGTTATGAAAATGCTGCATATATCAAAAACAACTTAACCCTTTCATGCATAGCGGTCACTGAAGTGGACAGGTATCAAAATGCCATTTTCTTGTGTTTCTTGCAAGGGCGTAGGTTCGGTCTAAGTTTTGGTGGGGACCTTGGTGGGGACTTTGGTGGGGACCTTGACGCCCCCCAACCCCCGCAGCACAGTGAAATGCCCAAGAGCACCGAACATATTTGAGAAGGGGGGGGAAACCACATTGGCTTAATAACCCCTCCCCCCAACCATAACCATATCATACATCTTGTGTATACAAGTCATACTCAGCAGATCAGTTCAAGAACACTGGTTTGTATTCACACTAGCTTAACTTAATTTAAGACTAACACTTCAAATGCCATATTTACTGAGATAATTTCACAGTATATTTCATATCTGAGAACTAACACCTCACCTGGAGCCCTGAAGCTCCAGCCACCTCTCCATCGTTCTGCTCTGTCCCTTGCTCTGCTGTCTGAGCATCCTATGTGAAAAAATATTACATAATTAACAGACCTATTCTACCCCACATTCAGTGCTGACCTTACTAAACACCGGCCTTTACAACAAATGCGTTGCGTGATAGATATCTAACTTATGGGTCCACTCACTGTACTTACAGCCGACGTAGCGAAATAACTTCTAATGTCTGTCCTTTTCTTTTTTGGTGGCGACATGGTCTCGGAGACTCAGAAGGAGACGCGTGTGCCCAGCTAGCCGCCGCCTTTTGCAGCTAATCAAAGAACGTCCGACGATTCAACTGACTCCCCCCCCCCCCCCCACTCCCCGACAGCACCGTTCCGACTCGGTCTCGGAGGCTCATAATAAATGTCAAACTAAGAAGCTTCCGTTCCGCGCACCGCCTGTTGCTGCTAATCAAAGATCGTAGATCCACGTTCTTTGAGCCAATATGGCAAAAATTGGTCGGGACTTTTTCATATCCCGTGAATATTGGTCGGGACATGTCCCTACCGTCCCTACCCAAACCTACGCCCATGGTTTCTTGTAAATTTTTATGTGATAAATACACTCAGACCACTGAAGTGGACAATAGAGCATAACACAATACACCATCAACTACTGGCTGTCCACTGCAGGTGCAACAACATTTCTGTTAAATCCAATGGTAGACAAAAAAGCAACTCAGGAAAATCCAGTCCCTCCTTACTGTAGAGGACTCTTGCAGGTAAAAAAGAAAATATTGTGACATCAAGGAATCCCTAAAGACTAATACTACTGATATATTTCTAAATAACTTTCTATTTGGAGAAAATTACAACTGATCACCTAGAAAAGAAATCCTTTTCTTTTTAAACTAAAAATTTTTCCCGCCTTTTTTATGCCTTAAGAAAATAAAAAAAAAAACTTGGGAAATAAAATCCTGACATAAAATATCATAATTTATGCATCAAAGGGTTATAAGAAATTTGATTCAGTATCATAGCCATATCTGACACCTGGAAATTGGCCTCTGTCCCTTTAAGAACCGCCTCTTCTTTCCAACGCTCCTTTCACCACATCATAACAACAATGCTTCTCCAGACCATCCATCGATTCCTTTTACAGCCATTATTAGGAGTGTTGTAATTTATACGATAAGCTCAGCAGACATGCAGTTCCACCAGCTTTGGATAAAAAGGCGGCGCATTGTATGAGGAGGCATGCAGGGACCCCCGAATGACTACTATGACTGATTAAAAGGATTTCTCAGAGATGCATGAATGAGTCACAGCATCACACTGGTTATGTGTTTGATAAGGAAATTACATTATAACATGATATAAAGCTCAAAAAGTCAGTTTTGCAAAATGCCCTTGCTTTAACATTAAATGTGTACCAAAAGAGTCTGTATGAGTATAATAGGTCACACGCATTGAGACATTACATTGAAGGAACATGGGCTTGAGCAATATTACTCGTCTTTTTTTTCTCTCTCTCTGTCTCCTCCAATATTGTTTAGCAATAATGTGTTTAGCAATGCAGATCAGAGTGCGAAAACCCAAGAGAACTCCTCCAGTTGTCCAACTATCCTGTAAGGGTTGTGCATTTTAATGATCGCTTCAACATTTGCCAAGAAAAAGACCTCCCCTAAACTCTCTGCCACTTTCCTATTCTTATGGGATAAGAAAACGCCCGTGTTGGCCTTCTCAACCCTGTCTGTAGTTTCGACATCAAAGATCAAGACGTCTCCAGGGATCTAATTTACAGTAGTAGAAGGTTTAGTGTTCCTGCACTGTCACTGTTAGGAGAGGAAAGAAAATGTGAAAGGTTTGTAAGTAAAATGCTTTGCACACAGAGCATACCTCTTTCTTTTCTTTGCTCCATTTCTCTCCACGTGCATATCTCTGTTTGTGTTTGGTGATCTGTTCACTGAAAGTCAAGAGTTTCTCATGACATCATGAGGCACAAGTTGCAAGTTATTTTTATATGGAGTGAGTATTCAAATACGTTGACTTACCCTGGATGCTCAGCAGATCCTACAACCAGTTACTACATTAAATCTGATAAGGTCAAGCCTCAAGCAACAGTTGGAGATTTGACAGTATAACCCTATTCTTTGACCAAAAGAAAAAAAGCTTACTCTGTTGCTATCTGACCAGGCAGAACTTTATGCTCCAGGGCAGGTTGCAGATTCTTTGTCCGTTGCATGAATTCTCAATAAATACAAGACAAAATGCAAAAACAAAAAGCTATATTTTTCACAACGCAGTATGTATAGTAGTTTAGTCCTCACCAATGAAATAAGGTTTCTTGCCACCATAGCTTGTCCTGGTCTATTTTAAATGAAAGCACTCCAACTCAAAAGTGGGACGATGATTTGTTGAGTGTTGCTGGCTGCCTTAGGAACATAACACAGAGCATGCCCAGTTGGTTCAGGTCCTGTTCTTAATGAGGTGTACTTTGAAGACAATAAGCAGCACTTTAAAATATGGAAGATAAAGCTTGTTAGTACCCCTGGCAGTGCTAATTTAGACTGACACATTTGTTATGGCATATAAGAAAAGATGGAACAATATGGTAAGAATTTATATAGTGCCATCTAAAGTAAAAAAAAAATAAAATAAAAATAAAAATAAAAAATCCTTTGAACATATATAATGCTGCCACAATTTTCTGGTTGTGCTGTTTGAGACCTCTGCTCTCTGTCTCCTTCTCCGACAGCCTCTTAGATGAATGCTCTCTGCTTTCTCGAGCTGACTTTGTTGTTTTCCCAGGCAGCCATGTGCAACTAGGCTAATGAGTACATTTAGCTGGAAAATGCTGAGGTAACACTTTCATCACAATCTGTATGTGTGGATGTGTGTGCAGGCAGTATAGGATTTCTATATGCACTTGTGTTCATATAAGCACGTGTGTACCATGTGTTTATTAGGGTCATAGTGTGAGATAGAAGTTTTAGCTTAAAAAAAAAAAATCAGTTTTTTTTAGTTTAAAAAAAAAATATTACAGATCCATCCTTCTTCTTGCATCACACCTTTTGATTTACAGCAACCTTTTTGGTTCACACTTCCTCTCTCCCTCTAAAGATTCTCTAGAAAGTTGGGTTTGATGCACTGGCTTTGCACATTTTCACCTGTGACGTCAACTCAATATCACAACTGTGTATGCTTCATTTTGCCACATTTGATGTAAATAGATGTTGCCTCCAATTCAAACTGAACTTGTTGCACTGTAACACCAATTGAAAAAGCAATCTGAGAGGCAAATTCTCATGTTATGCACTTGGATATGTCTGCCCATTTCCAGTGTTGTCAAACATGGTCAGTTAAGAAAACTTTTTTTAAAAAAACAATGTCATGTAAAAGTAAAGTACCGGTCCATGATTTAGCAGAACACTGAATTCCATACCATCGATCCCAGCATACATGCACTATTGAGAATGGGAGCGAGTGTGAAGCAGCACACTTGACGTACAAACAGCCCTTCATTTCATCACGTTTAAAACTGCAAAGCACACGTCTTTCAATAAAAACATCAACAAACATAGCTGATAGGAAACAATCTTACGGCAGCTATATCACAGTGTAGAGAAAAAAAAAATCTAACCAGAAGATTGACTATCCTTGTTGCATGCATGAGTTGTAAGTAGGTCTTTCATTCAAATTTTGTACTCTTTCTTAATTTCATCCTGTTGTATCATTTAGTTCTTTCTTGAATTTTTTTCTGCTGAGGTCCACATGACTTGTTTTTCAGTGTTAATGTTTGCCTTTTTAATTCTCCAATCAAGCAGCTTTCAGCAGTAATGCACTGCGGAAAAGAAAAACGTATCTCTTGAGAGCTGTTAACATGACAGAACAGTTTCAAGGCGTCAACCTGATGCATTAAATGGTTCGTATGACTTATGTCTAGGGACAAAAGGCAAGAGTTTGATTTTGATTCTCAGTTCTGCACTTGCGCAGAAGAAGAGTTCTTTCATGCTACACTTTCTGTTGATTTCAGATCAGCAAAAAAGTGAATCCAGCTCTACGCTCTTCCTTGTCTTTGTGAGCGCTGTGCATTTTGTCTTCTCTTTTGATGCCTCTCTGAGCATCTGTTCTGTACAGCGCTAATGTGCTAATGGTTCCACTCCTTCACAGAAACATAACTCACATAAATGTTTGAAGCCTCACTCTAAATATAAACTCCAGGAGAAGCCTTTTGTTTCTAATTCCCTGCACCGTATAATTACTCTACATTTATTGCAGAAAATGCATTAATATAGTTTTAATTAGACAAGATGTTGATGTAAAAACAAGCTGCACGTAAACTACTGATTTCATCTTAGGACAGCAGAATAATTAATTAACACTTGTTTTGCAATGGTTTTATTTTTGATAAACATTACCAAAATAGAATAAACTCAGTCTTGTAGAGGTAATATTATAAAAATACAAGATGTATTCATTTCATAAATGTAGTTCACTGTAAAAAAAAAAAAAAGTCTCTAATTAATGGTAAAATACGGTGGTTGTCAGAATTTTACCTTGTAAATATGGCAAGATTTGTATTTATACAATACAATTCTATGGTTGCAAAAAATATGGTAAGAATACCATACATTTTACAACAAACTTGAGGCCTTTTTACAACAGTGTGGTGGTTTTAGAATAGAATAGAATATTATCCTTTATTGTCCTACAATGAGGAAGTTTTTGTACAACTGCAGCAAAGTAATAGGCAATCAAACCAAGTAAATTCACACCAAGATAGAAATATGCCGTATATAAAATCAGAACAAAGAACAACATAGTGCACATTTAGTAAGAACAAAAATTCAACATAAATACTGTGAGATCATTAAAAAATAACAAATGACTAAAGTTACAGTTACTTGTTGCTTTAACAATACATGTATCTGCTCACTTGCATGTACATACAGTCACTAACAACAAGGGTCACTGCACTCGCTAGACGCAAAATAAACCAATTACAAGGAAATTTGTGCTCAGCAAACCATGAAAATGCCGTGTCATATCATGCAAACAGAACAGATGCTGTTTTAGCACAGACGAATTGCGTCTTTTGAACGTTTTTTGAGTCACTCCAATTTCCCAGGGTAAACATGGTGACAGAAAACACATTTTAACAAACCTATAGCCGTGGGAATCTCTGCTACACTAGTTAAAAGGACTGCGTTGGAGTCTGGCAACATTGTGTGAGCGTTTCCAAACTGCATGAAGCTAAAATGCTGACAGTAAAGCATAATTCAAAAAACACACACGTGCAAATCTGTATCCACTCACACACAGACTGTAAGTAAATACTAACTTAACTGTGTTATGACTGTGGCTAAGATTCAAAAGCTGCTGTTGGAAAACAACTGGGCATATTTTACTGACAAAAACGTATGGGGAACCAACTGAAAACTATTCAATTATGTTCAAATCAAATTTTGATGTTTTGCCAACAAAAGACATTATGTTTTTTGCAATACAATACAAAACAAAACAAAGAAAAAACAAACAAACAAGGAATAAATAACTGAGGTCCATTTATGGCGTATTGTTAAGTTCCTCAGTAATTGTTATGTTTTTACTTTTGACATTTACCTAGGAGTGAAGCTCCTATTCCTCCACGTTGGAAGGAGCCAGCTCAGTTGGCTCTTGTTAGGACGCCTGCAGGACAAATCCCTGGTCAGGTGTTCAGGACACTTCCCAGTGTGGGAGGAGACCCAGAAGACGGCGCAGGACAGACCGGAGAGAGTCTGCTGGCCTGGGAACACCTTGGGATTCTCCTGGAGGATCTGGCCCAAGTGGCTGGGGAGAGGGAAGCCTCGGCTTCTGTACTGAGGCTGCCCGGTCCTGGGTTAAGCAGAAAATAATGAATGAACATTTTTTGCAACAACAATTACAATAGAACAAAACATAAACATTAGTAATATTAAAATAACAAAAAAAAAAAAGAAAAAAAACATTTAAGGTGGTAAAATCAGTCCTATATATATGGGAACATTGTTCAGACTGGATACCTAAAACTTGCAAAAACAATAAAATTTGAAAACTGTTGTGATTTGTAGAGGCATAAAGACAAAATACATTTTGTCTTGATACATATAAAATCTTGCTTGATTTTATATAAGTTATGAATGGTATCTGTTACCTCTCTGGACAGCTAAAGAAATACGTGGGAAAAACTCACACCTCTCTCGTTAGCCTAATTATATAACAGCTATGTTCTCTTTATTTCTGAAGAGAAAAACGGTGGAAAAGTCACATGCAAGCTGCTGCATATATGATATTTAGGCGTTGTTAGTGTTTATACTGTTACCATAGAGCAGGTCATAAAATTTTCAAGAGTTCAAACTTCAACTATTATTAGTTTTGATGTCAATTTATGGGCTTATTAGGGACTTAGAAAAAAATAAAATACATTGAAAAAGATACAGAGAGGTGCCAGAAGCTCAAAGGGAGAAAATAATTTACCCTCCTCATCTGGCGCCGGTTCAGTGTCTACAGTTTTCTCAGATGCTGCATCTAATGTACCTCTGAATTGAGAAGCCTGAACTCGGAATCACCGAGCTGCCTCCAGGTTTGCTTTGTTCTCATCCCTTTTTATGCATTCCACTTTTTGTCTTGTTGGCTTTGAAATTGTTTCACATTTCCTTCATTTTCTGTCTTTTTCGATTTTCTGCTCTTCTTCTCCTTTCCGCCTTCTCATATACCGCTCTGCAGGAGGGGGTGGGGAACTTATAATAACAAGACCATTAATCATTCAGGTTAACTTTTTATAACCAACCAGCCTTGTTGAATTTGACAGCTGTTACACTAAATTCATTTTATCTGACTGTTTGGACATTTGGGGGGATGTTGAACATTTATTTACACTCATTTCAAGGATTGCTCATTCAAACATGTTATTGATTCTCTCAAACTCTTACAGTATAACATGGTTTATTTAGGCTATTATTGCTGCCCATTCCATACTTACACTTCCTTATGTACTTGTGTTCGGGCTGAAGCAACATCTAATGCAGCGTTTTTCCTGTTAAAGTCAACCTTGATCAGTACTGATGGCTTGTAAAGCACATTATCATCTGTTATCTCACTTCATAAAGGGCATTCAGTGTGTTATGTAGAATTTAATTGGACTCCATATTTCGGGAAATCGCAGCTTT
Organism: Poecilia mexicana; assembly: GCF_051168715.1. Lineage (NCBI taxonomy): Eukaryota > Metazoa > Chordata > Actinopteri > Cyprinodontiformes > Poeciliidae > Poecilia > Poecilia mexicana. Next base: position 16,969,365 of record NW_028263385.1, on the reverse strand, counting down.
TATATAAAGAAAGAATATCAGAACTTTTCTTTTGCTTGAGATCCATACAGTTGACATTACACAACACAAATGTGCAAAGTTATTCTCATTTGACAGGATATGGCCTTACAAAGCCTTATTGCATAAACTAGTGCAATAAATAACCTCTTTCTGAAATGTACCTTGTGTTATTCTGATATTCACACTTACTTTTGAGGACTCACACATTCCTTTTTTTTTCACTGGAAAAGCTAACTTACTGACATTTCTGGAGATATCTTCTTCCATATTTGGGTTCTCTTTGCTTTATTATTGTATTTGTCTGCCTCGCTCAATAAAATGCCCTGGAAGCTACGAGGATGGATTCAGGTCATGCAGCAAACAGGCGAAACCAGATATTTACAGACATTAATATTGTGTAAAAATACATGTTCTGTTTTTCTCACCATCTAGCATCAAACTAAACCTTTCCTGATTTAGCTCAGTTTGGAGAACTAAAGTTGCTTTATTTGCTAAATACCAGAATAATTACAGTGTTTTATATAAAAACACTTTCCAGAGCTGTATATACATATACATATACATATATATAGAATATATATTTAATGTTTGTGTCGGGGATCAGATGCACTACTGACTTTTGTTCAACTGAACTTTTGAGTGCCTTTAAATTCTTTCTTTTTGTTTATTGTCAACTGAGAAATGATGCAATTACGGCATGTGATGCAATTGATGACATTTCGGTGACATTGCACAGAGATGAACTCACTTCATTTGTACACTGGGACACTTTAAGTGGAGTTTAGCATTATTTTCTTGCTACTTAAATCCAAAGTTATTCAGATAAAGGAAATCATAAGTATCTCAGACCCTGGTGTTACGCAGCACCTTCATGCTGGAAAACCTGTTTAACCGTTTTCCTAATACAGCTACAAACTTTGCTGTAATTTATTGGGATTTTTTATTAAAGAAAAACATTTTTTGAACTTCATATCATTATTCCCTCATCCTAAACATACCTGGAGTCTTACTTTGATTCTTTCATGCATATTTTAGAAATCCTTAAATCTCCCATAGCAGCCATTCAGAGGGGCCTAATCACTTGTTCATGCAAACAAGAGAATGGGAGAGGAGCTTTTTCCACTAAGCTCCTCCGGAGCCGAAGTCCACAGACGGGCACTCCTCCCTCACCCATTCGCCTCTTTACTCCTGCAGACTAGTGGCAGCAGCTACTAGCAAACACCTGATGGAACTGCAAGTTTGCTGTTCCCAGTAAAACGCTCCTAAGAATCTTTGTAAACAACATAATGGGAAATTTTTGTTACGATGACGTGAAGGTAGTGGCCTGTCAGAACGAGCAGGAGCTTCTTAAAGAGACAGAGGTCTAATTTTAGAGCATTACATAATGAAATCAAATCTCTTTCAAGTTATGTTTGACATATACATAATTTTTTATAACAACTGAAGCTTATATAGTTACTTGATTGTGCTATGAAATGGCACAATGTGCCAGTAAAATATATGCCCAAAATACCTCAATCAAATAGACTATAAACGACAAGAAATTAACAGAAGTGAGAGGTTGGACTGTGTTGTGTGCATAGATTTTGTGTGTTTGGTTCGAGGTGAAAAACAAAAGTTTTGAAACTTTTCTGCTGCCTTTAACTATGCATCAAGTCACAGATTGTTTCAGAAGGCTTTTTTTCTGGTCGGTGCCCACATGAGTGCAGTTTTAATGAGCTTGGTTCCCAGACGGAAATGTTTCAAAGACCCCTGATGTGGGGGATTAATAACCGTAGAGAGGCAACAGCAATAATAAGGATGAAATAGTTCTACAAAGTGACTCCGTGTGTGTTGGTGTGTGTGTTCTGCCGGGTGTTTTCTCACTAAGAGAATCCAGCGTTGTGTTTTGTGAATGCATTTGTGCGTCCCTGTAAAGTCTGCCTTCTATGCACCAGCCCTAATTTTGTTGTTGCTGTGAAAAGGGCAATGTCACGCATGTCTGTTTACAGGCACACACACACACACACACACACTCCCACACGGCACAGTAATGTTACACATGAAGGGTGTCAGTAATAGGATTGTGGTCAGGCCAGTGTGACCATGTTGTACTGAGCTAAGGTCATGGATTCCGAATCAGGAGACAGAGAGAGCAGGGATGGAGGGCGCACAACTGAACGGGCTGGAGAGAAAACAAAGAAGTCAAGCAGAAAAAGATGGACACGAAAAGAAATGACAGTTTCTTAGGTGACTTTCTTTTTTATAGGAAATTCTGCGTTCTGTGGAAACCGCAAAGTATAACTGGTCACTTAGATAATCTCTTTGAGGCTGTTTTCTTGGTGCTTTCAGCCTACAGTTGAGGTTTTTGAAATAAGAATCACTGAAAAGGAGAACACTTTTTGTTTGTTTGCATTCACAACAAGAATCATGTGATTGTTAAGAAGCTGGTGAAATAAAAACCCTACACAGTGGAAACGCTCCGAGTCCAATTTCAAATATTTCAAATACATTTCTTGGATACTAACTTTTCCTGGCACACAAGGCAGAAGCAGGTTCCTAAGAACCGATTTCTTCTCACCTGCAATGATGGAAAAAGTGACACAAGTTCTTCCAAGCACTTATTTGGTGATGTTTGTCATGTTTTTGACAATGACACCAGAACTGTTGAGTGATGAACCTTTGGCAAAATTACATAGGATGGAAAACAGCTCATCGTGACTTCCTTTAGGTCACATAGGAACTTTTTTTCATCCAATAAAATAAATACATAAAAATGGAGACCAACCTCTCACTTATCCGTCGATGTGAACAGGTGGGTCTCTCAGGGAAATGATGTTCACGGTTTTAATTGTTTCATCATCATTTCGTCATACAGGGCTTCTGGCATAGGATTTCTGACTATTAGCCTGAAAATGACAGCATATTTGAGTTCTGCGTATGTTTTGGTGGGGATGTGTGTGCATTGGGAACAGGGGGGCCGTTGAATCAGGTTATTTATTAACATTTTTTGCTATTTTCAATAGGGAGATTATCACCATATTTAAATGTTAAAGATGCAAATTTCCTATTCAGAGGAATGACATTTGTATTCAGAAGTTGTAGGACTGACTCTTCACTTCTGACTAGCCACTGTTTCTCTGATAGTTTCAGAAATGTTTCTCATGTACATGATAACGTCCTCTAACACCACCTTGATTGCTTGCTTATCGTCTGCAGTATAAGTTTCTTAAAACTGCTGAGCATGCAACTCGGCTTTGATCAATGAAGAATAAATCGAGTGTGTCGTGAAGCTAAATAGTGACAATGGGCTTCTTCTTATGGACTCAGTGTATTCGGCTGAATACTTTAATTTTAAGTAAACTGTTAAATTTGGGACTGCATGGCACAATTATTGCTTTGGAGCAAAAAGGTCCTCGACTTCAAAAAATCATCTGCTGTTTCTGGATGAAGTTTGTTCTTGCATGGATTCTCTGACTTCCTCCCACCGTCCAAAAATTGACTATTGGGTTTCCTGGTTACTCTAAATTGCCCTCAAGTATGAGTAGTGTCCCTGTGTGTCTTTATGTTGCCCTGTGATGGACTGGCGACCTGTCCATGCCTGAACACTGAGCAGCAGCCCCAAGGACAAGCAGGTGTAAACCATGGATGGATGGGTAATTAATAAAGTAGCTGTAAAAGTGTCCTAGTAATTTGCACATGATGATACATCTAAACTAAGCTTGCAGGTGCAAACCGCAAAGGTCAGCAGCACTGGTTGGCACACACCATTACTTGAATAGTAAGGTGAAATTAAAAGCTCAAAACTGCCAGCTTCTCTGAAACAAGTATATATATTTTTTGCTTTTGAGTGCATTAGATATTCAGGTGGAAATATGCGGGGGATCATGAGGCGTAACATAAAGTTTCAGATCTAAACTGATACATATTTTCAGCTTCTGGATCATATCAATGCACTGAGCAGTTCTGTCCATCTAGTTGTCTCTCTAAAGGTTTTGTTGAAGAATGAGCATTGCTTTTTCTAATTACCACAGGATTATGTCCAGAAAGTCTGTGCGCTTTCCTGATAGAGGCTTTTAACAAAAAGTGATATTCTGCTTATGTTGTGCATCAGCGGATTAAGTGTTGCAGCACTTCTTTGCATTTTTGTTGGTGAAAGTAAGCAAAAATAATGATATTTTTGATTGGATGAGCACCAGGTGAGCAATCAGCAAATGCTTCTGACAGAGCCAATCGCTTTACCTTACATCACTCATGGTTTGTTGATCTGATCAGGAGCCAGAAATGCCAAGTAAGAACAGTCACAGCTCCTGCAGTAGAGGAACAATGGGGGAACGCCTATAGCTCTAATGATAGAAGCCTTAGAAGGTCTATGCAGTCCAGATGCACATCTTGCTTCTCCTGTCGTTCCTCACTTTCCCTTCTTCTCCCTCTTTAATTCCTGTTCTGTCCTGCACTGTTCTACTCACTTCTCACACCTTCTCTGACAGAGCTATTTTCTGCCTGTCAGGCAGTTTGCAGACAAGCTCTGTTTTCCACGCTGATGAGAGTCTTCATGTCGTGTGTGTTTGCGCGCACGCGCGCCCTACAAGTTGCTGTTCGATTAGTGTTCACCGTCATATCTGATGGCGCATGAATGTGCACGCGTGAGACAGGAAAGCAGCATCTTTTTTGACCATTGGCTTCCTATGTTTGCAAGCAGTACTTGCCCGTGTGTGTGTGTCTGTGTGTGTGTGAATGTGTGTGATCCCCCGTTGTGACAGTGTTGAAATCCAAGCTGACATCCCCTTCTCCCTGCAACAGCATATGCCCCTCAGCAAGACCACTGGGAGGCTACAGAGAGAGAGAACATAGGGGAGGGAGATGGAGAAGGAGTGAGAGTTAAGAGAGAGAGGGCTAAAATAGAGAGACCATGGAAAGCGATGGCTAATGAGTGATGAGAGGGAGGAGAGGATGGAAAGCAAGAAATGATGGAGGGAAAAGTGAGGGGAGAAGTAGCCAAAGAGGAAGTGAGAGGAATGGGATGAGAGTTACAGACTTGAGAGGAAGACAGAGGGAGGGAAAGCACCCCCACTGCGTTCCTTTTCAGTCCTGCTACCGTTGGCATGTGGTAAATGTAAAGCTGCTGGCTGACTCACCACGCTACCAGCTCTTATTCAGCACTCTCCACTGCTCTTGTCTGACAGAAAGACAGAGCGAGAGAGGAAAAGTAGCAGCTTAGAATCAACACAGTTTAGTTCAGCAATAAGAGGGATGAAAACAGAGGCAGCAAATTACAAAACTGCCTCCTATTCTGTCACATGAACAAAGTAGCAAGAGGTCTTTGGGAAAAGCAGTGTTGAAGTGCTGGCAGCCCGTCTCTAATACCAAAGTGTTTTCTTTTTTTATATGATAGGAAAAATAACGAAGATATGAAAGGAATCATCCAGATATGATATAAGTACTGTTTGAACAATTAACACCAGAAAAGTCAGCTGGTCTGGTTGTTTGAACCAAAAGCAGATTTTGTTGTTGTTTGTTTGGTGTGGCTTGCTTTCACGTTGTGCTTTTTGCAAGCTGACTATATGTAAACGATACCATGATCGTTGCTTTCAGAGGACAGACATGATGGAAGACTCGGGAAGAAAGCAAACAGAGAAGTCCTGCATTTCTATTGCACATAATACCAGTTGCAGTGTAAAGAGCAGCTCATTCAGTGCAGGTTTCGCAACGTGATGCTTCTAATTTTGGAACGACGTCGGCAAATGTGTGCCGCAAGCTCCGTGAGACGAGACGCTGTTAACCCACAACATGCTACCAGCAGCTCTGCTAAGCAGAAAACCAGGTACGACTTCGGTTTAATCAGTACATGCAGTAGCATTAGCAACACTGAAGGACTTATTTTAACCATAATGCCCAGCGACAGCCTGTGAAGTTGAAAAAGACGCATTTTACCTGCAGTTGGTTTGGATCGAGGCCTGTCTGAAGCGAACTGCACCAGAGCCGGTTTGTGGTGTGCTATTTACTATGCTAACTAGCGTTAACCATATTAGCATGTATAGCTGTTTAAGGTGAGAAGGAAGCAGTTTTAACTCTTTGTAACACGTCATTGTAACATATTTGAGCAAATATTCTGATCCTGATGCTTACCGTCAAAAACTTGAGTTAGAAACTGGAGCTCTTTCACACCAACCAAACACAAATGTATTACAAAAATGATACAGCAGTAGCATTGTTTGTCAAAACATTTACCGGTGTTTTTTACATCCTACTCCTTGTGAGTAGTTAAGTGTGTGTGTGTGTGTTTTAATTAAGTTAATAATCTCAACTAAAGTGAACTCAGTTGCTCACAGGCAATTATTAGCTTCAGCTGGTTTAATGGTAAATATTACCAGGGCACCGTTTTCATGTCAAGATGAGATAAAACATTTGTTTTCTCTTTGGAGCATATAAAAATATTCTTCTTTTTAATATGTCAAGAAATATTTGACTAATAGTATGTAAATTTTAACGCTGTGTTGTGATATGGGTGAAGAAAAGGGATTGAAGGGTAGCACTGGAAGTGAACTTTGCAGTGATGCATGTCATCTGTGCACTTTGTTATTCTGAGATAAAAGAACAGAGGACACCATCTTTAAATGTGCAACTTCACATTTATATCCAGTTACGTCTCTATTTTTCAGTCATGGTAGATGGACAGTTTAACTAATTTGTAAAGTTGAAATATCCCTTGATATCTATGCAGGCATCTGTTTTCCGCTTGCTCCTCTCTTTTGCCTGTTTCTTCTCATCCGTCTGCCACTTTTTAGTAATTTCAGCATGTTGTAACACTTCAGCACAGTACCTGCTGATCGGGAGCTTTGATGACCGCACTGGATGTGAAATGATTTCCTTTGCAGTTTTTTTTTCCCCCCGACATCAGAAAAATTGCATGATGGTGGCGTAAGCTGTTTTCCGGCACAGAAATCAACGCGCTGTGCACACGACATAATTGATTAACTTGCACAGCTGCAGAAAAACAATAATGATGTGATATAAATGCAATAAATGTTGAGTTTGTTACCTTTGTTGTTAAGGAAATTGAGTTGCTTTTTCATCCATATTATGAAAGACACATTTGTTTGTTTCTTTCAAGGCAGTTTTCTCCTCGACTTCTTTTACCTTTTTTTTTAAAGCGACAGAAAACATAGAATTAAATGTGAAAAATTATTATTATTTTTTTTGGTAGGATATAACTCCAGTTCAATCCAATGTTGAATTTCAGTATTGATCACTCAAATTGCCTCAATGTTTAAACTTTTTCTTTAAATTGTTCCTGGTCATGCCAGTTTCTGGATGGAGAAACGATCTCTCGTTTAGTAAGTTCATTTAACAAAATATGTCAGGTAAGCATGAGAAAGTACTAAAGCTGATTACTGAAGAATAATTCTGGATTAATGTGAAACAGAAGAAATTGCATGTAGTTTGTAATGTACAACAGATTGTTGTGGTCAAACAACTTAGTCATTTATTTCTGCGTTAAAACTCAAACTCTCAAACAAAAGTGGTAAAAAAAAGCACCCTTTTCTTCACCTCCTAATAACTATTATATATGTATTGTAGTGTATCTGGTAACGGAGAAATAGCTGGGAACATTAGTAAATCTATCATTAAAAACAGATTGCCTCTTGGAGTGCTGAAAGGTGGCTAGCCTCTTCTTCCTTGAAGGTAGAAATTATCTGTGATGTTTTCTCTTTTTAGTCTGACGTCCTCCCAAAGATATGCGCCGTAAGTTAATTGGGGACTTTAAGTTGCCCTTTAGTATAAGTGCATGAGTGAAAGGTTGTCGACTGTTTTTTCTATTTTTTTTTTTTTTTGCTTTATTACGCAGGTACAGAAAATGAATAAATGGATTCCTCTTGCAGTTGAAACCTCGACCTCATCATGTGAAATGTCAGCTTGACATAAAATTGATAGGATTTCCCACCATGCAGCGTGCAACATAAAATAGTCGGGCCTGCTGCTACCGTTGGAGTGGACCAAGCAGTTTTTGGACATATTTCTCCTTCCCAACACACTGTGTGACAAAGCCGCTCATGATGTTCAAACTCCCTTCAACAAAGCTCCGTTCTCGTGTGGCTTGATCCCTCCTAACCCCATGTCTCCCTTTCTTTCAGTTTCCCGTCTCTCTCCTCCACCCTTAAGCTTTCTGTCTCTCGTACTCCTCTTCTTCCTCGCTGCCTTTCCATCTTTTCCCTTTAAGCTGTCTGCCTCTGCTGTTCTCTCCTTTGCACTCCCTTCTCTCTTTGTTCCAGGGATCAAACGAGTATCTCTGCCGTCCATGCTCCGTCACCTGGGAGAACACACACACACGCACACACACACACACACACACACACACACACACACGCACACACACACACACACACACACACAGGGCTGTTCTCTTTAGTTCGTACCAATGGTAATGTTTCTACTAGCGGTTTCAGTGGAGTCTTGTCCACAGGATGTTCTAACCTTTCAACTCGCTGATTGCTCCAGATCAAAGACGATAAAAGAAGGAAAAGACCAGAAACACAAAGAGCAAATAGGAACAGTGTCAGATAGGACAGATTAAAACTGTGGAGAGATTTATTTTCTTTTTTTTGGGGGGGAATTGGACTGCAATGACTATGCTAAAGATCAGAGCTGCCTCAGAGTAAAAATAATCAAGCAAATGTTAAAACCCACGTGGGCTTTTGCCTGAAGAGGTGGCTCCTCTGAGAGCCTCTGATCGAAATTTTAAGGACAGAAAAGTCAAAGCAAAACAAAGCAAAGACATGTTTTATCAGGGAAAGCAGGGTGGGTTTCTGATTCTTGTAATTTTATCATTTTCCACCCTACCATGACATCAATCGTATTTCTTTGATATTATGATCTTGGCGAGGACCTTTGTGATGTTTGTGTAGGTTCTTTGTTTTTCTTGCTTCAAAGTTAGGTCTGTCTTGAAGACCTCTGGCAAATCATTTGGAGGATTAACTTGATACAGATTTTAATCTAATTATGATTCCAACATGTACATACAGCTGGTGAAAACTACTGGTGCAACATTTTATAAAAGCAAAATTAACCATCAATACAAACTTTACTGTAAAATTTGCCATTAAGAATGCGGTGTCATGTTGCTGTTTGGGAACACATGTTGAGTTTCTATAATGAAGTGACTGGACATGTCAACATGTTCCCAATTTTAGGATAGGATTAAATATATGCTTCCTTTTTGTTTTGTACCTGTACTAACACAAAGAAGTAGAGTGATATTGCTCGCCATCCTTGGTGTATATTTATTAAAGCAAATCAATAATAATAACGCATCAGCACTAATGCCACAATTATCTGATCACAGTGACTTCAACAATTCACTATTTATTGAAGCCAATAATTATTTGGCTTCAATAATCACTTTGCAAACAGATGCCACTTCGCAAAACACAGCACGTGGATCACCAAAAGTTTCACGGCTTATGAAGAAACTATTTTTGGACTTGTTAACGGGCTACTTTTCTGACTTTCTGCAGCAGGAAGTTGTGCTTCAGTGTTTTGCTAACATGTATATGAACAAGTAGTGGAGATTCAGTTTCTGTTGGGTTCCTTAAAATATATTTCTAAATGTTTTGTAAGCATTCAGAGGTTTGTGAAAATGTGATGCTTTTGTTGCTGACTGTGATCATTTTCTTTTAGGTGTCCATAGCTTTTAGCACAAGCAAGACACTAGTAGCTATGCTCATAAATGCAAATGGTGACTAGAAAAAGTAAGAAAGTATCTGGAAAAATAGAAGATCACTGTGTCGACAATGACAGATATTTTATAGATATTTCTGTCATTTCATACCCTTTATTTATAAAGGTGAGTTCCACTGCGGCACAAAGTCTGACTCGTTCAAGATATTACACAATGTAAAATACAATCCATAAGATGTTATCTGGTGAAATAAGTATTGTAAAATTTAAAACGATGTTCCTAACAGAGCACTTTGTAATGCAAACAGAGGGTCTTCATCTGAACTGTGTCACATAATTGCGCTTGCTTTATTTGTTTAGTCATGCTCAGGCTTTCGCAGGCCTGTCTAGTGCTGTCCTGGTGTCATAATTTAGCTCAATATGGTCCAGTCCTGTTGAGAGCTGAACAGGTGGTACCTGACAGCAGGTATGAGCCGACTTCAAAGAACGCGGGGACAAGAACCGCGAGGGAGTGACGGTGAGAAGTGGGAGAAAAGACAAACGTTGAAGACAAGGATAAACAAAACAAACAAACAAAAAGAGCGTTGACAACGTAACAGTAGAACGGCTGCCATGTAAATTTGAAAAACAGAGATTTAAGAGTGTATCCTGGTGAATGAGTTTGATGGCGTTAGGTGGGCAGGGTTGAGTCTTTTTGTTACGGGCCAGCAGCTTGAGAGATTAACTCTTGTGAATACCAATTGTTCTGCAGATGAAAGCAATCCTGCAAAAAAAAAACACCCAGCAGTCTAAAGTTTGTTTAGTGCTGTTCTGGTCACAGCCTTCCTTTGTCTCACTGCTTTTATATACATTTTAAGTGTGCATCTGAGTGTCTTTAATCAAAAAGTTGGCCTATGCTTTTCTTGGACCTGTGCCTTCCCTTTCCTAAGCAATAAATGAACACCCAAACTCTTTGACTTCAGACCATATCTACATCTTTTGCCTTTCCCACACACATTCACTGTGTCACCACTATAGGAGGCTCTGTGCAGATGATGCAGGTGAATATGGACATTGTTTAACGAGCCCTGGGAAAAGGAGAGGGAGGCAAACGGAGGGAGGCATGGGGACAACGCGAGGGAGAGAAGAGGAGGAGGAGGGTAGAGGATGGTGGCGGCAGCAACGGGGAAAGTAGGAGGACAAGTGGGGGGGATATGTAGGGTGTGGAACATTATAGAGAAGAGGGGGATGATAAAGAGAGGAAGGTTTTGCAAAGAGGAGTTGATGCAGGATGTAAATCAGCTGCATGCAGGGAAGAGGAACAGGAGGAGCAGGACAAAAGGAGAGGGGAGGACGTCCGGTCGCAGAAGGGATGAGGGGGAGGAAGTCATGAGGGAAAGGATAGAGGAGAAACATAGGAGGAACGTATGTGATGTGTAGCCTGAGGGCGTGAGGAAGGGATGGAAAAAAAAAAAGGGCAACTGAGCGAGGTAGAAGGATAAACCTTCAAAACAAGGTGAGAAAGGAATGAGACCGAGGTGAAGGGTACTGGATCCCTCCGCTCTGTGACCCTTACCTCCTCCCTCTTTTGCTCCTCTTCCTCCTCACGGCTCCTCTCTTCTCTCCTGCTCGGCTGCTGAAAAGGAAAATCTCCAAAGTCAGCTCTTCTCCAGGCTTTTGCTGTTCTTTTCCTTTTTTTTTTTGCATCATGTCATGTTATTCATGCTCACCAAATGGAAAATGTTGCAGACCTTATTCACCCTAATTAAACACATTCTGGCCTCGCTGGTTGCCCGCTTCATGCAAGCTGTCTCCTTTTAGCACTACGGCCATGATCAAAGTGTGATTTCTCTTTATATTTTTTTTTTTAGCTGCGCTGTTCATAAATACTTGGAGATTTCTGAAGCAGTTGCTATTTTTGCTCGTTTCAGCTCGATTCGGGAAAGGATTGACACCCAGATGGGTGGAAGAAGAGCTGTTTATTACAATGGACCCAATTATGTTGTGCATTGGAATGAAGCTTTCAAAACGAATCTTTGAACAACAAGAAAAAAACAATGCAGATTTGCTGCAGCATTGAAGTCAAACAGCTGTGTGGGTGACCAGCCATCGGAGTATCTTTGTTCGGCTGCTATCCACCTCATTCCTGGCAGTGTTGGTGTATGATTGACTTTCAGAGCAATTCCTAGAAAGACGGCAAACAAAAGACCCAGGATAGCGGCTTGCTTGGTCGGCTACAGGTCACGAGTGCAAAAGATTTAGCAAGGAGTGTTTTAGTATTCAGCTTACTTTTCCACATTTAGCTCATGTTCATTACCGTACATCTAAAAGGGAAATGTCTAAAAAAAAAAACCTGTCATAATTTGCCGTATCTGCATTTTACAACATTTTAGCAAAATCTAAATGTTAGATCAAAATTTAAATGTTGAATCTAAATGCTAAATATAGATTTAGCATTTAAATCTCTAAGTGCTAAATCTAAATCTTAGATACTATTTTTTTCATTCCACATGCCATCTATATGGTATGATCCAGAAAATGCTATAAGGTCTGAGTGCTGTGGCTTATTTGAACACTCCCACTGATGGAAACATAAAGCTCAACGACTCACAAACACACACTTCCGAACTATGACAAAACGTTCTCTTTTTCTGAAATGGGTATCACTCTACCCTTATCCTGCAATCAGGATGAAGTTAAAATTTAGGAGAAAACTTTGAGTTTAAAAACATGTTCAAACAAATCATCAGATTTTGAAGACAAAAGCTTTATTTTGCTTTCTTTTTTTTAATAGTCTCACTATCAAATTCAGCTGTTGCAACAAATGTGACTAATCTGGAATGACTTTTATTTTCGATGCGCCAAAATAAAAGTCATTCCATTCCCGGTTGGATTATTAGTTGCCCCAACCGGGCCGCCTTTGGGGAAAATTCCCAGAGTCGCCCCTGTTCAGTGATTCTCACTCAATCCATCATGCACAGCGAGTTTGCGTGAACCTGACAAAGACCGTTGCATGTCTGTGTTTATAAGGTCCAATTTGAGCTCCGTTCACTCAGAAGTGCTTACAGTGTCTCATATTCTCCCTACTTTCCCTCGGAGCACCAAATCTATACGACTGTTCATTTATAAACTGCCACTCGAGCCATCAGCCAGCGTGCGGCTGCTTTGCTGTCTGCACGTGCGGTTTTGTTTGTGATAAACTGCTGTGGCCCGCGCACGTTCGTGAGTTTCCACATCCAAACATATATATTTATATTTGTGTGTTTGTGTGTGTATGTGTGTGTGTGTGTGTGTGTGTGTGTGTGGAGCTGTCAATTTATCTTGCCCAGCACCATCCAAAAAGATAGACAGCCCATTGAGGCGTATGCTGCAGAGAAAAATAACAACTCTAACTGACAAACACACTTTAGTCTGAGTGCAAACATAAAGCCTGAGAAAGAGGAGACGCGGCTTCGCATTTAAATTCAAGGTGTAGTTTGCTTCTTATATTTAATGCACATTTTCTTTGAGAAATTGTCACTGCAGTTTGTTTTATCGCCGCTAACTGAGTATTGATCAGAGTTGAATTAAATGGGACACAGACTCTCCCTCAGGGGCAGACTGTAGTTGCATTAGCATGAATGAATCTGGACCACACTCAACTGCAGAACCCTGCACTTAGTGTCTGCAAATATTGTCCTTTCTGTTTATTATGATGCTGAGCGGATCAAGCTGCACGGTTAAGATTGCATCAAACCACGACGTTTTGCTTTATGCGTCTCTCTGAGTGCAAAGAGGGAAGGTAAGTGTTTACTTGGAAAGAGAAAAAAAAATCCTCATTTCTTTACCGGTTAAATATGACAGGTAGAAAATATTTAACATTTCATACATTTGTGATCTACAACTGCAGAATTTAAATTGTCGTGTCTGATATGCAGCCGAGATTTATCAGAGCAGAGCATCTGTCTTCCTGTTCCATTTATTCTGTCACATCTAGTTTCTCTGTGAAGTGAAAAAATCATTTTAGATTAGATGTGAGTAAAGTTGTTGTTGACATTGTTAGACTGGAATAAATCTTGATATTTAATAGCTTTATGCAGTTTTTTTTTTCCAATGCTGCAAATAATTCTTTATGGACTGTTTACTAATGACTTCACTTGAACAGACAAAGTAAGATGTAATGAGAATATTGACAATTCAATTCATGGCTTATCTGAAAATCAAAGGCGGCAAATTGAGTGGGATGGCCAAATATCAAGTAATGAATTTCCTTCACAAAAATCAAAGAATATGTAACTCTCAGCAGCAAGGTTCATTAAGTAGATACAGTGAGATACAGTAAAGGTTTTCTTAAAACATTTTCGTGAGCATGAAGATTGTATAAAATGCCTGATCAAAAGTTTTTAATACATGTTTGATTGCTTTCTGAGAAAAATTGGTAATATGATCTGTTTCTCATGGCAAAAGCCAAACAAAAACAAACAGACAAACAAAAAAACACTCTGGACCACATTGTGTGAGCATCAGAGTTCGCGTTTGAGCTTTCTTTTAGGAACATGGGATGTTTAAAGCTCCAACGTTCTGCATATTTTTTATGAACATAAAGTGTAAAAGCCAGTACGAGGTGTATCAGAGCATGGGTAAGTGAGGGTTGCAGTTGATGCAAAGATGCACGTTGGAATTTTAAGGAGATTCTTTAAAATTGAGGCAAAATGTAATCCTAAGAAGTCTGAACATATTTTTGAAGTGCCATGTCAGTGCTAATTCAGCACCATCAGAGGTGAGTCTGTGCAGTTTAGATCTGTCTCCTGTTCAAAATGCATGGCACAACTGAAATGAATCAGCTTAGATTTTGTATTCAGCAACTATGGACACTGATTCTGCTTGGAACAGCACAGTTTGCATGCTTCCCATTTCACATGGGTCAGGATTAGATCACGGTATAATAACTTTGATTAAAAGTGTCTACACTGTGTTGTGGTTTGTGTAACACCTTGATGTTTGAGTTCATTATCATAATGGTTCGTAGTTAAACACATAGGTAAAAAGAGAGTAAGAAAGGATTGATGAAGTTTCATTAAAGCTTCTTTATATACAAATATATTGTGATAGGAATTTCATGTCTGTTGTTGTTTGTATAGTACAATATATAATTGTAATCTATGATTAGATGAAAATTGTTTTTATTATTGGGGAATTGAAACTCTTTTTAAGCAGATCCCAGTCAAAGGAGAAGAAGGAGAAACAGGAAGTGAAGCAAAGCGACGGCTGCGGGAGGAGAGGAGTGAAACCCGCACGAGCTAACTTTGTCCGGACTCCTCTTTGAACCTGACAGCATCGCGGATTTGTGTGAGTGCTGAAAGAGGGCGTTATATATGCAAGCAAACATGTTAAGAAAAAATATGTAATATCATCGCATTGCTTTTATCTTTAAAGACAAAAAAATACGAAAAAGACATCATATATTGCAGTCATAATAATGGAATTTATAGTATTTTGTTTTTGATACTCAGACAAAAGTACTCAACAAGTCCGTTTAGTGGACTTAAATAATTTTACAACAGAACATTACTTTGTTTTACCATTAATTACAGAGAAACTCTCAGAGTGGAAAGAGTATGCATAAGCTGGTTAATTAGTCAGGCTATCTGCTCAGGTAGCCAGACTAATACCACAGTTAAACAACTCCATATCCTTTTTTATGGGCATAGCAGAAGAACTTGATGCCAAGCAACACCCTGGCATTTCCTTATTGCACATTTGAAACTGTAGCACCAAATATTTGACCGTCTGCTAAGCTAGGCCAAAAAAATCCTGCAAGGAAATCTGTAAGCATGCTTCCCCTGCTGTGTACCACTGCTGCAGAAGTATAACTGCGATTATTGTTGTGATGCTTCACTCAACTCGGAGTGCTGCATTGCTTGAAAGTGAAATTCTAGAATGACATTCTTGCTGATTAATTCGGCTAATAATAAATTCACTAAGATGAAATTTCCAGAAACTCAGTAGATCCTTGAATTCTTAAATAAACAAAATGAATGGGAACGGTGACGTCACTGTAGTTTCAACCAGCGGCAATTTGCCGGATTATGTCAGTCTCGTGCGCTCTTTCTACATTTCTGTCTGTCAAATAAAAGAAAAATGAGGCCCAGAACAAATATATCAGCGTTCCTATTTCAGTTTTACAGCAGACATCTCTGGCTGAACTGGGAGAGATGAGTGTTCATTGTGTGCACTGCAGCCAGGTATCAGGGGTATAATGCGATTTATTGTGTATTGTGCATTTTTATGGATAGCTTTGAGAAGAAACTAATAAAGAAAGACTGTCCATCAATACGTAATACATCCCGTTTCACTTTTATTTTCAACAGTTCCTAGATTACAACTTTAGACAGAACTGAGTAACTGTGAGATATAAACCCCCAGCTTTTCTATTTTTGCTCCAGTCCTTTCTCTCCACCTGTCTACAGCAGCCACAAGAAAAAGAAAAAAATGTGAACACGGAAAAAGATAATGAATCATTTTTATAGGAAGCTACCCCTATAGTGAACAGCACTGCAGAGAATGATGAAAACAAAAGCAATAAATCAAGGCAAATGCTTAAGTCAGAAGCAATACTCCTGCAGAAATATTCTGAAGTAATCTAAAAAAAACGCCGCTGATTACTCACACTTTCACAGAACTCCAACAAGAATAACCACACAGAAATAAACACTCATTCAAAGAGTTTGAAATTGCTTTATCACACATTTGCACAAAAAAAATGATTTAATTAAGTCAGGCACAGTTTTTTTTCCTCTTAAAAATTTCACCTCTTTTTTGTTTGTTTGTTTTGTTCTCTCGCTTTAAACTTCACCAATATTTAAAATGCATTCCTGCTCCGCGGAGAGCGTGATTTTTTTTTTCTTTTTTTTTTTTTTTTTTCAGCAGAGCGCAGGTATGAATATTAAAATCATCAAAGGCTGGCGGCATTGGTGGATTGTAAACACATCTGTCACTACTGTTTAATTGGTAAACAAGTCTGACCGCTTTCTGTTTGTTTGTAAACAACCATGTCCCTGCTTGATATAAAAGGTCATTAAAACCAGCCTGTTTACTCCCGTCTGCTCCATCCGAACTGTCTGCACCTCCGCCTGGACATGTTTCATTTACATATAAATCGGAGCCCCCCTGCAGAGGATGTCCTTTCACTGTTAACGTGCAGGAAGGGGGAGGGAGGGCGGGTCACTTAGTGTTATGAAATCATAACCACTGTGAGTCCAAAGTCAGTTGACCTTTAGAGATAAGCACAGGAGGGAAAATGAGGGAAGAAAAAAAAAAAAGAAAAAAGATGAAGCGGAGGAGGACAGACGGCTGTGATTGAGCAGAGTGATAGGACTGAGAGGAGCTTCAAGGAGAAGTCGTTTCATTTTGGTGACGGGAACATTTTTTTTTTTTTTTTTTTTTTTTTAAGCAAGCCTCGTCGGTGTGCCTGCCTCACTCAAATAATGGATAATGGCACAGCAACTTTGTGGGAATCACAGTACAGACACCTCTATTCCTCTCCAGCCTGATTCCTTTGACTTGTAACTCACAGCAGCGAGCGCAGGCGGTGAATCAGGGGCCAGACTTGAACCGCTGCTGCAGACCGAATTTCACAGCATGCTTGCAGGTATGTCTTGGGTTTTTAGAAAACTTTTTTTCTTCTTCTTCTTTTGCAAGTTCACTACTACTGCACAAAAGTCCGGAGAGCCGGTGGTAAGCGGTAAAAAGAATAATGAAAGATGTGTAAGTGTAAGCATGTCAAATGTTTCTATGCTTGTTTATTTCCGAGGTTCACGCACCAGCATAATTTTGTGTTTTGGAAGGCTTTTGTTTATTTAAAAAAAAATTTTATGGATAAACCAATCAAGTATTTTCATTGTGGGGTCAGAATTTCTGCTACCTGGAATGTTCTGCATCTTTGGTAGCAAATAGATCCTCAGAAATTATTTTAAAGGGGCAGTATTTAAGAGCACAATCAAGCAATTATGTTACTTTCAGTTATTATAAACTGAAGGTATAAAAAGGCTGTACATCAAACGTAACCATTGCCCTTGGAAAACACAATAGAAAAGTGGAAAAATGGCATGTGGGCGTGTAGGTTAAGGGGTTAAAAGAAACTTGACTTTGCAATTTGACGCCTTGAAATTGGGACTCTGTCTCTTTAAGAAGCTCCTGCTCTTTCCAACACACTGCATTTAGCACGTCATCACAGAAACTTCACGTCCAAGTTTTGTACAAATAGGCGGCACTTTGAATGAGCAAGAATTAAGCAACTCCGAATAGTTGCCATGGGAGACGTAAAGATTTCTCAAACATGAATGAACAAATCAAAGCAACACTCCAGGTATGTTTTTGATTTTTATGTGTAATGCGATAAAACTAAAGAATAAAGTATTTTTTCTATAATCTTTCCCTTTATTCCTTTGCCCTAATTTATACAATAACTACAATACAATAATAGCTTTGCAATACTTTAGCAAAGCACTGATGAGCTGGTTGGATTTCTGATGTAAGCGGCTGCTTACATCAGAAATCCAACCAACTTTTGACTTACAAAAATCATTGTTCATTGTTCAAAATCTGTCAATGAAATTCATCAAGTGCTGGCGTTGATTTTATAATTACGAGAACCGACTATCCAGGAGAATAAGTACATAAAGAGGGAGCTCAACCAGCCAGAGAGAGACCATTTTTGAAAGAAGAAGAAACATTTTTGGAAGAGAGATCCTAGGACAATTCAAGAAAAGTATGTCAAGTCACAGCGGGAGACGCCTCGGGCAGCTACACAGAGCAAATATTATTATTAACTTCAACTTTTCAGATAATGTCTTTTAAATCAAATCCAGAGAAATCAACCTTGTGGTTTTCTAATTTTATTAAACAAAACACTTCTGAGTATCAGAGCCAGCGAAACTCGGCCCAGCAGGAGAACCAGCAGAGCAAAAAGGTAAAACAGCTGGAGACTTTTAATGCATCTACATCAAGGAGCCGCTTTAATTATCTCTCATCATATTGATCCCCTATTTAAGGTCCAATGTAACGTAACAAATTTTGTTTCATTTTGTGTATTCCATGTTGTTCTGTTCTGCAGTGTGTGAGAGACTGATTGACATGGTAAAGTGTTGTAAATGAATGAAAGTGAACAAGTTATAGATACTTGAAAGTTTAGGTCTTTGCTTCACATGTTTTTTGTTTCTTAGTTTTTTTTTTTTAGATTTGTAGATGGTCCATGAATGAGTCTCCCAAAGCCTTTGGTTGTCCTGGTATGTGAGGCCTAGTGTGCTCTTAAGAGCTGTCTGGTTCTTGTGTAACCAAAGCATGAAATGTGTCCAGATTTTTGCATCACAGTTGAGCTTGTTCCTGTTTTTAAGACTCAGGGATGCGTTTATTATCAATTCAGTTTGCAGCGTTCAGCTACAAAATCTTACTCATGAAGAGAAGTGACTGTGACTTTATTTTACATTCATATCTGAAGCTCCAGCATGGCTTTAATGCAAGCTACCCAATGTGTTTGCCTTTGTGTGGAATATCTTAGTCTCTTGTCCACGGACGGTGGTTAGATGGAGGTAGAAAAGCACACTGGGACCTCATCTCCAGTCGATCTTTTAATATTAACCTAAACCATGTAATATGGAACATGACCAAGATATTAGATACAAAGTGTTTGAAGTTAGTTACCTCAGACTCAGCCTTAGATGTAGGGTGAGGGGCTCCACTGCCTGAGGAAACTTTGAAGAAGAGCAGACGCTCCAGAGCATTTTCTGGAGGTGCTGCAAGGATGGATGGATGGATGGATGGATGGAGTTTCTGATGTTATTAAAACTGTGGTGACGATACCTAAAAAATTCTACAGAAAATATCAGACATACTGTAAAAGCCCTTTTATTACACTGAATTTATTTATTTTATTTTTTTAAATAAAGCTCAGGTCCATTAAAAACATCCCCCCCCCAAATCCGTAAGCAGGGTGGTTCTTAAGCTTGAGAAAACAAGCAAACATTTATAAAAAAGTGTCAGGAATGTTCGGTGAACCTGAAAACTTCAGTTCCTTTATTGTATCTGGTCATAATTTTTAAATAAACAATATTCTTTCCACTTCTAAATATGTACATTGTTGAACTGATTTCATAATTGAATGTAGTCCAGCTCATGTTAGGTAACAAATAACCTTAAGTGTTTGAGTGTGTGTACATGCATTCGTCTGTTTAATGAGGTTTACCTGTGATTTAAAAAAAAAAAAAAAAATCGGGGGACCGAAGCGGCACAAACTGTTTGTGTGCTTGAGTGTTTTATTGTGCGGATGAAACCAAAGTTGCTGAATTTTTATAGGCGGATGGATGCATTATTTCAGTTTTTGTGCGAGTCGGTCTGTGTATAAATGTGTGCTCATGTGTCAGAATGGCAGTGATCCATTGACCTGACAGCTCTTCCTGGGGGAGTGCACACATCCCTGTTATTACCGCGGCAGCAACTGCTGATTGACTGCTTTCAGCACTGCTCAGGAGATGTCAGTCAGTCACACTGCCGATAACAAACCAAAGTCAACACATCTGAGTGGTGCCGACAGGCCACACTGATCATTATGGATAATGAAGTGCATTTAGTTGTATTGCTTTGACTCCACAGCTCAGTCACATGTTGCAGTGACCGACCTGTAGAGCTGCAAAAACACCAGCAATCGTTGAGAAGTAAATAGATCTGATTGATGATCAACAGGTCAAAAACAGAAAATGACAAAGTGAAACTTGTTCTCCTTGTTTTTGGATGCATCAAAACCGAGAACTCTTTTAGTGCGTTTCATTGTTTTAAGTCAGAAATGCAGTCACCAAAGATAATTTCCTTTAATGCACCTTTTGTGACTTTGATAAAACTTTTATAACCTTTGGGACATATAAATGGTCATCAAAATTAAATTTGTTCATTACCGGCGTCATATTCAGTTTCCAGAAAAAAAAAAGTGATATAATCAGCTCAGATTCCCAATGAAAACTGGAAATCCTCATAAGTGCATATCAGTTATGATCATAATAATTTATGCTCATAAATTTCTTAGTAAGATCTAAATCACATGGAACAAATGATTGCTACCACCACATTATTAATGTATTACACTGGAAAAACTTAGTATTTAAAAGAGAATATCAATTTTAAGTGTTAAACTCATTTTATGTTTTAAAAAATAACACAGTTGCTCTGTGATTTTAGGTTGCAGCAGTTCTGATTTTAAATTGATCAGCGCCTGTTTGTGTCGCCCAACTCAATTTTTGTGCACTTTGTAAACATGACCTCAGGATTTTTAAGTTTGTCTTTAAGCAGAATTCCCTTCTGTTCGTCTCTTTTTGTAACTTGAGCTGTTTTTCAAAAGTGCTGTAAGTTTAATTAAATATTTCATACATTTTAAGTATCTTTTTACTGCATTTTTAAGAATTTGGGTCCTTCTCTGTTAACGTACCTTTAACAGTCCTTTATCTATTTTGCAGCTCTGAGTGAAGTTACTCATTCACCCATTTGCACCAGTTTTTCACATCATGTGTTGCAATTTTCCTTCTGGTTAAGCAGTTTTTTTTAATTAGATATAAAAAATGTATATTATTTATGTTATTTTCTAAGAAATTTAAACTGCAGTCTCTTTCCACTGATTCTCCACAAGTTGAATCTTATAAAATATGACACAATATGCCCTGCTGTAAACAAAAATGTTTATATAAAACTAATATCCAAAAGATAATTGCTGAAATTCCCAAATCCCACTTTTGTGATGTGGAATATTATCAAATAATAAAAAAAACAAAAAAAAACTTTTAATTACTTCTTACAGCAGGTGTGAAAATGTTCCAGGGTTTAGTATAAAAAACCATGACAGTGTGAGATGGTGATGGATCCCCTTCATAAATGGACTCTACATCAGTTTTTCCTGACGTCATTTCTAGAGGAGTTTTACAGTCCCCAGGGTGTAAAGTGGACCATTAAATGTATTCTTTTTATTTAAAGTGGAAACTTTTAAGTCAAACGCTATCTTATAATAACTAAGTCAACCACATTAACCAAGACAAAAATAAAGAAATGAGTGGGTTGAAAGTAAAAATTTAAATAAAAATTGAGCTTGCGTGGCAAAAAATATATATTGCATCTCCTATCGGGCACAAAAACAATTCAGGTGTTTCAGTTTATTTCTCCAGAATGTTCTGATCAACAACTTATGACACAGGTTATTAAGCACAGAAACTTCTGTGTTACACACACACACACACACACACACACTTCCTCTCATACTCACACACAGTGTTTTTGAACCCTAGAACTCCAGCCTTGTAAAGGATTGTTCTGCTCAGCACCTTCACATCTGATTAATTGACTTGTCAGCACGGTATTTTTATCCTGCTCCCCTGTGTGGGTGTGTGTGTTTGCACGCGTGTGTGTGTGTGTGTGTGTGTACGAGAGAGGGAGAGAAAAGGCACCTATATATGTAAACGTATATGTGTCCGCATGTAGGAATGTGGGGTGTTTGCAATCTTTCCCAGTGTCCTCCCTGCACTGGTTTTACTCCCCTGGTACTATGACAAACATGCCTATAGCGAAATCTGTGAGTACATAGTTGTGTCGACTCACAAGTCTTCTGTTTATGTTTTTGATGAGCAAAGTTAGAATATTCTTAGTTTTCCAAAGCTAGCTTTTGTTTTAAACCCTAATTAAGCAATTGAGCAACTTATAAGTGTGCCTGTGTTGTCTACTTTCTTTTGCATTTGATCAGAGCTGACTTCAATTAGGAGCAGCTAAAAGTTAAGTTAAAAGTTTGATGAA
Source organism: Poecilia mexicana (assembly GCF_051168715.1). Classification (NCBI taxonomy): domain Eukaryota; kingdom Metazoa; phylum Chordata; class Actinopteri; order Cyprinodontiformes; family Poeciliidae; genus Poecilia; species Poecilia mexicana. The sequence continues at coordinate 16,946,925 of NW_028263385.1, read as the reverse complement.
CAACACAATGGAATCAGATTTGTAAAATGCTAATAATATGTGGATAGGGTTTTATGACTTAAAAATAGTTTAAAAAAAACTAAGACATTTATTGAAGAAAAAAAAAAACCTTAATGTTTTCAAGGCTCACATAGAGCTGGATGATAAATACAAATCTGTAAAGAGATGAAAAAGCTGTAATAAACAGAGGTAGGTGAAGGACGTGACTACATTTTCAAGTTTGAACGGCATCTCTAGTTGAAAGTACATCAAAGTAGTTGGTTGTGAAGGAGCTTAAAGTTTTTAGAAGAATGCTTCGTAAATTACGAGATGTTCGATGGGACCCAAGATGATCACAAAAAGCTGAATATTTCATAAACCATAGAAGATGTCAATACCAAAAAATATAGCCATAATGTCCTGAATGAGCGGAGTACGGCAATGTTTAATTGTTGAAATAGACAATCTAAGTGTAGTTAAGTGGTGAAAACTGTAAGGAAAAAAGTGGAGGACATCAAAACAACAGCAACAACAAAAAAACAAGATCATTTTGAGGCAATGCTTGTGGATTGCTTACAAATACCTGGGGCGATATCTTGGCAGCTTACATTGTTTGCATTGTGATTTTTACTCCTTTATTAATCCAGTTTGTTGAAATGCATGCATACTCAACCAATAGGCAAAGTTGTGAATCAGTTTCACTTTTCACAATCTAAGTCTGGGCTTAATGAAGTCAGGAAATCTCTGCTCTAAATCAGAAGGACAATCGGAAGTACTTTAACTCCATTATGTTCTCATTAGTGCTTGGGAGCCCCTTAAGAAAATCTCAAGATTTTTTTTTTTTTACTGACAACAGTTCTAAAGCCGACAATTTAACATTTGGTCATGAAATTAATTCTACTTAACACTAAAATAGTAAATTGAAGTGACTTTTTGTCTATTTTTCTTCCAGGCCACAGATGGTGGGGGCAGAATTTGGCAAAAATAATGTGAGACCACAGATCCTTTCAGCCTTGTGTCAACAGTCCATGCTGTTGGGGGTAAAACGGTCTGGGGACGGCTCCTTTGCCATTATGTCACTGTTTTAGAGGAAAATGGCAATTTTTTTTAGTCCCGCCGTCTGTGTAGACGTTACTTTCACATGTACCACCTGAGTATTGTTGCAAACCATGATGGAAACAGTATTTCATGATGGCCTCTTTCAGCACCTCTTTCAAAACAAAAATGGTTCCAGAGTGTTTTTTAGGAGCAGTGACTGGTTTGAGGTGTTGACTCTGCCGTCTAATTTCATCCCTGTTGAGAGTCTGTTGGATGTGCTGGGCGAAGGATCCCAATACTCACCCACAATGTACGGGACTTTAGGGATCTGCTGCTTCCGACATCCTGTGAAGTCCTTGCTTCGTTGTCAGGGTTGATTTGGCAGCAAAAGCTGACCAAAATTAGGCAGATGATCATAACGTCGTGTATATAGAAGACAAAATGCTCTTCGCCTGAAGCTACACCCAGTGAGTTGCAGTTTATGGTCATGAATACAAGGAGAGAGTTGTATTGCTTGACAGATGTTAAACAATGTAAAAAAACAACAACTACTTTTTAATAATAGGAATATTTGTGGAAAAAAATCTTAGTTGGTCTTTGAAATCATGTTACTTTTCTCGTTTTTTTCGTATGCAATATGATTTCCGCAGAGATGATAATGGACACCAGTCTCTCCTGAGTAGCATTTAGGAGATGGGAGAAGCTTCTGGTGTCAGGCCTCTGGCTGCAGACGCTCTCCAACAAGCAGATTTGGCAAAGATCAGTCATTAAACTGTTAAAAACAATAAACATCTGCTTTCCTGTTGGCCACATATTGCTACAATATGTTGCAACATGAACTAATTAAAACTTCTCTACTGATGCACACAAACTCTCCTGCAAACACTACCTAGTGCGCCTAGCATACACACACATTGGACCTACCACCAAATATAGACAAACATTAAAAGAGTTCAAGAAAATTAAGAGAAACGCATATAGAACTTTAAAACTCCAATTCCCAACCTCCCACTGGGGCAATCCCAGAGTATTTCTTGCCTTCACAACCAATCGGGAGAGAGCTAAATGAGCCACGGTCATCAGAGAACTGACTGATTGGTTTGGGGCTTTGAGGATGAGATACGCACAACTCAGAGAAACACATTCATCTTGAAATCCCAAGCATGAATTCTCAGTCTGGCGGCACATGTTGTATAAAGAATTTGTTTGCATAGACTGACATTCAGGCTGATGTGGCTAAACCTCAGCCGGGCCACCAGAGAGCGTTTTTTTTTACGGACACAGGAGCAGCTGCGTGACAGCTATGAACTCAAGTAGCACAGACTCTGACTGTCTCCTAATTTGTGCGCATCCACAACACAGACGGTAGTTGTTTGAAGTTTATGGTCCGAGGAATGCTCTGTTAGGTTAATGAGAAAATTCAGAACGATATTCATGCAGTGGCTCGTGAAATGTATGCACCTGTGCAAAAATGCCAAATTTGACAACTTCTGCCTTATGTCTTGTGGAATTCATTGGAAAAAAAAATTAAAAACCTACAAAACCTACTTGCATACGTGTACATGCTAAGCTGACACTTTGTCAAAATATATTTTTTGATTTTATTAAATGATTTTTTGTTCTCCTTTTATCAGTCCGAGCACTAAAAATCACTATTAGAAATGTCTTGTCGTTTGCCTTTTTGTATCCTTTGCAGAGATGTTGCAAAGGTTTAAAATGACCTCATTGTACTGACATATCTGTCTATAAAATGATACAGAAAATACATACTTGGCGAGAGAATGGGACACCTGCTATATTACAAAAGTTGAACATTTCTTCAATTAAGCTGAAAAAGAAACTATAGGAGAATTGTCAGGGTTTCTGCTAAGAGACAGACTGCCAGACAGGAGGAGCTGAATAACGTTCTGGTTGGTACTGTTGTGCTCAACATGTGACAAAAGTCTCCTACACTTTCCCGCTGTCTGGATTGAGGAATATAGTTGCAAGACAAATGCCTTTTTTTTTTTTTTTTGCAAAGGAAACCAGTCTATAAATATATCCTTTGTTTTCTGTTTCTCCAAGATCAGGTTGCATGAGCAACAAGTTCAGGAGAGAATTTCAGGCATCTTGGTCCCCGCCAACATTCACCAGTTCATTCTAGAATCCCCCAGATAGATAAGAAAGAATATTCCTGAAACAGAAAAGAAAAGAAAAAAAACTCCAGGCTTTATTAAAATATCTCCAAGAAACGGCACGCTCAGCAGTAGAATGATCGCTCTGCACCAGGCTGTCCCCACTGGCAGTGGACTTCTGGAATAAGCTCCATATGTTTGCTAAAGTTGAAATAATCTAGAAAATCTGATCTAATGTTATATTTAAAACTCTTTTTTTTTTGCCTCTAAGCTTAAGTTTTTGTAGTAAAATCTGACAAAACATGACTTTAGCAATTCAGTCCCAAAGCAGAGAATTTATTAGCAGCCTGAATTCGATATCTGGTTCAGAAATGACACAAGTTTGAACCTCACACTGATACAGGATCAAATTCTGCCTTTTTCTACGTACATGAGCTTGAAGGTTGCTGTGTTATTTGATCTTAGTTGCTAGCTAGCATCATATCACGCAGGGAGTGTTTCAAATGTATCCTGTGTATGAAATACTTTCTGATTTCCTCCGTGCCTCGTCTGCTTCTCTACTCCTCTGCAGCATTAGCTACCATCACATTCAGTTAAACCAGTTTCATGCATCCATCTGTTCATGTCTAGCATGTGTATGGATGCAAAATAAATATAAACTTGGAGCTATTCAGCAGCTCAGAAGTCTTGCTGTCCCGAGAAAACCAGAGCAGTTTCGACTGAGTTTATTCGCCTCTTTATGGGAGGCTTGTTCACCAAGGTTTAATCAGTAAAACAATATCTGGAAGTTTGCCCGCTTAGGACCATGCAGCCGGGATTCATAAGGGCCAAAATGTCCAATCCAGAGCACCGAAGATTACGACACACAGTGGGAGAGTGACCTCTTTCCCTGAACATGCTGCCAAAACACAGCTGCACCTTCACACAGCAAACAGTCGCCTGCAATAGTACAAGTCTTAACATTTAACCTTTAAGTACCGTTCTGGCATCCATCAGAAATGAAACTGTTAAACTGTTTATTCTTTGATGTTTTCTGCACTAATCTGAATATGTGGAGACAAAGACTTGATTAATAAACACGTAAGGGTTGCACAATACCAGGAAAATATGTAGTAGCTCACACAACACTGATATATTTTCAGTAGACTTTTCATTAGCTGAGTTAAGAGTTTCACATTCTTTAAAGGCCTAAAAAGTTATCGTGGTATAACACTTTGCAAAAAAAAATACTTTACTTGAACTTTTCCACATCTTGTCATGTCACTGAGCAGTTATTTTTATTTGCTCAAAAATAAAGAAAATTACTGCTTTGTTGATTTTTGATTTTTTCTTTCTTTCTTTCTTTCTTTCTTTCTTTGCTGTAACAATGCTTCCTGGAAATAAATTCTATAGCATTGAAAATCATTTTATTTCCATTTAAAGGGTGTCACATTGGTGAGGAAAATCTGTTTTTATGTGCAGCAGCAGAGCTCGGTCTGTGGGTTGTGCCAACCATTCTCTGCCTATCGCCACTTGTTTGGAGCTACTGCGTCTCTTTAGGTGCAGAAAAATCAGGTTCCTGATTGGTGGATGACGAACAGCTCCGGTGATGAGTCGGTGTCCACTCCAAGCATGCACACTGATTTGATCTGGATCAGGGCCGTGCCATAAAGTACAGCTTCAGCCAAACCAAGTTGCAGCTTTCTTTGGAGTGAGACCATGTGAAGCTTACAGTGGATGTAATTCACATTTCCTCCTGTGGTGCAAAAGTCACCTTGTCAAACAGATAAAAAAAATATGTTCTTGTGTTGTTTGACAGGCGCTGAATAGCATCTGTTGTGCTGATCTATACCATCGTATGAATGACCAGGAGTAGAACCAGATATCTGTTGTGAGTGCAAAACAAACATCAAACTGTAACATATCCTGGTTTTAAAGGGATCGGACTTTAGCTTCAGTCTTTTGTTCCAAACTGTTAAGAAATGTCAGCACTGTTGTGAGGCTTCATGAATATTCATCCGTATGAGCAAACATTCAGATGCACAAAGACAGAGCTTGCCATCGATGAATTATGGATGCCATGTGTTGTATGACGACCCTTAGATTCAGTCTCTGTGCTTGAAGGATGCATCAACCAGCAGCATTTAGCCTGCTCAGCAAGATGCACAATTCCTTCCAGCTCCGGCGGTACTTTTGTAAACCGGGCGCACAATCTGAGACACCTGGAGATTTAGAGATTTAGAGATAGTAGTTTCTGTCGTTAAACAGGAAGCGGGTTAAGCTGGAGTCCAGAGCACATTTTTCACAAGCAAGTGGACGATTCAATTTAAGCTGAGAGTGGTTTTGCTAAGTGCTTGACTTGTTTATAAACCAACTAAAAAGTATAATTTATTAGTTGCAGGAGGAAAGTTCTTCCTTTTTAAACTCTTTTTCTTTGCTGAATATAGGCACGTTTTACCTACAGCCTCATCTACTGTTTAAAAAAAGAACTGCACCAAATGCTGTATGCATGAAAGAAAAACAAAAGTTTTACTTTTCTGCCCTCAAGTCTGAATTTTCTCAAGACTACCTCTATAGTTTGCTTATTCATGCGAGGGGGAATGGTTATCTCCGACACGGAGGGAGGTCTAGTCATTAGAGTAAATTTGTAGCACTTCAAACAAACAGCAATGAGCTTCTGTTTGACTACAGAGTCAGAAAAACTGCAACTTTTTTGCCTTTCAAGTTTAGGCATTTTCTGAAAGTGTCTTACAACCTAATTCTACTTCACAGAATTACAGAGTTTAATCCAATAGAAGACAACGTATGACATTACAACAGAAACTGCAGAACAACAGAGACATACATTCATTTACCTGAGACAAATGGTAAAGGAGAAGGAAAGAAAGAAAAGCAAAGACGTCTTTGGAGAATTGCAAGAGCAAATCTGATTTGTTACTCCTGTGTAGAAAGTTTTATAGTAAAGACGCATTCTTGTCTTTTAATTTATTCAAATAAGGCATATCTTTGCTCATCCAACCAGGAGCTGTCTCTGACCCTCTCTAAAGTTAAAAACTCCCTGCAATTTGTTTCCAAGATCGAAGGCCATTTGTCCCCATTGTCTAAACAAAGTGGAAGCAGAGCTTCTTCTCTACTGGCCTGGACTCCTGCTGTTTTACAGCTTTTCACAGATCAGTGTGAAAACTGGAACTTCTCCTGATTGTTTCCCACACTGACAAAGGGCAGTTCAAAAAGATCTTGGCAAACGATCTGCTGTAACTACAGGTAAAATAAATAGGGCAGAATAAGTTATTAATCTGAAAACTATAATTAGGCTATTTCGATCAAGACATGTTAAGTTTTAAAACTAGCATATACTAAATTTATTTTCTTAACAGTTTCTGAAGAGCAGCCTACAATAGGAACACGGGGTAAATTAGGCTTTGATGATGTCTTTTGTGTTTGTATTTAAATATATACCGGCATCTGATTTCATCTTTACTTTCTGCTTTGGGATGACTTGCTGGGCATTCAGCAAATTTAAGTCTGGTCATGTTATAGCAAAAGTCAGAAAACGATAGTTTTAGTTTTTAAAAACTAAAGAGAGCCGTATTTGAAAAGAAGTTGCAAAAAGTGAAGAAGAGTTTGACTGTAAAAAAAAAGCTAACGATTTTTTATTAAAAATGTATATAAAACTGTTCAACATAAACTATTCATTTGCCTAAAATAGAAGACTTAAAGTGATGCTGAGTGACAGATTTAGAGCCATTTGGAAGACAGAAGAAGCGTCTCATCTAACGAAGCTGAACCAAAACTTTCTGAAAAAAACTCTAATTTTCCATGTTATCCCATTTGATGATGGAATATTTTGTCCACTATACACTGAGAGATGTAGATACATGTTCACATTTGTCTGGCTATAAAGTCACACAAGAAAACTATGTATTTTATTTAATATATAAGAAGAAACTTATGAATAAAGAAAATACAAACTGCTACATCTTTCTTTACAAATGAGTGAGTTCTTTTGCTAAGTGCAAAATACAATTTTTGGAGCTTTTATTATTATTTTTTCTTTAACAGTATTAGAAACTCATACTTGACACTACACCTACCTCCTGAAGCCGACTTGGCTTTTGGACTTTTGGAAAAACAAAAGTCATATTTAGCTTAGAAAGAACCAAACAAACAACACCAACATTTACAGCCGTAAGAGTGAAGCTACACATTGCATAAAAACAAACTAGGTGACCAAAAAGTGCCACTGAACCATTGTTCAATATTCACCGCGTCGTTGTTGGGTTTCAATAACGTGGTTAGTCTCCATCCACGGACCACAAACAAATGCATGTTGTCTTTGGTCTCTGTGAGCTGAGCAGAGCGTAGCTTTGAGGTGTTAGCTAGCAGAATCACTAAGTGGACTGTCATATTAGCGTAGCTGAGGCATTCGCTGGCAAAGTTGGAATGGATGTTTTCCCTCCCTGGGTGCTCCTGCGAGGATAAACAGGCCATCCATAATTAACGGCTGCTCCGCCTGCGTTCGGATCCACTCTGCTTTAAAAAGAGGGCCTGTCACCAGGAGTTAGAGAGGGAGGGGAGGAGGTGAAACGGAGACACGGGGATCACACCCAGGAAGGGATTCCTTTGCTTGATGTAACAAACACCGACAGTCGCGCACACGCCACAAACACACTTTTACACAAAGGCATATAAAGCTGTTCAAACTGTGCACACACTGAGCTCACACGCATAGGAAAGGCAAACACAGATTCTCAAACACCCACTAATACATAGGGAAAAACAGGCATTCTCTTACTCATACTCGGAGCACATTTTGCCTCCAGCCTCGGAATGAACAGTGAATGGCTTTTTAATGCGTTTACTGAAAATACATTCAGCAGTGAAAACAGAAAGCTTCCACGATGTGCTTCTCAAAATAAACAGACTCATTTGTCAAGCGCTTACACAGATTACATATCCCCGATACATCTACCTGTTCCTCTTTTTAGAGGAGTTTGTTTCAAGTTTTCGAAGCTTAAAACTGTGTTACGGTGAGGAGTCGCGGTAAAATAAAAAGGCTCGAATCTTCCGTAAGTCTTTTTAAAGAAAATGTAATCGTACTCGCAGAGAGAGAGAAGACATTTTAACTTCTTTCTCTCTGCAGATAGGGTTTTTTTTTTCATTGTTGCAAATTGTATATCAATTTAGCTTTGCAGGCTATTGTTACAGTGATGCAGTCAACGGTGTAAACTGTTTCTGCTGAGGAAGAGGCGAGTAGCGGCGTCGCTGTGATGTGACACTGGCGATGAGAAACGTTATCCGAAATGTATTATTAGTTTCTCTCATCACTCACTGTGGCATGTTTATAATCACTGATCTCCACAGTGATTAACAGCAGGACTACGACCCGCCGTCGTCAGCGCTGCCATCGCAAACTGGTTTCATGAATTGTCTGCTATTGCAATGACTTTGTTGGGGGGAGCGGGGGGGACTTAGTGAACTGATTTGTTCCTATTTAAAGGGGTTCGGCCCTGTTACATAACACCATAACTGTGTGACACAAATATCTTAATGCTGCAGTTTTGGCCTCTCATTTACACAATAACAGCATTTGGCCAGACAAAAATTCAACGTTTTGACAACGAGCTGCAGGGGGAAATCATATCTGTTTAAATGTAAACCGAAAACTTTCAAAAACAATGACTTGAGTCACATCTCTCGCACTTGCGCGCTCAGACCTGGTTTCTACAGCAGAACAACAATATTCTGTCTGTGCCGCTGCATGTCTCTGGATTATTTGGGTGTTAAAGCAAAATCTGCTCATTATGGATCATTTATTCCATCACTTAAGACACACAGAGTACATCTACAACCAAAAGGTTACAAAAACACATCTCTGTATGAGAAAGTTCCTGGTTTGTGAACTTCACAGTTTCCAGTGATCATTCTGCTGGAGGGGGCGGGGGGGATGCACAATGTTTTTAGAAACATTGTTTTAACAGAGCTTTAGTCTAGATTATCACTTATCGTTCCATGTCAATTGTAACCTGTCGATCCTCTATAGCTCTGCCAAGAACGGACTAAAGGTTTGCTCTGCATGTCACTCTCAACATCAAAGATGGTATGCCTCTGTGTTTTTCAGGCTCCTCTTCTTTACCTGTGTTGAAACCTGCACAAAGTGAATTTGCCTTCATCAACTGCAAAGATTCCCCTTCTGTCTTTACCAGGTGACTCTTGCATGCAGTTTTCAGGGACAGTCAGGTGAGCGACGACACGCAGAAGACACAAAACTACCTTGCATGATCTGAGACGCCACATTGAGATCAGCTTCATTACACATCGTACACTTTGCAATAAACATAAATTGCTCCTTACAAGGGACATTATCTCAAAAACTACTTATTAGAGATTTTGTCTGATCTGGAGCCGCCATGTGAAACATGAGACGCTTAAGATGCTCATCCTAAAGATGTCTTCACAGTTGCACAGTTTTGTTGGACTCTTCATAAACCAACATGCGAAGATGGGAACTGAAGCATGGTGTTCGCATTAAAAAAATGCAAATCTGGATTTCTTCGATATAAAACGTTTGAAACCTTGCATTTATAGAGGAATGTACCTCCAATGTTGAAAATGCAATCAGATAAGAGAAACCAGAGTAATATTGTCTGAATTATCGTATTAACTTGTAGCCATTTGCCATTTCCTGCAATGCATTGCATCAAAAGTGTAAATCATTACGTCTGTACCAGATTCTAGAATAGATTTACAGATTAAGAGCTGTCGTTATTTAATGACCAAAGATGAAACCAAGATGGAAGAAAAGCCCATTCATGACACAAACTGCAGAGTTTTAACTGGGAGTGTCTTTTCTTTTAACCATGACTATAAGTTTTACTCAACTGCATTGGTGTCATTCCGGCAGTTTCCCATGTCTGATTTCCATCCTATTTATAATGGATGTGTGTTACTGTGTGAGGTGCATGAATCAGAATCCAGGACAGTTGTCATGGGGAGCAGACTGATGCCGAAACAACAACACTTGATTGTACTGAATGTTTCTGGCACGAAAAGTAGCACTGCTCCTTTGTGTCTTCTCTCCTGTCTAGCCCCCTCCCCCGTCCCTCTCCTCCTCCCTGGTGTTTTCTTTCGTTCTTTCTTCCTTTCTCTCTTTTTCTTTTGCCCCGTGTCTCTCACATATGATCCCCTCTTTCTCCTTCCTTGTTCTTCCCATTTTCTGCAAGTTTATACGCAATCATCCTGCTACAGCAGTCTCATTTAAATGTGGAACAAATGTTGTGACAGACTAAAGCTGGATAGAAGTCCTTATCCGTGGAGTGAGAGCTGAATTATCCTGCTTGAGGGAGCTGCTGACACAGACACATCGTCAAGCAGGGAGAGAGAGTCGGAACAAGTCACATCTGAATTAAACCAACCTTTCTGTCTGTCTAATAGTCACCCCCGAAGAGCAATTCCTTCATTCCTCCTCTGAGAGATATTCAGACTTTGATGAGAATTTGTCGGGTTTGTCTTTCCTCAAAAGTCCATTGAAACCTCTGGGCTAAACGTAATAAAACCTTGTAGGGAACTCCAGTAATTTATTTGAGATGGGAGACTTTTAAATGGGGGGGGACATGTCTGCTTCTCTCTTTACCTATAATTTTTTTTTTACTTCTAAAAGTATTAAGAGATGCCGTAAGTTTGCCGTTTTGTTTGTCGATCCCTGCAGTCATGAGTTGGCAAATCACACATACTGGTGTCTTAAAAGAAACAATTACAGATACAAACACAACTTCAGAAAAATGTTTCACCCTTCCTGTACTCTCTGTAAGACAAATATGATTTTCTTTCATTTATATTTCTATTCATTTGTATGCTATTTTCTACAAGTTTAAGAAGTTGAGAATATTTTAACCTTTCAAGTTTAAATAAAAAAAAACAACTGAATTTTCTTGAGGGGAACCTTCTGAATATGTGATGGCTGAATTATGATACAAGCAAACTGGCCTCAAAATCATATCAGAAAACATTTTGAGCTTTTCAAATTATATTTTTGACCAGATCCATCAGAGGGCTGCTATAGTTTAACGAAACTGTTATGTCAATAATACAAAAAAGCAATGAGTAGCAATGTCAAAGCAGATCATTTCAGCCTTAAAACAGCTCCTGTCTGTATCTGTACAGTCTACTGATTAATGGGAGTCTGTTTTATAAAATTTTACACGACTGACACTGAAGTAGGCCTTAGGTTTGTACAAGAGATGTCCTAATCACTTTTGACCTTCCAGGTTTAGCTGATTCAGATTTCTTTTTTTATAATAATTTTAATTAGCAGCTTAAATTGTTTTTATCCCCCATCCCGTCCACAATGAGTAGTCTTTATTATTCGTGGTCTCACATCAGCTGTGTAACAGAGCATTTGCTGTGCGTAACCTCACGTGTGCGTATTCTCTGTAAAATGTGCATCCTTACCTGGGATGTCCAAAAAAGCCGCCAGCGTTTCCTAATCTAGCATGTTTCAAGATAGACAGAGGTAGAAAACTCAAAGGAATAAAACAATTACCAACCTCCTGTATTACATTTTCACTCTTACTCTCTGTTTAACTTGGAGCCTGAATGAACATCAGACTTTGTTCCAGAGAAATTAGAAAAGGGGACGACGTAAAACCCTTTGCTTTTATGCACGGTTTCATAACTTTTGTGCTTCATAGTGACTTTAGTTTTAAACATGCCACTGACACTGAACCATTACTGATACTAATAATGAAAAAAGCTTTCTTCCCTCAGCAACAGGATCCCAACCAAAACGTTCGTCAGTGTGTCATGTCGGCACACAGCTGGTGGTTTTACTGATCGTCAGATTGTCAGATTTCACTCGCTTGGCAATTTATAGGTGCATCTCCATTTTCATAAAATCCTGGTTATTTACATTGGAGACTATGTTGGTCCATAACAATATCATTCTTCGTTCACCTCCTAATTCTATAGCTTATTTGTATTTGAATACAGCATTTTAAAATCTGGATTTATCAAGAACAATAAACATTTCAAACCCAAGTCTATCACGAGTCTATAAAAAAAATGTGATCTGTGTTTTTCTGTGTAGTTATTTTGAGATTTTCTGTGTTTAGTCCCGTTTCCCTGTGAGCCTCTGTCCTGTCTTCCCTGTTGACTGATCCCAGCTGTGTCTAGTTGTCCTGATTACCCTCCCTGTGTATTTAAACCCACCTGTTGTCTTTGTCTCTTGTCTGGTCCTCATCGTGTCACGTCTTTGCTGCCTGTGTTCTGTGGTTTATTTCATTAAATTATCATCATCACTTCAACCTGGGTCTGCCTGTGTCCTCCCTCACCCCTCATCCACACATCATGACAAAAAAAAAACATGATATATAGAGAGTTGCCTCACATGATCTGGGAAATGCAGGATCTCTTCAAGAACAGGCAGAGAGACGGTGGTGATGAAAAAAAAAATGCGACTTCATCGTGAAATGCATCCTGTTGGATATTGAAGGCATAATCAAAGTGTTTGGGAGAAAGAGAACCTATTTACATATGTTTATGCTTCTTTATTAGATCCTGTTCATCACTTTTTTTTAGTATTTCCTTCTCCCAATTCAAGTGAATTAATTAAAATTTAAAACATTCTTTTAGAAAAACAATTTAACCTGTGTGATGCGATTTCCAATTGTCCATTGTTGATATAACGGTTGCTTGTCAAAGTTGCCATTGTCGCAATTCAAAGTGTTTTCATTTTTGGGTCATTCAGCCTGGGTGCACCAGATTTCTCTAGTTACAATAACAACACATGAATGTTTAATAATGCACAGATAAAACCTCTAATGCAGTGTCTCTCAACCCTGGTCCTCAGCACGCCTCCCCCCTCTCCCTGCTCTGCATGTTTTAGATGTGCCTCGATTCCAGAATAGCTGATTCAAATGACTGCATGACCATCAAGTGCTGCAGAAGGCTGTTAATCACCCAGAGATGCAATTCAGGTGTGTGGGAGAAGGGAAACACCTAAAACATGCAGGACGGGGGGGGGAGAGGGGCGGTGAGGACCAGGGTTGAGAAACACTGCTGTAATGGCAACATTGGAATTTGCTTTCTACAAGTTTAAGAAAACAATAAACTTGTAAGAATTTGCTACAAGTTGCAGATGCATTGCACACTGACACATGTGCAACGCATCTCTTGCACATGTGTTGGTGAATGTGCAAGAGCGTTCTTGCATGTCAGTAACGAGAAAGAAAGAAGAAAAGGAATAGCGTAAGGATATTTTTAGGTAGCATTTTAGCTAAAATCATGCTTTAACTGGTCATCCTTCAAAAGCAAACTAATCATGTTTTATTCTGGGAACAATAGGATCAATAATAGATGACGCATAAAATATAGCATAACAATTCAAGAAAACTAGTCGCTTTTCCTGAGTAATAAATAAATTAAGTGTACATTTTGTGGAACAAGAAGCGAAAAATGGTAAAACGTGGGATCTAGAATCCCATTAGCAATGCTGAAATACGAACGCCATCCGTACCAATATGACATTTACATCTCATATCATTTTCTACTGCAGAGCTGCTCGGCGTTGATCTATCCCATAAAATCTATTCAGGTTTGTGGTTATGATATAACAAAACGTGAAAACATTCAAGGGACTTTAATACGTTTGTGAGACATTGTATGTGCATGTTTGGAAATGAGGAAGTTGTTAATTTGCCAGTTCATCGTCCTTCGGTTTTGTTGTTGTGAATAAATGTGCAGGCCCTGTTAACGTATTCTGTGGCTTCAGCAGTGCGCTGTGTTTGTTTTCCCGAGAGTTGTCTTCACAAATACGGTTTAGTGTACTTATTAACCCTGATTGAATCAGTTTTCACGCAAACACAGCTGTCAGATGACAAAAAAGTGATTTTATGAAGGCAAGCGACCCGTCTCTGTTAAACACAATGAAACAAAATGAATGAAATCATTGTTACAGGCTTTATGCCATGGTGCTCTCCCCAGAGGCTGCTATGCAGCAGTCAGAGACACACAGGACACACACACACACCATCCTTCATTGCTCTTCATCTCTTTGCCAACTGACAGGTTTTTATACTGACTGTTATGTTCTCGTACGTGAATTTATGTATCCCAGCAGTGTTCGGTGTTCGATGGCCCATTTTTTATTTTTATTTTTTCACACGACCAATAACGTTTTTAGGCAAACCACGTTGACCCAAATTGGTTTAGCTTTGAGGAGAGAAAGAGGATAAGCACATTAATGTAATTTTAGTCTCTTGGCATTGATGTGGAATATATTTTCAGCAAAAACTTTTTCCTGAAATGTGAAACCCTGCACTGTTTCATGATCGTGTTAGTGAGCATATTAGACTCCCCTTTAAATTAAACTCGCAATCCAGTGTCAGCCAAACCGCACGGACGTTTAAACTCACCGTCTGTGCATTTCTATATCTTTAGCTGTACTAAAAATATCTCTGTCATCTCCGTTTTGCCAGCCGTTGCGTTTTTGTTATTCGCTCCTCTGCTGTATGCTTGTGTATGTGACCATGACTAACAGGTCACTGCTGTTCAGCACTGCAGCCAATTCCTTCAGGTCCTTGTTTCTGCTACTTGTTTAGCGACCTTGACAGCCTTTTGCTGTCCCTCTGAGTCGCACTATTCCCACTGTTTGTTCCTCCTCTCCTCTGCCTGCCTCCTCACTGCTCTCTTTTTTTTGCCTCTCTATTTTCCTCTCATCTCCTCTCCTCTCTGGTCTTTCTTTTATTTTGGTCTTTCCTCTTTGCTCCAAGTTTAGCCACATTGATGATCTGTTTTCTCCTCTCCACAGGTTAAATTTTTTCCACCCACTCCAAAACCCTTCCTCTGCTGCACCTCATTTCTCAGCAGCCTTTATTGGTTTCAGACAGGCAAAACTTGGAGACGTTGTCTGCAGACAATGGTTTAATATTGCTTGTCGGTTAATATTGCTTGTCGGTTAGGTATTCATTCATAATGTCGCAAAACCCAACCACAACGTCAAAAATCCGTCTGCAACGGGCTCTGTGGGTTGCTTTAAGAGTGCAGCTCTCTCCTCGTCCGGTGCGATGACCTCGAGAGTTCTCCCAAAGTTTTGACTCTGCACAGAGTTTCAGCTCTTGTGGGTGCATATCTCGCATGCATAAGTTGTGAACAGCAGTTATCGTGCACCTGTGTGATTTCGTCAGTGGAGGATTTGAAGCACGGGCTCACGCCAGGGCTTACACCCTCATAATGTTGACAGATGGACGGCGATGCTCCAAGCAATCTAATATAAGGTCAGGGCGCCACTATGCATATTCTGCAACATTTCTTTGGCTTTAGCCAAATTAATCTGGCCATGCAACAAAAAAAGTCCGAAGTCTCAATGCCAGTAAGTAGAGGGCAGATGTTGTGGTGGTAGAATTGTGACTACATCAAATATAGCAGCCTGGTTTTTAAAAAAATTGACTGTGATTAATGTTTTTATCAAGTACATTTATTCATTTGAAGTTATGAAGAGATTAAAACTGTTGGAAAACTCTAACCTGCTGAACAAACACATTAATATTTGCTTATTAACTTGTGATGGAGTGAATTATTGGTGTGTTCTTCTCTGTGGGTTCTGGAGTAATTTTCCTTTATTTAATCAAGGTTGCAAAGATTGTTTTAGTCTCTTGACATGAACAGAATGTTTCACCCATTGATCTTCTCACTTTCTATGGCGAAACCTTTTTGATTTGATCATAAAGAGGACAGACAATGTTAAGTTTCCTTCCTGGAGAGCTCTGTAACTCCCTGCAGGGAAAAAAAAACATACTGTAACGAGTTCAAGCATTGTCTACTTTAAGAGCAACAAGAGACGGCAAACTCCTTGACTTCCATTTCGTCCTCTTCGTCCCTACCTTCTCTCTCCCATCCTCTTCTTCTCACTTTATCCTCTTCTGACCGTTCTTCTTTTTCCCCCTTCTTCCGACTTCTCCTCCCAGTTCTTCCTCTTTCGTTCCCCTCCTTTTTCTCTCGCTCATCTCCTAATCCCTCCTCTCCACCCTAATTTAAACTCTTTGAAGCCTTCAATAAGGCTCCATAATAAGCTTCTGCCTCTCCAGGCAAGCCAAGAGAGCTGCTCCCAGTTGCTTTCTGTCTCCGAGTGCAGGCATGTTAATACGTGTGTGTTCTGTTTATTAGCGTCTCCACTCGTGAGCTTTCATGACTGTGTTTGTGCCTGTAACAAGCAGTGTGTGTGTGCGCGCACATGTGTGATCGAGTGCAGAGAAAACCCGAGTGCTGAGCAGAGAGCCCTGAGGGGAGGAGAGGGGCACACTGTGAAACATATTAGAATATGACTCAACTGCAGAATAAACTGTGTAAGGAGGTTATTGATGCTGAATTAAATTGAATTAAACATGGAGTGGAAGAAAGATCAAATTGATTAAAAAAAAAAAAAAAAAAAAGCAGCTAAGGACTGCCCAAAGTCTAAATTAACGATATTCCATGAACTCTTTGTGACGAAGATGCAGCATAAATGACCGACACTGTGGTCATTAAACCAGCTTTCGGTACCTTTGGCAGGGTGGGCCGGTACCAAGAACTGCTGGAAAATGAAATCACTGTCTGCCTAAAGCTCATCAGCAGTGAGTGCTCTAAGCGTTCCTGGTAGGTGGTTGTGTTTCCAGGTTTCGCTTCTGGACCTGCTTCTTCTGTGGCCTGATCTTGGATAAGTGGAAGTCACTGGACGGACAAAGGATATGAAAAGTGTTGAATTCATGCTAAAAAGTTACTCTTATCGTTCTTTTCTGAGCATCCAATTAGTAAATCAGGACACAATCGTTACCTATTAAGCTGCAGCCAAAACCGTATACCACTGACTCAGCCTCTATGGTAAAGCTAACCCAAAAATACATTGGACACAAATGTGAGAAGCACTTTAAGACCTTTACTCATACATAGATTGTTCCAACAGAGTAGACACCATTCAGTCTTCATACGGTCTGACTGGCAATATAATCAGACACCTTAAAATGGCGAGAAACATGATTTCATTTCAAGCATTGAACAAAATGGAGTGTGGTGTCCTGAGAGCCTTATAGGTGGGCAATCTGTTTGTGGGGTGTTTCTATTATGAGTCAGTATCAAGAATATTGGCAGCTTTTGTTTGTCAGCTGAAGATCTCTTTGAGCTGTAATAGATTAGAAAGTGGCTTCAGCACACACACATACTCAAAAAAAAAAAACCGCATGCAGCCCCGTAGCACTCACTCGGCTCGCACACACGTACAATCAGACAGCACAGAGAGACACACACTGCCCACTGGCTTGCTGTGTTTACACACACAGACACACACACTCCCTGCTCCATGGGTTTATCTTCATGATGATAGTAATCAGTATAAAGCCCACTGGCTACAGCAGCAGGCTGCTTGGTAGTCATTACCGTTAGCTTAACTGTTTACACTCGTTAATCAAATTAGCAAGTCTCTTGCTCTCTTTCTCTCGCACACACACACACGCAACTGCACACACGTTTGCAAAACTACACCACACCAAACGTGTGACATGCACTCAACTGAAACGCATTGGTGTACACACACATACAGCACACACGGGAGATGTAAACAAGGAGTGGGGCTCAGAGTTGCATCTTAGATTAATTATCTCTGTCCTAAAGCGGAGATGCCGTCAGAGACAGCGAGGTGGAAGGGAAGTGGAAGAAAGATCTCCACACTTCTGTAGCTAGAAAGATAAACTAGATAAATGTAGGGAGCTGGAGAAAGAGGGAAACAGACAGGCAGGGGAGCAGACGTAACGAGTGTGGGAGCTGAAGTTACACATCTGCTTCACATCTTAAAAAAACGTCTGAGGGAAGTTTAATATTCAAAGAAATGACAGGTGAAAACTGAAAAGTTGAACAGGAAATCCAGAGGTGGTTGTTGCTTTTAGTTCTTAGACACGTATGTGTACAATGTGCTTCGATCAACTTTTTCAGACAACAGTGATTTGAAGTTTTGTTTCCTGTTTGGACTGAGAGTAATGGATGGGGCGGATCGATATGTAAGGAAGAGAGGCATTAAATAGCCCACGTGTTACCAACATAACGTCTAGACACAAAGAGCTATAATTACAGGCAGTCCTACTCCAAAGTTTAATGTCGTTATGTCCGCCCATGATGGGCATCTACCACGTGAACAGTGAAACAACCTGGGACGTGTTTTACATTGAATTACGACTCTTTTTTTTTTTTTTTTTACAGGATAAAATTATATATTCAGAGTTGCACACAAACACAGTCCTCCATCAGTATTTGGAAATGCCTCAAAGCAGATTACACCTTGACTCCCACACATTTTACTTAACATATAAAAATGTATTCTGGTTGGATATTTGACCAAAGTTCTTTGCACAATTAAGTTTAAGTGGTTGGTTCCCTTGCATAAAAGAAAAAAGTTTGAAGCATTGTTCACAGATATAAAATGGGATTATGGTTTAGCTTCCCCCCAAAAGCTGAATGTTAAACTGCATTTTCCATTCCAAAGTAACTTTTGATATGTTTTAGATTATTTTCATGTGGTTTTGTCCAACTTTCAATCATTTTAACCGAAATATTTTTCCTCTCAGTGAAGGTTCAGCACTGTACACTACACCAGCTGTGAAGCATGGTGATGGCATCATGTTGTAGTTGTTTACTGGGATCAGGTCAGTGGGATAACACCTGTTCACCTGGGATGTGGCTGCTGAGGTAAAATCTACAGGTTTACCCTGTGACTGAGCCTTTCATCAGGGCTTTTTTTGCACATGTGCTGAACAGGAGTGTAAGGTTCACTTTCTTCAAACTTTGACTTGAGCTAAAGGGCAAAAACACTTTCACTAAAAGCTAAGGATAAGTTCGTGGAGACCATTAACCAATCACAGAAAAATAGATAATTGCATTATTAGCTTGAATCAGTAGCCTGGTGTCTTAGTAAATCCAACTGTCTTTCGAACCTGAGAGTTATGTTACGCTTGATTTTATTACTAGATCCATGTTCGTACTTTAGAGGTCCATAAAGTGCGTCATCCTTCGTTCATTTTTATTTACCTCACAAACAAACAGCAATATTTCCCTTGGGTTTCACTAAAATCAGCTGAGGAGCCATACTTGTACAAAAAGTCGAGAATCAAAGCATTTTCAGTTTTAGACTAAATTAATCAGATTTATACAGTATCAATACAGGAAGCTTCAGACCATCTTATACTATAAGGTCAGATTTTGTTGTAAAGTTATTCCAAATTTAAGTTGTGTGAAATAATAATGTCTTAAAATAGTCTGGTATCTGCAGCACCTTTACTGCTCCCCCAAAGGTTAGAGCTTAACAAAAGAGAGATGATTTTTTTCTTTTATGAACCAAAGGTGCTATAGAGTTATTTGTAAAACAGAAGGACATATACATGAATAAAGAAATAATAATGTATGCTGTATGCCTGTATAACATGGGGAAACCTGAAACATTGATTGCCAGTGTTTTAACACAGGATTTCTCCACCCACTCATGGGGAAAAAATCAGTTTGGCAAAGAACTCAATCCAACAACAAAAACAGAATTTAGGCTTTCTATTTTCTCCTCGGCTTTCCAATGGCTGCGAAATAAGAAAGGGATTGTGATTGTCTCACATTTACTAGAAAAAAAACAACAACAACAACAAAAAAACAATTACCCAGATATTGTGTGATGTCACTGTGTCTCGGATGGCAATGTGTCAGTGGAAAACGCATCTGAATGCTATACCCCTTGGTCTAAATTTTTCAAATAAAGATTAACAAGAAATAGGAGTGTGTGTGTGTAGGTGTGTGTGTGTGTGTGTGTGTGTGCGCGCATCTTTGTGACTGGAATAAGGCTTTCTCTAAGAAAAAGAAACCCTGAAGTGTCTTTATTGAAAGACAAGGACAGGGGATGAAACTAATGAAAAGAGCTAAAGCTCAGATTAGCGAGCAGCCATTTACACTGTGATCCCATTTTACAGGAAAAAAAAAAAACTATACACCAGTTTTAGCACAGCTATAGAGAACACTATATAGACTCGCACTTGACTGCTGACACACACACACTGTGAGAGAAAGAGAGAGAGAGAGAGAGAGAGCGAGAGAGAGAGAGAGAGATTAACAGACATTTATTTGCAAGCCAGTCTTTTAGTCCAGGACATGCTGCTGTGCATTTTACTGATGCTCCTATAATGACTGTTAAATCAGTTTCCAAAGCAGTGCATTATGAGCAAAGATTATACGGCAAGTTTTCATTTACTAGCAAATGAACTCGACTCTGGGGGAATGGGAATGCTCTAACTCGGAGGCATTTGCATAAACATGGATTTTTACTTGCAACAATGAGAGATGTTGGTACATAACTGTTGAATATTTAGGAACGTGTCCTGCTATTTGCAGCACAGAAGCAAATGCAAACGCTTTTTCTTTACAACTTTGCCTTCTCTCTGGTTAAACAAGTTCAACACCATCAGCTGAAGGAGCGTACTCCAGGAAGGTAGCGTCATCATGAAAACGAGGATTCGCATCAGCCCACAGCATCATACAGCTTCCGCTTTTCCAGGCAGACGTAGAAGAGGAGAATCATCCTCCAGTACCAAATGTAAGACCTCGTGTCATCCCCTGGTGGCGAACTAGTTGGAGAGGACGATACGATGCATTGTGTGGCACTTTCCTCTCCCATGAGAGCACCGATTTTTTATTTTTTTTTTCTCTTGGCCCACTGGGGGTTAATTTTTGCTTCAGAAATGATCCGGTTGGATGCTGTAAAAAACTGTTGCTTACAGTTGACAGGAATGGCAGAACTGAGCTGATACGCTGTTGGAACTTAGCGGCTGTGTTTTTCTCTCCCAACATTTTCTTAATTCAACTTTTCTGAGTCAAAATAAGCTTTGGTTTCTTGTAGCATTTTCATCAGACAGGATGTATAATTTATTTATTTGTATATAAATTTAGACACATTGTCTAATTTGCAACTTTGTGTGTCGAGTCTGCCTTTTCTAATTCGTGGTTAAGTTATGAGATTGACGGATTGAGTTGACTGTCAAAGGTTTGTCTCATTATTGACGTCTTTGCATCGGATGTCAATATGAGTAAAATATTTCTAACAGCAGTTTGAAATGTTTACAAAGAGTATCTTCAAAGCCTGTCTAACACTCTCTGGTTGTTGTTGTTTTTTTAATCTGGAGGAGAGTGATTTTTCTGCGATTGGACCTAAAGTATTGCTTTGTTTGTCTGAATGTACAGAAAGATGAGCCAACAGGAAAGTATTGAAACAGGCTGTAGATACACACAGACTGCAGAGAAGACAGAAACACTGCCAAGTGCTGAGAAAACAGGCATTAAAAAAAAGACAGAAAGAATAAGACACAAGACAAAAATCATTGAAAAAGAGACAAGCGGAGGGAACAGGAGGTAAATAAAATGATACAATGACAGTGATGTAAATCCTTTGGGACAGAGTGGAGAGAAAAGCAGGAGAAATGTACAAGGAAGGAAGGAACTAGCAGAGCAGAAACGGAAACTAAAACAAGACACAAATTACATAGGCAATCAATTATCTAGCAGTTTTGAGACCGAGTTTGAATCTAAATAGTTTTAGATTATATTTTTACCAAATGTCAAATCAGAAAAAAAAAGAGAGGATATATGAATTACAATGCTGGAGCGACACCACTGAGGTATTTTTTTAAACACTTCTGATTGTAGTTTTACTGGCCATGATCACAAATCATGAGCTGAAATAATTACATTAGTAAATGAACCCTTTAAATTATGAATTGAAAAAAAAGATTCATAATTTAATTCTTTAAATTAAATAAAATAACTGAATTAAAATATGAATTTAATTCCTTAAATTCATAATTGTTGAATAATTGTTCAACTGTAGGAAAAATGACCTCAAGAAGTGACTTTCCATCATGCAGAACATGTTAATACTTTAAACTTTAACAGTTTGTTTTCATTTCTCTCACTATTTTACCACCAAGCAATAATTGTGATCTAAACACGGTGGCAGCTACGTTCATGTCGACAGTATACATGCAGACCTCTGCTTTCACAATAAAACTTTCCAAAAACACGGTGAAGTTTTCTGCAACAGTAAAACACGTCGACCTCCACGAACCTCCGAATGATCTTGGGCAGCAGGAGACATGGAGTCCAGATGATTTGGTCCTTCGGCACATCATAAAATCAGACTGATTATGTGAGTCAGACGCTGAGACTCACAATATTGCAGCTCTAATCCCAAAACAATAATTGTGAGACAGTAACAATGAGTGATTATGCAAATAATACACTTTTTTTTTCTGGAGACATTTCAGAGGATGAACTATTGGTTAAAGAAAAAGACTCCAAAACTCATCTGGTCAGAAAAGCAAAAAAAAAAAACTTTTGTTTATCAAAGGATGTGCCACAAATACATTATACATTAAGAATTTGTGTTAGTTTAGTTACTGTCACCATGTCAAAGTGTTTCCAAAGAGGGAATCCAGACAGCTGCAGTAGTGCGAACGTTCAAAGCCTCGGTACATAATTGAGGATCCATGGGGGGCAGTCAAAGAAACGGCGATGTTGTGCTAATTATGGTTTCCCCCCGGTGTGACTGGAAATGAGATCCTGAAATAGCTACTTCCTGGTTCTATTTTCAGCTGAGGTCAGCAAGCGGAGGAGTACGACACTACAGGAGTTCGTGATGTGGCTCCGTCGGTTTGACCCTCACTTGCTGTGTATCCTTTATTAAAAACCCCGGAAGCTGAGTTTGTCATTGTGAGAGTAAGCATATTGGCACAAATACAAATGTTCTCCCGCTTTGAGCAGGTAACCAGGAGAGGGGTCCCCCGGATCTCTGCGTGCGTTCGTTCATTCACGTTGACGACCTTGGCTGCGAGGAAAACCACACTCGCATCTCACTCATCATTTAGGCTCGTTACACAAACACCGATTTTCTTGAACAGACATCATTTGGCAAACTACACACCAAACACACACATTTCATACCTTTCCTATTAACAGATGCAAATAACTACACATGCTGCTACAAGCCATCACGTGTGTGTATATGTAAACAGACACACAAAAATAGCTTAACCTTGAAAACTGACACATGTTAACATATTCAATTTCACTCTCTGTTTGTCTCTCACTTAGACTCACACACACACACACACACACACACATCGGAGGCTTTAGAGCAGCATTAGTCATCAGTCCTCTGCTGTAAGTCTTTCCGCTCACTGAAGAGCCTATAGAGCTGAAACTGAAGGTCACGTACATACAGTACTCAAACGCTTTCAGTAACATTTTCTACGTGTGGACTGGCAGTAATGAACCGATCAGAATTTTGTGGCTGATTTCCGATTATTGATTTCTCATAACTTTGATCAGCCAATAGCGAATGTAGTCAAAACCGATTTCTTAACACATAATGGGATAACAGCAACGTGCCTTTCTACTGTGAGTTGACATTTTTATATTAGTATCAAGGGCAGTATCATGTGAGTAGTTGTGGAAATGTTTATTTTTATCCACATGCATTTTTTCACTACTAATTCTTTTTCTTAATTTAAACTCATTAGTTTTCCTAAAGCTATTGAGTCAGACTGTTTACTAAATTATAATGAAGTTATATAGCACCATCTTAAGGATCTTTATTAGTGGTTAGCTGAGAAAGCATTATAAAACCAACATCCCTGTGTGTTTCATATAGACAAACTGTAATTTAACCTTGACTAGGATTTCCAAACAGCCAAGCTCAAAAGCGTAAATAGAAGCGATGTTGCTGTACTCTAGTTAGCTTCCCTGTTATCTGCTTTATGTCTTGCTCTCTCTCTCTCTCTTGGAGTCTAAATGGGACTGCAGACACGTTTCCTGTGGCCTTATTAAGGCAGGAAACATAAAAAAATACATTATTTTAAAGTTTTTGACCTGGTGATCACTGGTCAAGGCCAATCATGCTGAAAATCAGGCAATTTGAATCTCCAGTCGGTGCATCTCTAATTTGCAAGATCATCAAGGAGGAGTGTAACTGGTTGTAAATTTAATGCGCTTTAATCCTCAAACAAATCTTCAAATCATTATCGCCAGCAGCAAGAAGAGCATTGAGTCCAGATGGCACAGCCCTCATGCGCATCATAAAGTCAGCCTGTGATTACGTAATGAGGCAAGCTATGCCAGAAATGCCCGGAATATCGTACCTGCCAAGCGTCTTGTGAAACGTGTTGACTTGATTTCCATTTTAACTGATTCTTCACTTCATTTTCTATTAAACTGAAAACATATTTAGTCAAAATCAAGACCTCAGCCTACTGCGGACTACTGTAGGCGCCCCTTGTTTATGAGGAAGCATCATTAATTGATCCTGGTTATGCGCCTACAGGTTGTTACGCTGGAAGTCAGTGTGGTCATGTCTCCTTCACGGTACAGTAAGGTCATAAACCTGATATCTACATGTTATTTGTATAATAGGAGTGTGTGGATGACTGTGAGTGTGAGCCTATGTTTCCATTTGTGTCTCTGTAATACATAACAGTACGAGTGTGTGTCAGGTCTAGTGTTTTTGTGTCTCTGTGTGGCTGGCTGTAAGGGGCCAGGTTTTTCCCCTGCAGGCTGGTTTGAATCGATAGTGCTAGAAAGTGCTGAAATAGCAGCCTGATGCATACACACACACACACAAACACACACACACACACACACACAACCACATTCACATTCACAGATACAGATGGGTGACTCACTTGAACAGAAATCATAAACAAGAGAGGTGACTTCTGAAACAAGGCAAACGCACAGAGACAAAGGAACAGTGCGAAGGAAGCGAGGGATTCAGAGACTTCTGATTTAACCACGGTGTTTGGGGCTTCGAGATTGGCCACTGAAAACGAGAAAATGCTCTGCCCTCCCAGTCCCTGATCCACTCACTTGACCTTCAATGGCTTCACACTTCCTTAACTACCAAACCAAGTGAGGAACTTGGTCCCCTTCGAAGTCCAAGCTGTGCCACACACATATGGGCCGGTATTATGAGGAATGGGTGGCTTTTAACATTACAGGAAGCAAAAACAGAGATTTAAAAATAGTGGTGTATCACTAACTTCCTTCCTTGCCTGAATCAACTACTAATAAGTTAAGCAAAAAGAAAAAGAAAAATAACACAAACTTTATGAATTGTGTGCTTTTAGTAAATGCTGCATTGCAGGTTTTAACACTTCTGCACATGTCTTTACTAAGAAAAGTTTGAAGCACAGATGCACATACAAATAAAAATAAAAAATCTCAGCTCAACAGCGATCAGTAACCTGTGACTGAGCCAAGTTTAGAGTAGCTGCTGGCCTTTCTGGTCCATTGGATGCTCATTTGCTGTTCTTTGACTGCAGAAACTCTGCAGCAGCAAAACAGACTGAACCTTTTGTACCCGATAAAAAAAAAAACTTGACAATTACTTAAATGGAGGCTGAAAAGAATTGCAAAATGTGGAATTATGGCAGGGAGAAAATCCAAAGCCCAAGCCACAGATAAACATGAGCCGAGAAAAGCTGTCGACATGAGCATAACAGATGAACCTGACACTAACTAAAGTGGCCTGGACTTTTAAAAACTGGGAGGATTATTACTGAATGACAAATCAGGAGTGGGAAAGCACCAGAGGACTGATTAACTAAGAAAAACTAATGAAAGGAATGGCTTGAACACTAAAACACACGAGGGAAAAGAAGTGATTGGAGAACACTGGAATGAAAAGACTGATTGTCATGAAAATCAAACCTTTCAGCATCATGTAGCCCAAATGGAGAGCCTTCAAAGTACCAAAACCAATATAAGAATATTTACGAATTAAATAGTTGTATCTTTACAGTGACGATGCTTTGAGGGAGATCCTGGATGTTGTGGCTTTTCCACCAAAACACAAAACACTCAAGAAACATTTTGTTTTATTATATATTTATAATTTTTTTTCACATTAGTGGAGCAGTTACTGGATGAACAATTTTCACAATACACACCTGTGTAGTAGAGGTCATGTTCTTGCCAGTACCACCAGTTCAACCACTGCGCGACTGCATGGTCTCCATTTTTGTTCTTCATACATAAAGTGATTCAACAGGCTTGAGTTTAACTCCAGCAACAAGAGTCACAGTCAACAGTGTGTGCGTGCGTGTGTGTGTGTGTGGGTGTGTGCGTGTGTGTGTTTGTGTGTGTGTTAGCGTGCGAGTGGTTTCCGCTATTAAAGATTCACCGGCTCACTCAGCTGCTGCTGCTGTTAGGCTCCCAATCTGGGTCACGTCTCCCTCCTCTGCTCCCTGAGCTACCTCCATCCCTCCATCCTTTCCGTGCTTCTCCCTCCCCGTCTCGGCTTTCCGTCTCTCTCCGTTTCCTTGTCTCATTTCCTTCTCTCCATCTCTTCTCCTTTCTTGTTTTCCTTCGCCCGTTCCTCTGCCTCTCTTGCGCTCTCCGAGGGAGTATTTGCTTAACTACAGAGCTCCGAGGCAGGCCCATGCTCTCATCCAGAATCCAAGTCAAATAAAGACGCCCATAAATTTTTTAAAGATGCACTGAATAATTTCTACTATTTTCGGTGATTGTGTGTGTGTGTGTGTGTGTGGGGGTGTGTGTGCGTTCATGTGTGGTTTCGACATTATAGAGTTGTCGTTAGCACTTCATTACCGATGGAGTGTTGAGTTCAGACTGCTCGGTTGCATCAGCATTAGCTGCTTCATTTATGCCTCAGCAGCAGCTCATCAGCTACAGCAACAACTGGTGAAATTCATGCTTGTAGGCTGCATCATGTGGCAGCCTTAGACTCACTATCATTTTGGTGCATGCCCACACTGTTTACAGAGACTACAACCTCCACCACTGCACACTCCTACATGAAGGATTGCTCTCTATGAGTATTTATTTGACTCTCCTGGGAATATTCATTTCTTTTTGCAGCGCTGGGACAGTGGCTTTTTTACAGGTTTGTTCCTATGCTTCTTGTCACAAGACAGCTGAAACTTAATCTTCCCATACGTTTCCCTGTTTCTAGAAGCTAGCATTAGCATTGCTGCACAGCTTACCTACTACAGGAAGTTAGAACAGTTGCAGTTTAAGTGGGTAAATTTGAGGTGAGGCAACAGACTTGCGGTGTTTGCTGCTGACAGATAAAAAGGTAAAGTCGTAAACCCCAAAAATATTCACCTGAACTGAGCCACAGATTTCAATGTGGTGTTGGTGAAGATGCAAAGAAATCAGTAACGCAAATCAAAGCCATGCACAGGGGAGCACAAAATCTACAAGATGACAACTGCACTATAAGGGCTTCAATAATAAACATAAATAAAATCTCTCAAAGGTCACTTCTTCTCTTATATCATAAATTTGTCCATTTGTGCTTTAGCACCAAACAAGGGACTTTGGAAGGTGTGACAGATATGCTGTACATTTCAAAATGAGTTGTAATAAAATACAGTCAAATTTATTTCATAAATTGCCTTTCTAGCAGTTCTTCCTTCTGAGCAAGAATTATCCAGAAGCTGAAAGAAATTACTCCAGTCAACACATAGAAACTGTGAGATGAATTGGAATCAGCTTGAGTAGCTATTTTTCCTTACTGACTGAGTCGAAGGAGACAGAAAAAAACTTCTGAAGCACCGGTGCAGAGTCATAAACTACAAACAAAGTTCAACAAATCCAAGGATTCTTTAAGTTTTATCTTTGGTGGCACTATTTAAAAGACCAAGTGTAGTGAGTGCGGGAAAAAGCCAGTGGAATACCAATCACAATGACGAAGCAAAAAAAAGAAAGAAAGAAAGAAAGAAAATGCAGTAAATGTTAGTTTAAAAACCTTCATCACCACCACATCTTTACAGGAGAACTGGATCTGATCCTTTTGACTGAATTATTGACCTCCTGGAGGTGTCACTTCAAAAGTCTGAAGAACTAATCTGTACCACTTGCATCTCATTTGCAAACTATTAGAAATAGAAATGGCTCAGTTTTTGTGAGAAGTCTTTCAACTATATTTTTGAATTAAATATAATACAATTTATCTGAATGATCATATTGGAGAAAAAAAAACTTGTGAGCAACATGTAACAGAGGGCGTGGTGTCAACTATACTACAGCAGAGATGGATCTTTTTATGTAACAAAAAAGAAAAAGTATTTTATGCATAGTCAGTGGTGCGTCTAGTACATTTTGGTTAAACATGTTTTGTATGTAAATGAAAAAAAAAACCGATTGAGTAAGTTTTAAATTAGAACTTACAGTACAACTTATGCTTATATTTGGGGCACCTACTGTATTTTATTTCTTCTTCTCTTTTATCTCCTGCTGTGTTGCGGCAACTAAAAACACATTTTATTCCCGATGACAAATTAAGTCTTTTGATCGCTATTGTGGACATTTATGTTTTGCATCAGTAATCAGATATTTTTGGTGCCCCGTGCCAGATTCCTGGACATTTACGTCTCAAACACTGAATCATCTGCTGCAGGTGAAAAAAGTCACTTTTAGCCAAATTATGATGAAGACAACGTTTCTTCACATGTTATAAACGTGCTTGTAGCTCTTTAAGGTACTCTGCACATTTGTTCAACATACTGCTTTTCATCTTGATGGCACATAACAAACTAACTGCAAAATGTATTTTGACATACATATGTTGGTGTTTATGTCGATGCATATATGGCTTCTATTTCTATGGTGAGAGATGGTGATTTTTTTTTTTACACTGTTTATTAATGCCTCTTATTCTTAGGAATAGATAATTCGGCTGTTGCTAATCCTCTTTGACGTTTTTTTTATTGTGCATTTACACAATCTCTTTGAAACATAAACCTTCATATTTACTCCTTGTTCAGAAAGTGAATCAATGAAGTAGCAGTTTTCGTTGAAATACATTCTCATCTGACTTTCATTAGCGACACGGTGACGAGCAGAGCGGGCCACACTGAGGACCAACATTTCTCTCCTCACTCCGCACCTCCACCTACCGCAGCTGTGAACAGCACTTGTCTCCTTGCTGATGTTTCTGATGACAGCTGACGTTTCTACAAACAGCCTGGGAAGTGGTGAGAACATTCACAACCCTGTCCTACGCTGCTTTGCTCTAAACGTCATGCATCATGTCTGGAGTGGCTGTGGGGAGGATGCAGCCACACCGATGCAGAGGTTTTACCGCTCACTCTGTGGCAGCGCATAGAAGTGCTGGAAAGTACAACAGTCGACTTGCCCTGTTTCTCAGACAGTGTTGCATATCAGGGTTTTTTTAATCTGAAATTGCACTCCAATATTATTTATATTCAATACAATTTCTGCTAAGAATTACAGTCCCCTCTGCGTTTATTGGTGCCCCTGGTATAGATAAGTAAAAAGCCTTCAAATAAACTCATCTATCATTTTAGATGCATAATATTACACTGAAGCATTGAGGAAAATCCAACCGGGTCAGTGAGTGCTGCAGTGCAGGTTGGTAGCTCTTAATAAAGCAGTTTGTGGTTTGAGTCATTTGAACATCAAATTAGTAATAATTGACCTCAGATTATGAGGAAAAGTTCAATGCCGTTGCGATAAGACAGATGTGAGTTGATATTCACAAATGAAGAAATGGCGAGAAATATGTCGGGTAACACTTTATTTGAAGGGGGTTGAATAAGACTGTCATGACACTGTCATAAACATGACATAACACCTGTCATGAACATGAATAAGCCTTCATGAATATTTATGACTGTTGTCATAAAGCGTCATTCGGTAAATTATGACACTTTTAATACAAAGTTGACATTATTCAAAATGTCTTTGTTATGACAACTTGACATTAACCAGGAAATCATTACTGTTTAAACTTTACCTTTAATAACATAAAGTTACCTAATTTTTAAAGTGCAATCAGTAACACTTTTATAACAAATTTATATCAGTAATGATTTATTGGTTAATGTCAAGTTGTCATAACAAAGACATTTTGAATAATGTCAACTTTGTATTAAAAGTGTCATAATTTACCGAATGACGCTTTATGACAACAGTCATAAATATTCATGAAGGCTTATTCATATTCTTGACAGGTGTTATGTCATGTTTATGACAGTGTCATGTCAGTCTTATTCAACCCCCTTCAAATAAAGGGTTACCAAATGTCGCTTCGCTTAAACCCTTAAAACATCTGAAATAATTCAGAGTTTAACGCAGCTTAAAATGATGAGAAACAAGGTTGGACATAGAGCCAAGTGTATTTCCTCTCTATGCAAATTGAGACTGATGAGGGTAAAAAAATAGACTTGATGTTTTGAGAAATGCATTAATATTGTCTTTTAAGGAGTCAGATATGAATAAAAACCCATGTTTCTCATGCATTTTTGCCAGTGTGTAGCCATAAGATGTGGAGAGAGCTGTGTACATTTCAGTGTTTGTTTTCTTTAATCTGTTGACTAAGCAATACCTTACAGGAAAAACAAAAAAACTTATTTCAGTCCTGCTTGATTTCTTAATGTTAGTAAATGTATTGTATTATTGTAAAGGTATGTATCTTCATCACTTTAGTGAAGTGGCATATTAACTGTCATACCTCATCTGTCGCAAATACAACTGGACAACTTTTGGGGGAAGAGGGTTTCCAATTTGGTTGAAAAATCAGAACAGTTATTCGATTTTTCAAATATAATATTTCTTTTTTATTATTATTTCAAAATGTCTTCCTTACTATTTGGATATATTAGATAGATGAGCCTATGCTAATTGTGCCAGTGTTTCCATGCAGCAAAAAGGCTCTGCCGTCAGATCCCAGCCTGGGGCACAGACGCTTTCTGCACAGAGTTTCTTCATGTTCTCCCTGTGGATGTGTGGGTTCTGTTTGGGTTTCCTCCCATGGTCCAAAAATACAATTGTTTATTTTTTTATCAGTCCTGATGTGTGCATACATTGTTTGACCAGTGTGTGTCTGTGTGGCCTGTTGATGAAGTGGTGATCTGTCCAGGATGGACACTGCTTCTTGCCTGCTACCTTCTATAAATAATAGTTATAGCATTGATATTTCATCAAATGTAAAAAACAAACAAAAAAAAAAAAGTATAGAAGGAGACAGAGGAAAAGATAAGGGGAGAAGAGATGAGGAAGTGAAATTTCTGACGTGTCAGTCTTCAAAGAAAACCATAACCAGCAGCATAAGAACAAGCAGCTTCCTCTTGATAAAACGTTACACTGACACCCAATTTGATTCTGCTCAGTTCTGCAGGAAAGTCGATCTCACGGAGCGGCTGATCTTGATTGTTTGGCTACATAAAGATTCAGACTTTCCTCCATTTAACTTAGAAAGATTAAAATGTTTTATCATCTTTTGCTCTGAATCCGTTTGTGTCTTACTGCACAAGTGAAGCCAAACATTCAGCAGTTTCATTTTGCTCTTGCACAGTTTCATAAAAGGACAACAATCCTTATTAGCATGATGAGCAAAAGAAAACCTGAGAGTTCACTGCTTTAAGGAAAGAAAGATGGAGCTGAGAGAATGTCAGGAAACACGAGAAGCAAAGCAGGAACAGTGAAGCAAAACAGGGGTGAAACATTGAAGGAAGGAGGGGAATTCACATTTGGAGGTATTCATATTTGGTTAAATTCAAACTGAGATAAAGTAAAGAGGTTAAAGTCACAAACTTTCAGCCCCCAACAGATGAACTTTCCACACTAATCGGACATCTGCTCCATACACACCTGACCTTTTGGTATTTTAATTTCATTTTGCATCCTCAGCACTTGCTCGTTCCCTCCGACGACACATCCACACGCGTGCGCGCGCCCTGAATGATGCGTGCACACACACCCGTTCATTTGACTTGCCAGGAAAGAAAGACCGCGATCCGCTCAAGTAGGTCCCTGGACATGAATCTAAAGACAGTAGGGAGCGTGCAGAGCAATCAAGTGATAAAGCTTATTATCTGAGAAGAGCTATATTCTAAGACTTATTATCTACCAGGAGTTAAATGACTTTCAGGTCCTCAAAGGCCCGATGGCCTGGTTTGACTCTGCTGGAGAGGAAAAAGAAGAGGTGGTTGGACGAGAGGGGGGGGGGAAGTAAAAAAAATTATCCGAGAGAAGAGAAAGGAGAGGTGAAATGATGAGAGGAAAAATATGAGGAGAGGAGATGCTTGAAGACAGGAGTGAGAGAGAAGAAGGTGATTCATGGGTGTAGGCAGTTGTTGTTCTGACTTCATGCAGCTACTGTGAAACCAATATTCTGTCAAGGGTTGGCAAATACACTCTACTTCATAAAGCTGCCAGGGGCTGCATTCTTTCTTTGTTGAAGCTGCACAGGTAGCTTAGTGTTGATACTGTACATAGTTTATTGCAGTGGATGCCACAGATGTTGGAAAAGCAAAAATAGATTTGGAGTGCGAATGCTTATGGGGAGAAGGCTGAACTGCAGCTTTACTAAAGGATGAGTTGCATGCTGCAGGAAATGAGAGAGCAGCATTTAGAGAAGAGGGATGATTGTAAATTCAGCATTTTGCTGCATACAGTACATACCATAGTCAAGTGTTTCTATTCACACGCATGTAAAATTGTTCGGTTTCAACGCTCACGGTGAGCGAGTTGAATTTTAATTGTTTCCATTACTTAACTTCTAGCTTTGGTGAAAATGCTCTCACCTCTATTCATTTTAGATTGTCAGCTAAATATTACTGCCATCAGTGCAAAATCTACTGAAATCCAGGTCAATTTCCCACTCCCGACATTTACTCTGATATTTTTCCCAAGAGTAAAAGGCTTCTATAGATCATGAGTAGAATGTGACCTCCATCTTCTGCTAAACACGAAGTGGCATTGTATTATTCCCATATTTTTTAAATCGTTAGAGAAACATTTTTTTTAGCTGCTTATCTAGCTTCCTGTCAGGGACAGCTGTGCTGTAGTTCTCAGTAACAGCCCTGCAGTCCACCGTAGTGTCACCACCTGCGCTTACGGATAAACAAAAGATGAACTGCTGTTTATGCAACGTAGGCATTTTCTCTAGCGGGCAACTTGAAGATTTAAAATGACGTAGCATTGCTTGAGAAATACGGTCATCATAAAGACCGAACACAACCGTGACAGTGGTTTAATACTTCATTACGTGTCTACCTTCATGTCCACCTTCATGCTCTTGCCGCTGCTTTTATTAACGGTTAGCTGCAGGAAAATTGAATAAATTTATACACGCTCACCCCAAGGGAGTCGATAAAACATTAACTGCTCGTAGATTTGAAGAGGACCTGCTTTTAAACAGTTTGAACTATTTCTTTAACGATTTACTGGTTAAAACGTCAAAGTCGATTGCGGCAATCCCAGAAGGCAAAAAACTGTAAACGTTATCGACACAGAGCGCAACCAGAAGTGAGCTCCCAAATAAAAGTCTACCTATTGGGCCAATACAACCTTATTTCACCCCTATAAGCGCGTCGCTGGATTTGTCAAAATACACGGCAAGATAAAACACACAATGTGACAAGAGCTTAAGAAAGTAGAATGCAGTAAAAACAAAAAAAAAAAGAATGTGTTTAACATGAAACATTTTCTAAACTCTTCCTTTTCATCTTCACATTACAAATATGCCATGAGATATTTACACCACACTATCACTTTGCTGTGGGAAGCAAATGAACAAGTGTTTCTAATTGCAGTCGGAGGGAAAATGCAATTTCATACGCGTTCTGAGCTGATCGGGAAAGTTTCTCTGCACTTAAACCAATGGAAATGCACTTGAAGCAGGAGCTCTAACCATGCCCTTTTCCAAACCACTCTTTAAACACCTTTTAAGGCATTATCAAACTGCAGTATTTAACAGTAGAGGCAGCTTAAAAAATGCTAACAAGCTTGCTGTGAATTAATGTCAGCTCAGCGCCTCTTTAAACATACAATATTGACAAAGCTAATGCAAACTAAGAGCTGTTTAGCTCAGAGTCAAGTGTTTTTCTTCTGTGTAAATGAACTAAGCACTCCTCTGACTAGGAAAGAAAACTTTGCACATCGGTATGAATTGCCTTAAAAGCTACTTAGACAGCAGAGACAACCTATAATATTCCCCCAAGAGTGCGGCACTGTGCCGAGCATTTACAATGACTCGAAAGAGAACTTGAACCTAAAGACAAAAACACAGAGCTACAACATAATATCCTTGGTTGATTAAGATTAATCTTTATTATGAAGTGCCACAAAATGCTTTGTGATCATTGTGCTTACATTGTCTGAATACTGGCTCAAAAAAAAACTAAACAAAAAAAAACTCACAGGAGATTCTCACTCTGGAACAGAGATCCAACCCTTCTGCGTTAAGGTAAGTCAGATATCGCTATACAGCAGTAAAAACGTCTCAATCCAAAGGATTCTTTACAAACCCTCCTGCAATAAATGATTATTTAGGCTATCATCATTCTTTAACTTGGAAATACAAAAGAAGAAGAAGAAGAAGAGAGGTCAAGCTAGTACAAGTTTTTATTTTTTTTAATATAATTCTTCTCTACCTGATTTCTAGTTAGTTTCATTGTGCTACTTTCTTTAAAGGTGGAGATGACTACAATGGAAGTACTTAAAGAGGCCAGATCAGGAGCTCACCAGGAGACAGACTCAAGCAGGCAGACTTCATAAAGTATTCCTTCTGCTTTAAAACCACTGAAAAGCCTCATGACAGTTTCAGCCAAACACCCAGAAGACAGAATAGAGTGCAAAGTCTATCAACCAACACTTTGAGACATTAAGACGGGAAACAGTCGGAGCATCATCACATGCACTCGGTTGCTGCAGTAAAGGTCGCTATGGCTGTTAGAAGTCCTGATTATTACGTCTCTAGACCTTTGAGTTAGACTAAGAAATATAAAGACTGCATTTTTTGTTTTGTTTGTACAACTTTTGCTATAAAAAACATTTTAATCATCTGTGATGCTGAAGCAAAATTTAAAAGGTTGTCTTTATTGTACATAAAAGCTGTTCTAAATTACAAACTGAAAAAATCAACAACAAAAAAAACCCAAAAAGGGCTTCAAAAATTTAGTGATCTACGATCAATGATTTGATAAATTTTAGATGACCGAAGTCCAGATCAAGACCATGACTGGCTGGTTCATGTTCTTATTTTACAAGAAATATATATTTAAAAAAAGTTTTCTCTTTCACCAAGATCTCAACACTTTTTTCCAGCGGTTATTGTAGAAGATAAAGAAGTCAGAAGTGTGAGATGTTATCTTCTCGCACTTCTGACACTTCTGATTTAGGCTTTTTGCCTTCAGAACATCTTTGCAGATGCATCAAAATTTATGCGAGGTTTTTCTTCTTTCACTCTTATAACAAGTTAAGAAAACTAAGCTTATTCTGTGCAATCTTTACGACGCCCTATGTCAAAAACATCTCCAAACAGCATTAGTCCTCAGGAAGCAGTGTTATTATCAAAGCTCAGAGATCCACATAGCTAAACGTAGCTGCAGACGGATTTGTTATTCCAAATGGCTTATAATTAGGCACTGTGTGCTTGCATGCATATGGATGCACTTGTTAACACATTTCTGAATGTTTCTGCTCAAGCTTACAATATGCACAAACTGTATAGTGTCACGGATTCACATAAGTACGATCTAAAAACGCACGTCTGTGCTCAGTCTGTCTCATGGGAAGCTCCATGAATCTGAAGGAAAAAAACAAAAAGGTTTCTGAGCTGCAGAGATCTGGGTTCAGCATCACTGCTGTTGACCACCTACATTAGAAACTAAATGATTTATGGGGTCAGAGCTGATTCAAGTTAACCTGTCTGCAGGTATATCACTCATGAAGTGAGCCTATGGGGTGGCCCGGTAGGGGTGGATCGGGGGGGCCTGCTGCAGAACAATGCAAACTCTGTTCCATGCAGCAGCGGCAGCATGAAACTGTGAACTGTAATCAGACTGGCCGGTCAAAGTGCAGCCTGCGTCTGTTGTTGAAGAATGCACAGTTAATGTTGTGGAAGCGCTCAGGGGGAGATGGCTGAATAATGCATTGGAGTCAGAGTTGACCTCAGTCTAGCTTCAGCAATGCACCAAACTTTGCCTTGGTTTTTCCAATAAGGCATGCTGAGAGTTACGTGTTGCCTCCCAGCTTGGGTTTGTGCAGATCTTATGGCAAAAACTCAGTGTGATTCCTTTTGGCTTCCCGCTGAATATCACAGCAAAATTTAATAAGTCTGCCTCAGTAAATTTGACTATTGCAAAAAAGATGATTTATTTCAGTAATTTGGGCTAAAAAAAAGAGAAATGGATTCATATAATTTGGCTGTTTTTGGTCACTTTACAGCTAATGAAAACCCAAAATTGTTATTTCCAGAAAATGTTAATGTTACTATTGCATAGCAACAATAAAAAATAGTATTTGGATACAGAAATATTGTGCTGTGGCCTACAGAGTGATGGGAGTGACTGCCTACAGAAACAGGAGAGTGAAATATCTCGATACAAAAGCTGTACTCGTAGTTCACACTCTGCGAAACTCTCTGACACTCATGAAGGGAATTTGTGTAACAATACTTTAAAAGTTATATATCACCCTGTTGCTTGGGCTTTACTTTTCTACCACACTTTTTCCTTCCACTTAACATCCCATCACCATGCCTGGATTAAGCACTTTGTGAACAGCATACTTTTTAAGCAATGACCTTCAATCACTTAAACTTTTTCCGGACAATGTCAAGACTGTCTGCTTTCAGTCAGCAGTCTTATCTGTGTAGGTTTCCGAGAAACAATACTTTGACTTTTCATGAGCTCGGCACATTAACAGAAATGGATGCTTGAAGCACATCACCCAGTGTGTAGCGAATCCCTATCATATACAAGTTTCCCTTTCTGAATCAAATTACTGAAATAAACGTACTTTTCCATGATATCCAGCTTTTCGGAATGCACCTGTCCATCCGTTGACTGGATGATGCAGAAAGTTGCCAGGTATGTAACAACCGCACAGCAGTTATCCTGCAATAGGCCCCACACCCAGCAGACAGCTGATCCCAGCCTCTCAAAGCCTAAATCCTACATTAGTTCTACTCACTAAGAGGCAGGCAGTGCATAACAAGAAAGGAAAAACGGGAGTTTTCTTTTCGTCACTCTAACACTACATTGGCATGATCCCTGATGTCTGCAATGTTAGTATTTTTCAGTTTATGACTATAGGTGAAGTAAAACATACCTGATTCTTCAAACTGCTATACAGTAGTAGGTAATACTTCATAACTTCATCATAAAATTCCATGCATTAGGTGATTATTGCTTTTACGAGTCCTATGGAGGCTCCAAGAGAAAAAATATTGCCCTCGGGTTCTATCTATAGGAATTTTGGCAAAAATTCATAAGCTTTTTTTTTTTATGTGGTTGGCATAGGTTTCGTTATTTTTCTTTTTTTTGTTTTTGCATGCAGTAATGTTAATAAAAAAAAAAGAAGGTAAACAATATAATAGAAAAAAATCGTATGCAAAAAAAGTGACATATGCTTTGGCCTGTAGTGGTAAAAAGACATATCCAGAACTTAAAGTGCAAATAAACAGCATCTGTTGTCGTCAAATCAAGTAGAAATATACAACACATAATAAAAAGAAACATTGCTAAAATAAATAAATAAATAAATAAATAAATAAATAGTTGTTTTTTTTTACCTCAAAGGTGGAGAGATTATGGTCACTTGGTGCAGCAGAGCATTATTAATATTATTCTCATTATTATTAATATTCTTATTAGTACTATTCCCCCAAAAAGCAGAATCAGAATGAAAAAAACAACAACAAAAAAACACTTTCACTGCATTTCAGTGCATGGAGAAAACTAGTAGCTATATGTTTGCTATTGTCATTATTCTCATCATTATCATCATCAATGTTCCAAAATATATGTAGTCATATTATATCTAGATGCCAGGAGGAAGCTGCGGTAATATCAGTGTCTCTGCCCTAAACAGACAGAGAAAAAGGAGGTGACGTGATTTCAAGGAAGTGCATGCGTCGATCAGTTAAATCCTTAAGTGGGAAAATCTCAAGGAGAAAAATTGTGCTATCTTCATCGTATTCGTCATTGTGGACAGGCTCCAAGGGAGAGGAGGGGGGGACGGGAGTGGGCAGGTAAGGGAGGTAGAAGGAGGGAAAGCAAGGTCGCATTCTGACCAAAAATATACCGTCTGCAGTTTAGTCTTTAAGGATAATGGTAATTTGTGTCTGCGGTTTTGTCCCTCATTTGATCTCTTTGTAGGTTGTCATGCGTCTAATGGGCCGAGAGGGGAGAAGGGGCCTTTGAAGCAGGCAGATTCGTAGTGCTTGTTCAGATAGCTCTTGAGCGCGAAGGTCTTGTTGCAGCGTTTGCATTTGAAGTGCTTGAAGGCCGAATGCGTCTGCATGTGGGCGCGCAGGTTCGAGCGGTCCGCGAAGGCCTTCCCGCAGTGGGCGCACCCGAACGGTTTCTCACCGGTGTGGGAGCGCATGTGGCCCTGCAGGAGCCACGGCCGGCTGAACGCCTTCCCGCACACGTCGCACTTGTGCTTGAGGTCATGAGTGAGCAGGTGCATTGCCATGGCGGGCATGGACACGTACACCTTCCCGCAGGTGGGGCACTTCTTTGCCAGCTTGCTGTCAAGTGAGCGGTGCGTCTGTTTGTGCCGGCTCAGGTTGGAAGACGTGGCGTAGGTCTTGCCACACTCGTTGCAGGTGTGCCTCTGGACGCTCCTGGGGCTGCCGAGGGCTTTCCTTCTTGAACGGCCGTCGGTGATGAAGAAGGCGTCGACTGTGTATCCCTCGCTCACCGCGGCGTCGCCGTTGATGTAGCCGTCTGTGATTTCCGAGCCCGGACTGTCCGGAGACTCCGAGTCGGGGGCACCGTAGTCGCTGTGGATACCGTCATAGAGGGGGTCAGGAGAGGGCACCTTGATCCCGCCATCGCTCTCACCATCATACACGACAGGACTGATGTAGTCACTGATGTAGGCCGCTAAGGTGGGAACAAGAAAATAGTGTCACACCAAAGTAGGAGTCACAGTTAGGAATGATGCACATTAATGTTACTGTCCCTGAAGAACTTTGATATGTTTGTCAGACACTAAAGAAAACACATCTACGCTGTTTTGCTAAGCTATTTATGTCCCTTGAACATTCACGCAGTCCCATTACAACTTCAGACTTCAGTGCATTGTCTTAGGGCTGTTCCCACAGAATAGCAGCTGTGAGACGGACAGAAAGGATCCCTGGTCTTTAAAGGTTTTCACAAAAACAACTCTGAAAACTGTAGCATGAGTATTCTGTCCAAGTCAATAATATCTGGAAGCATTTTTTCTGCATCTCTAGCTAATCTTTTGGGTCATCTCTCCAACAGCTTTGCAGATATATAGACTAAAATAGTTTGCAAAATAACTCAAACTCAGTCAGAATGGATGTAGACCGTCTGTGAACAGAATATACCGAACATGTCAATCTAAACGTTTACATTGTAACTCTGGCTGAATGTTTTGTGCTATTGCTTTCCTGTAAGGTGAACCTTCACCCTAATCTCAAGCCTCAAGCAGACCGATAGCTTTTCTTCCAGTATTTCCCTCGATTTAGTTCCATCCGTCTCCCATTTGACTCCAACTAGCTTTCCTGATGTTTCTGGAGAAAAGCATCCCCACAGTATGATACTGCCATCACAGTTTTCGTAAAGCCACAAACCATTAAATTCAACCGAAAAACATTAAAATATGAAAAAGCAGCAGGATAAAATGTGAACAAGTCCAAGGTGTTTGAATTTTCTTTCATGGCACTACATAACACGGCTGCCTGTTGAGGACAGAGAGGCACACTGACAAAATCCTCGGCAAACTCCCAGAGAACAGCAATTTAGATGATACAAATAATACCAATTTATTACTGCACGTATGGCTCCTCTGGGACAAAGTGGCGACTATCAGTGATTAAAACCATTAAAGTCCTAAAGACAGTGAGTGATGAAAACCTGAAGTTTCTTAAGCATATATGTTTTGACGTTCACAAATGACACAAAATTCATAAAAAACTAATCAAAGACGAATTTGTTGAGGCACCAGATTTTTTTATTTAAACTAATAATTATGTAGTCTCGGCTGAAACAGTAATTGAAACATACAGTAGGCCTCCACTGTTGATTTACAAACCCAAGGTGATTAACCATTGTTATTTCAGAAAATCAAATATTCCTTCCTGTCATTACATGTGGCAGTAAAGCAGCAAGCACTTCATCATGCTCAAACCACGAGCAATCAGACACTCAATAAAAAGCTTAGAACGTTAAAGATTATCTAAAAATATAGGGCAGAAGAAACAAACTAGCCTATTTTTAATGGCTATAAGATTTACTTAAGCATTGAAAAAGGCAATAAAAAGTATTCAAGATTCAAGACTGTGGTAGTAGATGGATGATTATAATTGCAGAGTTACAAATATTAACATAATACAGTGTTTAAAAGCATCAGGTGTGACAGCATGCCTGCACCGACAGCTGCAGTCCTTCTGTATCTGTGCTGTAATAATGCCGCAGCAACTGTATCCAAGTTCTGCATAAGTGGTAAAGTGTGAAATCAACGTACAATCAGTGAAACAGCAGTAATTTCAGCGTGTGTCAAACATCTGTTTAAAAATAAATATATATATATATATATATTTGAATTTCCTTTTCATGAGTCGGAGCATCTGTCTCTCCTCGCTGTACACCTGTGACCAGGAGAGGCTGCTTGAAAGGAACCGCAGTGTGAGTCCTGAACTAATTTAGCAATACATCTCCCTTTGGCCCTCAAGAGCTGCAGTTAAAAACACTCTCCCTCTAAAAGATGAATGCACACAGGCTGACCCTGAACCTGAGGAAAAAGAAGCTGATTTAGCGTGTGAAAACAGGAATCAGCACCGCGGACTGATCCAGCGCGGGACCGGGTCGATGCTACAGTGACCACTGGCTCCCAGGCAGCGCAGCTTCGGTCAGTGCAGTGACCTGTTGGCTTTGTGCTTCTTTGACTTGACAGAAAAATTAAGAACTTTTTCTTAAAACTATTTTATTTTATTTTATTTTCCCCGAGAGTCAGAACTGGTTGTGTTCTGGTCTTACTGGAAGCAGTAGCAAAAATCACTTGTATTCACACAAAGCTGGTAAAACATACATAATTTCAATTATGTTTAATGACTACACTCTATATAGGTAACCTATAAGTTACCATATTAAGCTGCAGAAGTCTGAAATTTTTTTTGCCTTATCTTCATGAACTCAATAAATTGTAAATTACTTTAAAATTTTTATGCAATATATTCTGATCCACTATCTTTGAGCCTAGTTGTGTTGCTAGTTAATGCTGTTTTGTTTTGCTATACATTTTATTTCTAATTTTAATCTTTGCACATTCATCTGATCCTGGGTGTAGTTTCATAAAAAAAAAAACATTTTTATACAATATAAACTATGTGGAAGTTCTATACATTTCAGCTGATTTGACATCAAACCTCTGTAGCTTTGACAGAACAGGTGTCTCTGTTTATTAACTACACAGCTTATGTTGGCATGTATTCACATTCAGTTTTATTAAGGAGGAGTAGAAAAGAGATTGTTTAAATTTATACCACACTTTCTTTTGTAAAAAACAAAAACAAAAAAACAAAACCATGAATCATCCTTTTCAAATTATCCACTACTTTTTTTTATCTAACACATTCAATCCCATTAAAAGATATTACTGGTAAGGTGAGAGAATGTGTAAAACTTCTAGATGTGTGAATTTATTTTTAGACAGATTTAAGTTACACTAATATAAATCTACTCTCGCTACACATTTTCTTTAGTCGTTGGCAATTCCACATAAACAATATAACTCTCATCTAGATCCACTTTATGCTCTCATGATTGGGTCTGCTTCAGTGATGATCCAAACCTTCCCTTCAGGTTTCTCTAAACACCAATGTCCACAAACATCCAGCAAAACTGAACATTAGTTGTGATGTTGCCCATTGTTGAACTTCTGCCTCTTATGTGCCACACTTACTTAAAGTCGTTCCTTGAAATATCTAAACTAAGACAAATTCATAAAAACTCAATCAGTGCAGTCATAACTGGTCAATGTAATTGTATTTCTTATTCCTGTAATTATGTCTATTTATTTTGGTGATGGCACTCATCAATATGTAATGTTTGTTCAATTGTTGGTTTAGGTGTTCTGTAGGTTATGTGGTTGTAAAAACATGTTTCTTCAGTTTTTGTTTGAGTCTCAGAGAGGAGCAGGAATGGCAGACAGAAGCAACAAATCCCATGTGGCAAACATATCTGTTTGCATATAATAACAGCAGTTCGCAGTCCCATGAGAATACACAGTGACGACACTTACGCCGAGGCAGAACGCGGATGGGGTATAAATATAAATAATGAGTCTAAAAGGCGTCATGTTCAGACCGAAAGTTTTCCTAAAATGGCCCTCTGTAGTGGGGATGTTTGAAGAAGCTGCTTTGAGCTGCTAAAATCAGAGGTAAGAGACTGGAGACAAAAGGTGGCTGAGGCAGACTGCGTTACAGAAAGCGCTCTAGTGTCAAACCAGGCAGGTTGTTAGGTTTTCGACATTAAAAAGCCGTTTTTGCTTTAGAAGCACAGGATTGGTGGCATGGAGCATGCGCGTTGGCGTGCAGCAATCTGTCATTGATTCCCAGCTGGAAATAAAGCAGTTTATTCTGCGTCTCACACACACACTTAAGGTGTGAGGGTAGGTTTGCAGTTTTCATATAGTTCAAAATAATCAGCTTCGCTGACAGGATTGTAGCAAAGGCCAGATTTGTTAAGAAGCTGAAATGTGAAACGTTTACAACAAGATTCAATACATTTACTGCCAAATGTCTCATTTTGGTAAACAGCATTTCTGCTTTTTACCTCCAAAAGAGAGTTAGGACTTATCTGGGAAACAGGCTGTAAATGTCAAGTAAATGTTCCTGCTTCAGACATTCTTTGTAAAATTGTTAAATAAATGCTTTTCCCAGAATTGCATCTCCTTGGATGCAATATTTACATGGCTGCAAAAGACTAGGGAATTACACATAAATGGGAGAAAAAAAAATATCACAAAAGTAGGTCACACTTTTTAAAACCATTCAGTAAGCAGAGTGGTATTTAAAAATCTGCATTTTCTGACATTTATTTAATTTGTTATGCCTTAACTGGTTAAATAAAAAAAAGTTTATGTCAATTTTCCCTTTTAAAATGTTGTCCTTATGTGACAGTTTAATATTATGGCAGCTGTTGCAGGTAGAGAGTGAATCATCCAGAGCGAGAAAACCAGCGTGCAAAAAAAAAAAAAAGTGCCAACACTGCAAAAGTAGAGCAGTAACACCTGGTGCACGGAAACGTTGTAGAGCGTGTCAGAGGATCAGCCTCCGGTAAGGTCAGTTTAATATACAATCTTGTCTGATAACAGCAGTGGCTTGGAGAAGCTCGTTGCATTGCTAAACGTAAGCTACCAAATTCCTGGTTTAGCTGTTCATATTGCACCTGTTGTGTAGTGTATCAGTGTGTCTGAGGTGAGAATCAAACAGATTTAAACGTGAATAAAATGCCCTTTTTTTCTTTTTTTTTTTTTTTTTATCAGATCGTTTTCTGCAACCTCCAGGACACCAAAGAGGCGATTCTGACGCGTCTCCATCCGAGCATGTCTGAAAATGGTGCATTTTTGCTTTCACAGAAGCGGGAAAGTAAAAGCACGTCGGCTCTCTTTATCTTTTTTTTTTTTTTTGTCGTTACTTATTATTCTGCGTGGGAGCAAGAAGGTCCCAGCTGAGCATTAGGAAGGATCAGCGAAGCGTGCGAGAAACTCTTGATTGAGTTAATTTCACAAGTGACCTTTACGCAGACCAACTCCAAGAGGAGAACAAATATGCTACAGGATCAAATCCAGCAAAGAATGTTTTACATTTTGCAGGAAAAAAAACGCTACAATTGACGAGTTCTGCGTGTTTTTTGCTGTCCACCGCAGCATCTCCTCATCTGATCCCTCCCAGTCCTGTGGAGCTTAAATCTCTTACAGGCTGCTGTGTCATCTAACTTTGATATATTTTCAATAGCTGATTGAGGGAATGAGACATAAGTAAGTGTTAATGACCATGTGATAACTCTGTGCTGTCTGAAGTCGTTGCCTAATAATTGATTACAGGCTGTCCCACTACAACACCCACCTTATTGAAGGGTTTGAAACAGAACCAGACTGAAAGTGTGGCCAGCTATAAAAACATGACATGAAGATGATGATATTACAAAATGTCCCTCTAGATGAAATGAATGCAGTAAAAACCCATTACTCTGGCTACACACCCACCCACCACGCATAACATTATGACCACCGACAGGCAAGGAGAGA
Source organism: Poecilia mexicana (assembly GCF_051168715.1). Classification (NCBI taxonomy): domain Eukaryota; kingdom Metazoa; phylum Chordata; class Actinopteri; order Cyprinodontiformes; family Poeciliidae; genus Poecilia; species Poecilia mexicana. The sequence continues at coordinate 16,902,496 of NW_028263385.1, read as the reverse complement.
CACATTGATAAAGTTCTCTATTAACGTAGCCGTTTGTAAAAAAAAAAAAAAACAACTGCATTTTGTTTACACTGAAACATTAAAAATGAAAATCCAGCTCTGGTGGGGATTTCCCTAAACAGATTACTAACTAATGGCCCAGTGGTGAAACTAAAGGGGGGTGTAATGGGCAATAGCCTCCCCTAAAATTTGCTTCCCCCAATCCAAATTATTGTTTAGTTCTATAGTTTTAGCCTTGGTGAGTTGCAGCATCTTCTTATTTACTGTATTCAGTCTTACGTTACACTTCTGGATCCCTCCTGGTATAACATCACTCATTCCCCGGCCTACCTATACATGACATCATAACACTTCTGCTTCCCCATCGCCACCCTCACACAGACTGACACCCTCATTCAAGACACCACACAAGAACGCCTGCGCACGCACACACACACACACACACACACACACACACACGCACACACACACCCACACACACACACACACACACAACAGATTTAACAATCTGCTGTTCCCATAATTAACTTTTCCGTTTATAGCCACTCAACCTGTCCATATTTGCCTTTGTTAATTTGTTTACAGCTGGTAAATTTCCATCTGATTCTCTGCCTGAGGTTTTTTTACACAAACAGCGCTGCTGTGCAGTTTGCTGAGGTGTTTGCTGATAGCTGCTCTGTGTGCCGTCAGCTACCCTCCCAGGGACAAATACAGTATTTAAAAGAAATGTTTTGGCTTTAGGTTTTGCTGTGCTGACTCCATACTCTGGATGGCCTTTCCCATTAGTCCATCCATGTAAAAACTTTGTGGAAGTGCCTCTTTTAGGGCGATGCAAACTGCACTTGTGCTCCTGTCACCAGGGGAGCCCGAGCTCCCAAGAGACACAAGAAGACATCCAGATTTGTCATGTTTTATGGTTGACTGCAATCAAGGATCGACCTGCCTGTAGAGGTTTCTCTGTGCTCTTATAGGATAGATTTGCACAGCCTTGCATCCCTTAAAATTGATCGCTCTGGTTGTTTTCTTTGTTATTACTTGACTATTATTTATACAGATTATCTCACTGAGATCCAAAATCCCATATACAAGCAACCTGTTTTAATAAAACAAACAAAACAAAACAAAAAATAAAAACACAGCAACAAAACAAGTACTTGTTAATAAAATTGACTCAAATAAGCTGATAAAAAATAAACGAGCTAAAAATAAGAACAAGTTTAATAAGAAAACCATCTTTTTTTTTTTTAAAGAAATTTGAATTGTCACAAAGTTATTTCCTCTGCCGTTAAAGTGTCTCGCAGAAGTTAGAGATCCTTCTTTAGGGGCTTAATAAAACCAGGCAGGAGTTTTTAAAGCTGCTGTAGTTTGAGCTGCTGAGAAACTTGATGCGGTTTGTTGTGCATGGCGCTGCATACCAGCCAGTTTTGCCCAAACTGGTTATAATATTATGCTTGTAGCTTAGATAAACTTTATATCTGACACAGTGTTGGTCTGTGCGTGAATTTTAGCTTCTTGTAACCCGCAGCTCTGGTAAAGATTTAAAACAATCACAGAAAGAAAAAAAAATAAAACCTTCAAGACCCAACAGGTAAATCTACCTCTTTGTCTCATGCATTATAGACCAGCCTTATTACAGAAACATAACCCCCTCCTCTCCTGACTGCATCCCTCTCCTCCTCTTCCTCCTCCTCCTCCTCCTCACTGGGATCGATCTGTATCCGAGACACCTGTAAGTCCCGCGCTGTGTAGGCAGCCTGACCTACCTTTGTCATGCAGCCGCAGGCTGAGGTCTGTCCTGTGCCGGTAGGCGTGTTCCAACTCCGCCCCGGTGGAGAAATCATCCAGTTTCACCTTTTTCACCAGGAAAGACCTTGGCATGATGGTGAGAGACACCGGCACGCACGCGAGCACGCACGCTCCCACAAACACAACGTACACGCGGACGCAGCGATACACACACGCGCGCACACTCTCGCGGATGTAAAGCCCCTCGCCGACGGCCTGGCCAGCGTGGCGATCCCGTCCGTCCGTCAACACGCCGAGCAGAGGGGCCGATTGTCTTCAGGTGGTGGCGGGAGCCGAGCTGCCGAATTATCCGGTCAAAAGAGTTATTGTTCTGCTTGAGTGTCCCTGCCTGGCCCGGTCCAGTCCTCTTGCAGGAATGGGAGGAAATGCAACTTCAGCACCGGACAGCTCCCACCGTAGGGGAGGAAGAGGAGGAGGAGAAGGAGAAGGAGGAGGAGGAGGAGGGGGTGCCTCGTGCTTTTTGCACTCGCGGACAAACGGAAGACTGAAGGCTCTCGAACAATAATAAAATAAAAATGAATATAAAAAGGCGATGGAAGACACCTCGCAAAGCCCGGGCCTCTTTAAAAAAAGAAATGGAGGAGGAAGAAGGGAAGGACGAGGGAGGGATGCGAAGAAAATCAGAGGTTTAAAAAATATGCAATAATAACTTAGAATGCTTTTATGTATATAAAAAAAAAGTCCCTTTTACGAAAAAAAAAGTCCTTTATATCCCTTTAAGTCAAAAAAAATTGTACAAAAAGGGACTCCGATGAATCAACAGATCCCCCTCTTTCTCTCTCTGGATCCCTCTCTCTTCACTCTCTTCCCCTCGCCTCTCTCTTTCTGCTGCTTCGAGCTGTTCCCGCGAGTGTGCCGTCTCGCGATCAGCTGTTGGCATTTATACGGAGAGAGGGAGAGAGAGAGAGGGATGGACGGATGGATAGACACAAGGGTGGAGAGAGTGCTTAATTTAATCCATCCCGCATCCCCTGGGAGCGGCGACTGGCCCGGATGATTTATTGAAGCTGTTATCACCCCCTCTTTTTCTTTCTCTGTCTTTCACTCTCCTTCGCTCTCCTTCTCTTCATTGTGTGTGTGTTTGCATGTGTGTGTGTGTGTGTGCGTGTGTGTGTCAGAGAGAGAGAGAGAGAGAGAGAGAGAGAGAGGCAAGACGCCATGTTTTGTGGAGATAAGAATGGAAATTATTTTTTTCAAGCATTCGTCGACTTGATTTAGCTATCTCAACGTGAAACATGCTTTTTAAAGATTGCTCCATTGTTCATAATTTTTTTGCGACTCATACTTCTTTTTTTTTACTGCTAAGCTTATTTCTAGTTATTTCTTTTCCTTTTTTTTCTGTGATGACAAGGATTTTAAAGGGGGATATTAACTGGCATGCTGAGAGCTTAGTAATTATCATTAATGTAGCCCTGAAGGCAAAAAGGGAGTAGACCAAATGGAGTGTTTTACAGTAGCCTAACCACCGGATTAATATGGAGGTAGGGTATATCAGCTCCAGGGTCACAATGGGTTCACTTGCAACTATTTCAGATTTTTATGTGGGGGAAAACAAATCCAATGTAATGTAAAACTGAATGAACTTTTTCAGAATTACTGTTCTCTTCAACTTTTCCAGAGTTCTCTGTTGAGACTGACGTGCTTTAAAATGGGAATAAAAATGTGATGCGTTTGTATTCGATTAGGCTTAATTTACAGCGTACACCCCTATGGATTAACTTTAATTTAAACAAAAAGAAAGTAAGAAAAGCATTGGACTAGTTTTGCTAAGTTACATGTATTTGATTGTCTTTCTTTACACACGAGGTTAAAGAGTTACCATCAAACATTATACTGCTATGAAATACTTTAATACTTGAATTTTACTCCTGCGTTAGATTTTTACAGTCATGCCATTTTACAAACACCTGTATTATATGAGTTGCTGCTGGAGAAACATTGATGGTGGTTTCTAATGAAGGGGATCTCTCTGGGTACTCCGACTTCCTCCCACAGTCCCAAAACATGAGTAAGAACTCAACTAAAACCTCTAAAAAGACAATGATGTAGATGGTCACCAGCCAGCTTTTGCATTAATCATTGAGAAGGTTAGAAGTTATTTTCAACATCTTAATTTATTATTAAAATGCTAAAAAAAAAAACAGAAAAAAATGTTTTTCAGAACAGATACTCCATTTGTTCTAGTATTTTTTTTTTTTACCTCTTTCATTTTAAATTGAAACTAAACTTCATTGAATGAAAGATAATTTTAAGTCTAAATCTTTATTATCAGAGCCAGAAAGTTTTATTTAAAGGCCACCAGAGCACTGGATGTCTAATTACCAAAATACACAAGGCGTAGTTTGATGCTCTGACATTGAATATCAGGTAGGGCATATCAGCTCCAGAGTCACATTGGGTTCACTTGCAGCTATTTCTGATAGTTGCAAGTTGCAAAACATATAAAGAATGTTTTCTGCAATTGTACAGAAAACATTCTTTATATGACCGATATGTCATATCATTGCAGATGTTGCCACCTAACAGACTGGAGCACTGCAACTCTGGAGTCTGCATGAAGCTTCCTAGAAGTGAGTTACACTACATAAGCATTTTTAGTGAATTGCTAAAAAAAAGTTCTCCCAAATAAGCATTTTATGGCAATTTGCTGAAATATTCCCTGAAGGTTTCCTCAGTCTTCTAGACCTCAGTTTATGTCAACAAATTCTTTAAACTAAGATAATGCGAACCAACTGCTTTTAAATGATATTTGCATTTCCCTCTTTGCTCCAAATTATTTACATCTCCAGACCAAAAGGGGAGCTTTCTTTCCTAAAGGAGCCCCTGCTGCTGCTGCTGCTTGCAGCGACAGGGTTTGAGTACTTGTGAAACTTTGAAATCTGCAGCATCTGTCCTTTCTGTGTGATGACTGTGTACAACGTCTAGCCTTAACAAGCTGACTGAGCTCTGTGAGCTACGCAAGCTATGTGCAAGCTCAAATCCCTTAGGCCGCTCAAATATTTGCACAACACCTCTTTCCTAATTCTTACTTCAAAGTTCTGGCAAACAGAAATTATTCAGTAATGGCTCATAAAACGTTAAACTGAAAAAAATAATAATCATACAACCTTTTGCATGAATGTGTTTTTAAATAATCACTGAAATCTGCCACAAACACATTCAAAGTTAATTGATAACTTGGCTTTTCACACACATTGATATTTCATATTGTGCTCATGTGCACAATATGTATGTACATTATTTTGTGCGTCATGAAATGTCAGGAAACTCTTGGAGCTTCATAGCAGTGCTACACCCTCTGCAATGACAACAATTAAGCATCTACTTGCAGTGCAAATAGAAACATATGTTGCTTGTAGGTTGTTTTACATGCGTCAGCCTCATCTGTCTCGGGGGAAACTTTTTTTGTTTGTTTCTAATCTGCCGCTTCAGCGTTGAAGTAAATAGCCATAATCTTTGCCAAGGCGGCAGACGGAGACGGACAGCAGAGATGTCACGTTAAAGAAGCAGAATGAAGATGATCTGCAGAGAGACGGAGGTGAGTTTATTTAGTCGGAAGGGAAGATGAGAAAGGTGATAATGATGGAGACGAGCTAGCCGAGGCACAACTTGAATGACGCAAATCTGATGCGTCAATATCTGGCAGCAGAGGATTTGTATGCAATGTTTTGTTGAAGTCAAGATGCTTCACTGTTCCACTTTCCATGTTTCTATAGATTACAGCCAACGTGACAGGTAGAATATGTGTTCAATGTTTTCCATGATACATCATGACTGGGAGAGATTTGCTTGCACGTGCGTGTGCGTGTGCGTGTGCGTGCGTGTGTGTGTGCGTGTCTGTGTCTGTTCCTACCCGTCCATCTGTTGTTCTTAATCAGGAGAAGAGCAGATGAGTCCCGTCACCTGGAGACTGGCTCAGGGAGGTCCAATTAAACACACAAACACGCACAACTGGCTCGACGCGCAACACACAAATGCCTTCACAGCCACTGCCAGTTGACTAAGATAACCCCCAACATTAACAACATATTTCATCATCATTACAGCCTGTGTGGATACACATTTACAGCCCAACAGGCATACACGTGGAGAGAAATCATATAGTCAGTAAAAATATGAGCATGCACAGACATCAGACACGTTTATGTATATTAAAGATTTGAAAGCAGTGGATGACAACCCGTAACATTCTTCTTTTTTTTTCACACATTTTATTTCACAAACCGTTCTGATTTTAAATATTGACTATATAAAACTTGACATTTGGCATTTTTGAAAATAATTTTCTACGTGTTGAAAATGAGAGCATGTCTCTGAGGGTTTCTGCATCAAATGGAGCATTTGAGTGCAATCTCCAAAGATAAAAGTAACAACGTTTTGCTGCAGCACACATGAGTGCGAACGGAAGCCAAAATAGGAAAGTCTCAGATGCTGTCATCATCACACTTCAGTATCACCACATTTTATTTTGGGGACACATGCTAGACTTTTTTTTTTTTTTGTACTTGTGAGAAAACGTGTAATGAAAAGTCTGTCTGTCTAGATTTGATCCATCTATCTGCTATGTTTTGCAGCAAAATCCTAAGGTTTTCATGACTTTGTTTTTATGAGGTTCCACATTTTTAGTAGGTATTCTGAGAAACTAGTTTCTGATGAAAACCTGTACATGTTCAGCTGGAGGAACTTTTACTGGTTGCTTGTCAGTGAGGAATTTAAATGTTCAATTTTTATTTTTATTTTTATTTTTTTCCACCAGTCTGTCAAAAACAACATCTGAACTAACAGGTCACACTGCAGCACCACTCTTTGGTGTGGATGCTGTGACTGAAGAAGAAACAAAGTTTGCTATATTTTTAAATATTCTATATGTAGACAATGCAATTAACTTATTCTTAAATGTTGTGGAGATCAAGACTATTAAGACCCACAAAATAAATTTTCATCAGCATGACATAAGCAATTGATAAAATAGGAAATAGCAGAGAATTGGACATAATCATATGAGTGGATGTACAGAAGCATTTGCAAACTGTTCAAAGAAATGAGCACAAGTGACAGAATGATTTGAAGTCTGAACTGAATGAATTTCAGTTCTGATCTGAGAAATGCAACGGAGCAACTGAGGAAAAACTGTGAATCACAGCATTATGGGTGAGCTTAGACACGTCCTTCAAAAGACATGTAAGCCAAACGTTTCACATTAATGTTGATTTTATTTTCAGCTTTACATATATGGTGCCCTCATACTGTGCATGGGACTTTATTTTTCTTTATTTTGTATCTTTTAAGTTGAGCAGATCTGTGTTTAGAAATCCCTCCGGTTCTAAAACCTCCTTGTACTGAAAGCGGAGCAGTAACACAATGTTGATCTCATTAATATTCTTCCAATCACCTTCTAAACAGATGTTTTAATGTGTCTGTGAACTGACTACATTTACCAGCTGACTGGCCTTGACATGGCATTGATCTGTAATTGTACGACTGGCATGTTTGCGCGGCCTGGTGTGTGTCTGTATGTGTGTACTTGTTAATATCTCACGATTGGCTGTGAAACCTAAAAGGACACCGACTTACAGGGACATCCTTGAAATATGAGTTATTTTACCCTGTAAGTCAGAGGATAGGATAGTTGTGATTTGTCTGGTTCAAGGTCTTCTCAGTCTGAACACATGAAATTGGTCCAATGAAGCTTGCCAAAAAATGATAGCCTTTTATCGCACGCTGCTTTTGGTGGTTTTCTTGACACGCTTCCTTCAGAGTCCTGTGAATCTCTGCAGTTCTGAAATGTTTTATTGTTTTAAAGAAGCTAGAATAGTCTTGTAGATCTTACATTGATAAAAACAAGTTGTTTTATTGTTGAAACTGTGTTCCTGTGTTATCCAGGAGTGAGCATGTGTGGCGGGAAAAAAACGGTTGGTTTTAGCACAACACACTGTTTCTTGAAAAAGCAAAACATTGCACATGTAGCCTGGAAAGTCAGAATGTATTTCTGTCTCTTCCTCCCTCTTTGCCTCTCATTTGGTCTTTTTGTGAAGGTGAGGCTTTGTTCTGTCCTAAAGCTGTTCTGTCGCAGTAACGCTAAATATTGCTGAGCAGCTCTTCTCATCAGGCACACACACACACACACGCATACACACACACGCACGCACACACAAAGATGCAAGCATACACACATGCACACTTGCAGACACATGCAGAAGTGCTGGGCTAGGGGAGAAATGTGGCCTGTTTCTTTGCAGTTTTTGATGACTCTCACTGTACTGGGTGAAACAGAATGCAGCTTACATTAGCACAGGATAGAGTGTCCCAAAACGAAACGAGACGAGACGAGACGAGACGAGGAGAGGAGAGGAGAGGAGAGGAGAGGAGAGGAGAGGAGAGGAGAGGAGAGGAGAGGAGAGGAGAGGAGAGGAGAGGAGAGGAGAGGAGAGGAGAGGAGAGGAGAGGAGAGGAGAGGAGAGGAGAGGAGAGAGTTTTTGATATTTTTCTAAATAATTTTGAATCTCTCTTTGTTTATTTAGAACATCAGAGCTGCATGGTGTTTAGACAATGCTACACCTTCAGAAATCTTATTTTACACCAATATAAGTACACGTGTTCCGTCAGTGTAAACAATTTCAACTAGTACTCCAACAGCTGCTCCACTTTTCAATTTATTTCTCTGAGAGCAAAGATCAAATGGGCCTTTAATTATGATTCACAAGGAATAGAAACTTGGAAAAACAGTTAGCCTCATTCTGCCTACAGCAATAATATTTTTATTTTATCATCTGGAAAATCAGCAAACATATATTTTGTTCATTTAATCTTTTTTCACAGAATATTGTGAAAACCAGTGGCGCAAACTGCCTGAGATTGTCCTTTTAGTTTGTTTCTTTTTAAAATGTCAAACTGCAATTTAAAATCAGTAATGCTGTTATTAAAATATATGATAAAGTAATGCAAAATCAGTCGATCAATCAAATTTAGCGTCACTTCATCACTTGGAAAATAGAATTCAATAAAACAAAAGAGTTCCTCTAAAACATTTAACATATTACAGTTGAAATACGTCACTGCAAATGAAGTGCAGTGATGTTAAGACGTCAGCCTGAACAGGAGTTCAGCACATCGACATGTTGAGACAGAAAGGTGGGCAGCAGTCTAGTGGGTCTGCTTCCGTTGTTGTGATATCGTTTGCTCGATGGAATTATCCAATTATCTTCTCAGCTGCCTTCAGTGTCCTCCTCAGACAAGCCTCAGTCTGCAGTACTGGAACTGTGATTGTGAGATTTGCAGAACTAGCTTTTTATTTGTTTGCCGTTCATTGTTGGCTATATATATATATATATAAAAAAAAAAAAAAAAAAAAATTCCCTTCTCACCCTCCGCGGGTGGTCTCTTTCATCCTCTGAGCTCGGGTCCTCTACCAGAGGCCTGGGAGCTTGAGGGTTCTGCGCAGTATCTTGGCTGTGCCTAGAACTGCACATTTCTGGACTGAGATGTCTGATGTTGTTCCTGGGATCTGTTTGAGCCACTGCTCCAGTTTGGGGGTGACTGCCCCGAGGGCCCCGATGACCACAGGCACCACTGTGGTCTTCACCTTCCAGGCCTTCTCCAGTTCCTCTCTGAGGCCCTGGTATTTCTCCAGTTTCTCATGCTCCTTTTTCCTGATGTTGTGGTCACTTGGTATTGCTACATCCACCACAACGGCTTTCCTCTGTTCTTTATCCACCACCACAATGTCCGGTTGGTTCGCCATTACCATCTTGTCTGTCTGGATCTGGAAGTCCCACAGGATCTTAGCTCGGTCATTCTCCACCACCTTTGGGGGTGTTCCCCACTTTGACCTCGGGGCTTCCAGTCCATATTCGGCACAGATGTTCCTGTACACTATGCCCGCCACTTGGTTATGTCGTTCCATGTATGCTTTCCCTGCCAGCATCTTGCACCCTGCTGTTATGTGCTGGACTGTCTCAGAGGCCTCCTTGCACAACCTACACCTTGGGTCTTGTCTGGTGTGGTAGATCTGAGCCTCTATTGCTCTGGTGTTTAGTGCCTGTTCCTGGGCGGCCAGGATGAGGGCCTCTGTGCTGTCCTTGAGTCCAGCTTTCTCCAGCCATTGGTAGGATTTCCTGATATCAGCCACTTCAGTTATTTGTCAGTGGTACATCCCATGTAGGGGCTTGTCTTCCCATGATGGTTCCTCCAGCACCTCGTCCTCTGTTCCCCATTGTCTGAGACATTCGCTGAGCACATCGTCCATTGAGGCTTTGTCCTTGATGTATTTATGGATCTTGGATGTTTCATCCTGGACAGTGGCTCTCACACTCACTAGTCCTCTGCCTCCTTCCTTACGGCTTGTGTACAGTCTCAGGGTGCTGGATTTGGGGTGGAACCCTCCATGCATGGTTAGCAGCTTCCGAGTCTTAACGTCCGTGGCCTTTATCTCTTCCATTGGCCAGCTAATTATTCCGGCAGGGTATCTGATTACTGGTAAGGCATAGCTGTTTATTGCACGGATCTTGTTCTTGCCATTGAGCTGGCTTCTCAGGACTTGCCTTATTCGTTGGAGGTATTTGGCTGTGGCTCCTTTCCTTGTGACCTCATCGAGGTTGCCATTTGCTTGTGGTATTCCCAGGTACTTGTAGCTGTGCTCTATGTCTGCTATTGTTCCCTCTGGGAGTGAGACCCCTTCTGTGTGGATGACCTTCCCTCTCTTTGTAACCATCCGGCCACACTTCTCTAGTCCGAATGACATCCCAATGTCAGTGCTGTAGATCCTGGTGGTGTGGATCAGTGAGTCGATGTCTCGCTCGTTCTTGGCGTACAGCTTGATGTCATCCATGTAGAGGAGGTGACTGATTGTGGCCCCATTCTTGAGTCGGTATCCGTAGCCAGTCTTGTTGATGATTTGGCTGAGGGGGTTCAGGCCTATGCAGAACAGCAGTGGGGACAGAGCATCTCCTTGGTATATGCCACATTTGATGGACACTTGTGCAAGTGGTTTGCAGTTGGCTTCAAGGGTGGTTTTCCACAGCCCCATCGAGTTTGCAATGAAGGCTCTTAGAGTCCTATTGATGTTGTACATCTCTAAGCATTCAATGATCCAAGTGTGTGGCATCGAGTCATAGGCTTTCTTGTAATCAATCCAAGCGGTGCACAGGTTGGTGTGTCGGGTTTTGCAGTCTCGGGTGATTGTGTGGTCTACAAGGAGTTGGTGTTTGGCTCCTCTGCTATTTATGCCGATGCCCTTCTGTGCCGTGTTCATGTATTTATCCATGTGCCCGCTTATCTTAGCTGCTATGATGCCTGACATGAGCTTCCATGTTGTAGAGAGACAGGTTATCGGCCGATAGTTGGATGGGACTGAACCCTTTGAGGGATCCTTCTGGATCAGGATTGTGCGCCCTTCAGTTAGCCATTCAGGGTGAGTCCCATTCTGTAGCAGCTGGTTCAGTTGAACTGCCAGTCGCTCATGGAGGGCAGTGAGTTTCTTTAGCCAGTAGGCATGGATCATGTCAGGCCCTGGTGCTGTCCAGTTTTTCATACCCGAGACTCTTTCTTGGACATCTGCCACAGTGATGGTTACCGGGGCTTGTTCAGGGAGGTTGCTGTGGTCCTCTCGTAGAGAGGTTAGCCACTGTGCATTGCTGTTGTGGGACGCCTCCCTCTCCCATATGCCTTTCCAGTATTGTTCAGTCTCCAGCCTTGGTGGGTCTGCTCTGTTGTTATTACCCTGCCATTGAGAGTACACTTTAGCTGGTTGGGTGGAGAAGAGCCGGTTAATCCTCCTGGCTTCATTCTCTCTTGTGTATCTCTTTAGGCGGCTGGCCAAGGCTTGGAGCCTTTGTTTGGCAGTTTCGAGTGCTTCAGGTATGGGTATCTGGCTGTACTTCTTAGGTACTGGTCTTTTCATTGCACCTCTTTGGAGCTCTGACAGTTGGCTCACTTCCCTCCTTGTTATCTTGATCTTAGCCTCTAACCGTCTTTTCCATGATGGATATTGGGTCTCATGGTTGCTCTTATAGCCAAGCATTTCAAGGATCACTGATGCTGAGTTGTATATCAGCTCATTGGTTTCTGTTATGGTGTTGGTAGGGATTGTTCTCAATGCTGCATTCACATCTTCAATGAGACTTTCTGATGGTACTTCACTCAGCCGTTGTAATTGGCGTCGGGGTTGCCTGGTGTTCATTCGGGCCACGATTCTCTCTCTCAGGTCAGTTGCTGTCTCGTTCAGCTTTGATAGTTCGTTCATTACTGGGGCTGCATACCCAGTCTCGGGGTGGGGAGTAGTTAACTCCCCCCTGACCTTATCTTTGGGCTCCTCCCTTTTGCCGTAGCATTTGTGTTGTACCTCGTCAATCTCAAGTTGTGATAGCAGTTGCCGTTTGCGGATGTTGGAACACTGAGCTACTAGTTGTTTGGCAGTCATTGTAGACTGTGGGTGTCGAAGTAACCATTCCACCCTCAGTCTTTGCATGTAACCCCTCTGACTAGGGTTACTTGAGTAGTAGCATTCCAACAGATCCATGTTTTCGTCTCTCGCCCATTTCCGTCTTGTTCCAGTAGCCCATTTTTCATCAAGGTGCTCTGGTTCCCCAGCACCTGACGCAGACCTTGTTTGGCCGGGCGACGTCTGAGCCGGCATGTTATGCGTATCAATGTCTCTCATGTTATGAGGTAGGCTATATAGCTCCAAGGGTCTTGCCTAAGGACCCACACTGCATATATGGGTATATATATATATATATATATATATATATATATATATATATATATATATATAGACACACACACACACACACACATATTATTGTGGCTGCCCAGATGAGAAAACACCATGCAGTGCAATGTGATTTGCCTCTTTTACTCATCCCATAATACATGTCCAAACCGGGCGTCTCCACTTCCAGTCCTTGACAGACACCGTCTCTGTTCCACTTGAGTGAAATGAATAGATCATTACAGTCCTCTCCAGAGCTTGATGACATGTTGAGGAGTTAATTCAGTCGTCTGATTCTGATTCTGGTGTGATGGATAAGGGATTCGTGTAAAAACTGGAAGATGGTGTCTGTGAAGACGACTTACCTGGACCATCAAACTGCTTTTGAGATGTGAAGCTTATTTTTGGACATATTTATAAATGACCATCCAGATCCCTTTTTTGCAAACATATAATTTTCATCTTATCCTTTTCTTAAACATAGTGCATTCATTTTCTGCAGCAGGGTGAAGTAACAGGCTGTGCAGCCTGATCGCCTCAAATTGGTTTGTTGAATATCTTAATGAGTTCAACTCCACTCCAATGAAATCCACCATGACCAGATCTCGATCGCAGAGCACCTTTTGGATGTTTAAAATCATTGATTTGCACCTGACAAAATTTGCAGCATTGATGAGTACACCTTGTTTTATGAGTGCCTGATTGGGATCTTTTTGAAAATGAAGTCCAACTTGATATTAGACCAGAAGTATGCTCGGTTCTAGAGAACCAGCTGTTGTGCAGATCCAAACTTCTCGGTTGTTGTGCAAAAGCTCTGCTGTGACTGCTCTCTTTATCTTTCACCGTGTGCTTTCCTAAACTCCTTCTGACCCACAATACTACTGTAAGAGATATTTCTTTTCCGCTCTCCATCTCGGGGTAATTGTGTGAATCAGGACAGATTGCATTTACTCAGACAGTTGAGTGGCGAGCTGGCAGGGTAATAAATGGCCCAAAAAAACCGGTACAACTGCGATTCCTCTCACCACTGAAATAAGAGCAAAAAAAAAAAAAACATAAAAAATCATTACCTGCCTCAGACAAGCCTATTCCATAATGTCACATGTGATCAAGAGATACATGTTTTAGAAACATGTGGCGGGACGGAGAAAAGGGAAAACAATCAAAAGGGCTCAGAGACAGAGAGAGAGAAGTAAAGGAGCTGCACTACTGATAACAGGTTTCTCTTGTTCTTCACATTGCCCTAATTATTAAGTTATTTTAAACACGCAGCCGAGAGAATAAAGGCAAAGATGAAAAAAAGAACAATAATTAAAACTAAAAGGTTTTAATTCTTGAGAATTTATGTCTCTTTCAATAACAAACTACAAGAAATTAGGAGCACAAATTCTTAAAAAGAGATTCTGTGATTAAAAAATTGAAATGGTATTAAAAAAAATTGACCTGATATGAAGTACATGAACATTTTCATGGTAATTTTATGAGTAGACATGTATTTTATTTAATTTTTTTTTTTGCTTTGGGTTAAATGCAAGTATTGGCTTTGAAGCAGACGTTATTTATTTAGCTTCCTTTCATGTTCAGTACAAAGGCAGCCATCGCAGCATCAAGTTGATGTTTCTAGGGTTCGTTTGTTCCAGGATTGGATCACATAACAACAAAGTGTGTTCGTGTCAAAGCAAACAAAGACTTTCAAATCACAGCAGATTTGACAGAGCTCATTACGAGTGAGAATGAAAGTTGTTGTTTTTTTATTCAATAAAATAAACTAAAATCTGTAATGATTAAAAGAAAAATCTAAAGTCATTATGAATAATTATATTGTTTGTTTTGTTTTTAACATGAACGTTCTGAGGAATCCCGTGAATATATTCCACAAGTTCAGGCTTTTAATGTTTACTTTGGCTTTATTTCCTGTGATTCTTCAGCAACTGAATCTGAATTTTTTACTCCATCTCTTGTTTGCTACAGCTACTTCTTCACAACACAGCCTGCCGTGATCGAGCAGGCTAGTTAGCATGGCTACTAATGACGGCAGATAAACAGTTTTTCTCAAATGGCGAATTGTTTCTCCACCTTTGGCAGACTGAGCAGCATATACACAAGCATGACTGACAGCGCTAAGACCCTCCTGCTGGCTCTGATTGGTTGCTTCTGACCGGGAGCGGTGCATTTCTGCAGCTTTGCAGTAAGACTCCAGGCAAGAGGAGTTTGATTTTGTTCACACCACTGAACTCATCTTCTTCAGTGTTGGAGCTGAACAGCCTCAGAGTTACTTGATCATCCTCAGTCTCTTGTTTTGTTGTTGCTTTTCGAAACTTGTTGTTAAAAAGTTGGGTACTAGTCGCTTTACAGTGTTCAAAACGTGAAAAAAAAAAGCAGCTCTTAGTCAGTAAATCATTGCATTAAAAACAAAATGCTTTCCAATACAAGCAATGCTTGTTTGCTCCTGTTCTGGCTTTGGCCAAAGTGTGATTTACCGACTGGTTCTGCAGAGTTTTCTTCTTCTGATGTTTGAGGTTAGAAACTGGGGTTCCTTAGACAGTAATCTGTGGGCACTTTTTATATGCTTTCCCTCATCTAGGCACTCCAAAAACGACTTTTCTAATGTTCCCGGCTACATTGCTTGCTTTTATTGCTCCCAAATGGTCAAATTATTGTTTGCTGCTGATTTGTGGTCTTAACTTAGAACAATTCAAACCACAACTGAGAAACATACTTCAGTTTGTTGAAACACCTTTCCTTGCACACAATGCTCCAGTGACGCAATATTAACTCTCAGTACACTTAGATCAGAATAGTTTCTTTAACATAAAAAAAAGAAAATGAGGCAGGATTGTGCAGGTTTTTCAGTGGCAGGGGGATCTTCTCACTTCTTTCTCCTGTCTGAGTGTTTCTCCAATGTGGTTTCATCGTTTTGTTGCCCCCACGCCAAAATTGCTTCTTATATGTTTCTTTTTCTTCGCTCACAAGCAATCTGTCTCCCATACACATGTACACATGTTCACACACACACACACATGCTACCAGCAGACATGATTACAGAAAGACAAAACCAGCCATCAGAGAAACACGCGCACACACACACACACACACACACACACACACACACTACTCCGTCCTGTACGTTTCTAACCCTGAGGCTCTGCTGCAGCTCCAGCAGCTGCCTGATGTTCCATCAGCAGGACAACACATTACTATTCCAACACGCCTGTTCAACGGCTTTAATGTTGTGTCAATACAGTTAAATCTACTTTATTTGGCCCCCGTAGGGCAAATAGTTTACAAACACACTTTTATTAGGAAGAAATGAAATGAACTTCAAATGAACCCATCACATAACCATACTTTTCCTCCTACATAATGTGCCTTTTTCTTAGTTTTAAGCTTTTACCCATTTCTAGATATCAGTTTTATGAGGTCTATCTGACAAAGTTATAGACCTGGCCGTGAATCAGCTCTTTGCATCGATGACATATATAACTTGACTGTGCATGTGATGTTTTAAGAACAACATAAATATTTGCACACTCAGCATCTGTATTAGGGAATGTGGGAAAACTGTATCAGGAGGTCAACAGTCAAAGCTACGTTCACATAAGGGCTGCAGCAATTCCTCGAATGATTTGAGTGTCTCGATTATTAAAGTCCCTCGAGGAAAATTTATCTGCCTCGAAGCTTTTTTAAATTGTGTTTTTTCTGGCCGGATCATTATTTTTGTTGGGCAGTGCTCTGACTTCACCCTATGAATTGTTGCTAAGTGCTAGCAGCATAAGAAAGACAGAGAGAGAAATTTCCAATTAATTGTAACAATAATCGATAGAGAATTCAATTGCTGAAATATTCTAATACAGTGAATTCTAATTCATATAAATGCAGGAAAAAAACCCATTGTCTCCAAAAAAAACTCTGTTATTATAGTTTTGAATTGACCTACTAAATTCTCTATTTAGTCTGAGTAAAGCTTTACTTCAGTCAAAACAAAGGCATTAAGACAAAATACAGCATCCTGAAAATTAATCACCTCCTTCCCTTTTAATGCAGAATTAACTCCTTAACCTGAATGTTCGTCGTGTCATAATTATGAATCTGACAGAGCTTTTATACTTGTTTTTAAAATATTTTTAATGTGCAAAGAACACTAAATGTTCACAAAAGACAAACTCTCTCTGACTAGATCAGGACAAACTTCCTTTAACGTACCAGCTGAAAAATATGACACAACTCTCGTGTTTTTCAAAAGTCGGTTTTTGGTTTGTTGATCAATCTCGGACTGAATTGGTCCATGATGTTCTCACTGGTGGACAGAAAAAAAACAGCTTTAATTAAAAATGGAGGCTGGATTTGACCAATCAAACCATGACGGACCATCCTGAAGGAGCGCAATAATGATAATTGTTATTGTTCACACTATGTCAAGTAGATTGTTCCTGACAAATAAATATTAGTATGTTTTTGAAGTTTTGTCAGGTTTGTTTTTTAAGCCTTTAGAAACTTTTTTACAGTGCGCGCACACCCTTTTCTAGTTATTGACTTGTATTTTATTTTACTTTATTTGGGAATTGTTAATAAAGTAATTGCTAACTTTTGATTTTCTCTTTATTTTTTGCAAATAAATAAACAAGAGGAAAATCAAAAGTTGTCTCGTCTCATTCCCTAAAGAGTCCACTTGTTAAACATTTAGTTAGAGCACGTGAATAATGTAACCGATAAAAGTAGATTTGTTGATTAAGCCATGAGGCTCGTTTGAATTTTATGGCGGAGTTGTGAGCATAAAAAGGGATTCAAACAGGCTGATTGCTGCCGCATAAAAGAGGTGAAGAATGACCTGATAGGCTGAGCTGTAAAGATGGCTGCTGCGGGATGACCTTACTGTTTTTTTTCTTCTTCTCATTCTTCTTGGGATACAGCTGTAAGGTTTGTCTCCAGGGCTTCCCCTCGTGTGTAGACAGTTACGTGAAAATGTCGCCAGCATCGCGCATTTTGTGCAGCAGTGACCTTTTATGGATGACAAGGATGCAGGAGCAGAGCTGCACAAAGGAGCCAGACTGCTGGAAGTAAATCATGTTTAGGTTTATGCAGCAAAAATGAACAAACTACCTCATATAGGTCGTTCCCTCCGGGGAATAAATGATTGTAGCTATTCATAAAGGTGCTCTGTTTCTGATCCAGTTTTTTTGCACTCCGGTGTCTGACGTACTTTGATTAATTACGTTCTCCGAATGTCTTTTAAAAGGGATAATTTACCAGAATTGCAGACTAATTTCATTCAAATAAGACCATATTTCAATTATTGATTGATGATTTGAGGAAAAAGATTTGGGGAGCTCAGTCTGGCTCTTCTTTCAGTAAAAGGCAAAAAGTTTGACCTTATTGTTTCTGCAGGAGCTAAGAGACCAAAAACACATAAGGTTTGACACTTTGGAGCCGTGGAGGATTCAGGTGAGCGTTAACACGACACCGAACAGGAAGGACATCAGCCGTGACCTTAGAGACGCAGTGGGTGCTGCAAATCAATCAGGAAAGCGCACCGGAGTCATTTTCAAACAAAATTAGAGTTAATGCCTCTCCACTGACAAAGAACAAACGTTTTAAGATTGTTACCATATTTTAAATCAAGTTAACAGTGAGGTCCGGTCATCCAGTGATCAGCAAAAATACAAAACGCTCAATAAAGAGTAGCACAAAAGCACTGCTTAAGTTTCCTCCAAGCTCTGCCACATTGTGGTTATTTTTGCTTCATTCATACAAATATTGCTTTGTGTTAAGTCAAAGCTCCGCACTATAGGATGCGCAGGTACAGACACTATTTATTGCAAACATTTTTCTTGGAATCACAAACTTGATACAAAGCGTAAAGAAAGAGTTTGTCGATTATTCCTTTGTCAACAAAAGAAACGATTTCAGGTCAGCCCATCTGAACCATAAGCTGTCGAGCACAGAGGCGGAGGAGTCATGGTCTGGGATTGTCATTTAGAACATTAGAACTGGACAAAAATAACAAAACGGCGTTCTCAAGCATGAACAGAAGCCCGGTTTCAGTTAAGGAAAAGTGACGCGAGACCCTAATGAGGTCACCCCGGAATGATTCATTCAACTTTAAGCCTTAAAAGGTTCCTTCACTGATTGTTGTATCATTGAGAATTTTTATTTTTTTTCACCAAATACAATGTTTCAATACCTTGAAACGAAGCTGCCATATAATAAAGAAGAAAATAAATGAAGTGTGTTGCTTGTTAGGCTTCTGTTTGCTAATTAGAGTAAATTTAGGGCAACAGATTGTACCATGTGTGAAATTCCTCAATTCTCCCTCCTTAAAAAGTTATTTAAGAGTCAGACTTTGCTTTCTCTACTTTTGATATAGGCAAATTTGTGTGTTATTTTAAAATAGTGCTAATTATAAAATGACCATATGATCCTCCATATGGCTCTTCTTTAATTGCATCTCCTCTCATCTGCACACTGATAATAAGCTTCAGCTTTCTCTGTGTTTCTGCTTGCTCTCTTTTTCACTCAAAGCTCTGAGCTAAGAAAAAAAAAAAATCAGGGGAAACGAGTAAAAATATCACCTGGATTTGTTCCACCGTCCTCTCTTTGTTTTCATCATATGTTCGCCAACTTCTCCATTATTTATCATTTTTATTAATTCAGTTTTTAGTTAAATCTCTTTTTTCTTTCTCCGAAGACGCAGCAGAACTCCTGCCAGGAGAGCCGTGTCCTTCGTAGTATGGGTTTGCTTAGGTGCCAGTAACCTGCAGGAGATAAATAAAAGGTTTAGCATTTGCCAGCACTCACCTGACTCAAGGCTAGCGCTGCCCAGGAAACGGCCCCGTCCAAGGCGGTGGAAAAGGCTTTCTATGTTACGAGTTAGCTTCCTTCCTGAGAGTAAAATTAGAATATCGTGGTTGGCGTCAAGTCGCAGTCGGCTTTGCTTAACATAAACGCCTCGAGCAATGGCTCTGAAACCACAAACACCCACTACTTTCTAAATTTCACTAATTAATATGATAAACTGTTTCTCTTTTGGGATAGAGGAAACGAGCTCAGATCTCACGGGCTGCAAACATGTAGCTTCAGCCTCCAAACAGTATTTTTTTATTTATTTTTTTTTTCCACCTGTTAAATCACTTAAGCATTCTCAAACAGGTGGATGCTGCAAAAAGATCGTATCATCTGCAGGAAGCTTACTTGAAGAAGTTATCAACAAAGATGAATCAGGGTCAAATTCAGGATTATGAAAACTAATGACCAATCACAATTTGGTGAGTTTTAATATTTCACACCAAATGTCCACGTGCCACATAAATATAGGATTTATAATTGTATGCTTCAGCTGAATTTAATAACCCAGTTTGCAACCTCATTCATGCCACTGCTAAGACTTTTGATCTGCTCAAGACCTGGCATCCGCGTCTCTGCTTGCAGCACCATGGACAGTCTTCAGTCAGAAATTAGTCAGGTTTGTAAAAGCGCTCTCAGAAACAATGCCTGGTTGTATCAGCATTCATAAATTTGACCAAAGAACCAAAACCTTTATGAAAGCAATCACACAAAGTCTCAGGGCATGAAGATATAACTTAACTGAAATCATAAAATATTTATCTCATGGATCTGCGTTAAAGTCGAGATGAAATGTTTGGTTTCTGAGATGAACTGCAACAGTTTTGCACCTGAAAGAGGCTTGGAAAAAAACTCGCAAAATCCAATACGCTCCAAACCTCTGCTATTTATTCGCATGGATTGTGTGTTTCCTGTGGGGAGAGGATTTCTGACTTCAGTGATTAAAAATGAGAAAAGATCTGTGTTTAATTGCATGCCTGAGGCTTGTAATAGTCCAAGAACATTTTTGGGTTACTATAAGTGCTTCTAAATTTAAAAAGTGGTGTTGCATCCAGCAGATGTTGTAAAAACTGGTACAAAACATTCCCTGTGATGCTCTGGCAACCCAGCCGTGCTGTACCCCACTTCTCGCTCATTCATGGACATATAGAGCAAGTTATTAGATACCAAAACACTCACAGCTCGCCAGAGTAAATCGCCACTGGTCCCAAGCACAAACACCACTCAGCTTCTAGGACTTTCCTACCTCACTTCAGAAGATCTACCTCCTTAAATCACAGGTTATAGTTGATCAAATAAAGATTTTAAGATGTTTATATTGCTTCCTTCAGAATGCATCAAGTGCACCAAAGACATTTCCTGTGTTTTCTGGGCTAAAAAAAATCTCACTGATGCACTGTGTAAGGTTGAAATTGAAGACTACTGGTTGTTCAAATGGGGACAATGAGCCAAAACATTAATCAAAATGAGATTTGGAGCAAATGAAACCAGACTAACATAGACTTTCAGGAAAAGCTCAGCTACCTCCAACCTGCTGTTTCTATTCCAGCTTCTCCTTTTGGTCTTACATTCACGTTAAAACATTTAAAGTCCCACAAGTTGGAATCCATCAGAACAGACTAAAAAGGATCAGAACATATTTGCCTCATTTTAAGACTGGCAAGTATGGCAAAATTATAACAGGGTGTATCTTTTCAGCCATTAGCGTAAAGTAAAAAAAAAAGAAAAAAAAAAAGTGTTTTGTATCCAAGCCAATGCAAATCATTTTATGTCACATTGTATAGAAATGACAGCAATAATAAAATCATTTTTGCTGATATGTAAAAATGAGCAAATAAGCAGGTATCGAAGGGAAATATGCTGTGCAAACTGTAGGTTTAGACTGAATAGAATAGAACAGAGACTATATTTAGGACTCAAGGCCCAACAAACAAAATATAAAGAAAGAAACAACAAACAGCCAAACAGATGAAGATTCTACAATAATCTAAATATGAAATTAGCTTCAATATGAAAATTACATAAAACGTAATAATAGACAACTGCACCTGTGTCTCCACACCTGTGAATGATATAGAGTGGAGCTCAACTAAAATATAACTAAAAGCATTGAAACAACCGCCCGGTGATAAAACCACTCCATCTTCCAATTTATTTCCCCTCCTCAGGCAAACATTGAACTGGTTTCCTGTCAATTATATCAACCAGTTGAAAACCTCCTCCGTGTGCCTCCAGTATTTACAGTACCCCTGATTGTTTGTGACCTCGACGGGGCCGAGGAGGATCTAATGCAGGCCAGACCAATAATAACTCTTCTCTCCATCCTCGGCCTCTCCACGCGCGCATTAATTTAATCACCCTCTATATTTTCCCCTCTCTGTCTCTGTCCTGTCAGTCTCCTTACACTCCTGCTGTACTTCTCTTACTCCCCATCTGTCGCTCCATCCTCTCTGCGCTCGGGCGGCGAAGATGGATCGCTCTGTGTCTGTCAGCAGTAGTATCACAGAATGAGAATGTATCGTCTGCTGTCTCCGATAATAAATGCTTCTATCTGCGCTACTGTTCCCGGTCATAATAGATGGCCCGTATCTACACAGCTACTGTTTACGAGATTATCACAGCCCTCCGCCGTCCCGAAAGCCCCCAACAGGAGAGATGGAGAAATTACTTTATCGCCGTGGGGGCCCCGAGAGTTATTTGTGAGGAATTTATAGCGCGTGAGCGTTGTGAAACGCCAGTTACTTTGACTCTGCTGTGGCATCCCGCACACTGTGACTGTGAGCACCGAAACGGGAGAGAGAGGTTAAGCCGTAATTGCGATTGCTCTTTTATGCTGATTCCGGAGGCCACCTGAAGAAGAGAGGGGGAAAGATTAGCATCAAGAAAGGGACTCCCTCAGCATGTCTTTTTTTTTATGTACAGCAGCATTCATCACTTTTATCTCATTGAGATTTCTTTATATGTGATCGCTTGGCTTATACAGATAACAGCAGAGTTTCTGTTCTTTAGGAGACGGCGTTGAGTGGGTCATTAAGATATTTGGAACGGTTTCCGTTTGGCTTTTCTTTCTGCCCAACTCAGTCAAATCGGGTGATAAATGAAGGTCTGGGCAGCAGACACAATCAGTTATGGTCACTGGTCACCGTTGGAGCAGGCCGGCACTCATAACGGTGAACGTGTGTGTCCATGCAGTCCTGTTTGACATTTACCACTGCTGGTCACTGAGCGAGTCTGTTGACACATGACCCCTGTCGTGACCCCCTCTGACCCCCGCCTGACCCCTCTGTCTGGCTCAGGGCTGCAGAGCAGAGGGACTTTTTGGCTCGAGCTGCTGACTGATGGCTCTCCACTACGTCTCTTGGCTGAAAGCCTCAGCAAAGGCCGCTCTACATGACCATCATGTGAACTTGGAACATGTAGACCAGTGGAGAAAAAAACAGCGAGTGTAAATTTGCTCCATCAGCTTTTCGGAAGTAATTTAATAGTAGCAATGAGGAGGGAAATATTTGTTGCTTGCAGCTACTTGAAAGAGGAGAAAATATAGGAGATCCTTCATATTTCCATTCAAACTATCCATCTTACTTTAGCATTACCCCCACCAATAACCCTAATTGGACCTGAACAAGAGCTTTAATTGGCTGGTGGCCCTGTGTGTGTGAGCAGAGAGGACAGTTGGCTTAAAGCCGCGGTGCCTGCTCTGCTGCACACAGATATTAATCTCAACCACTGCAAAGATGTTTTTTTTTTTTTTTACTGGATTTCATCATAGCACAAAAAGGAGGTCAGTTTATTATTTATTTGCAGAGACAAATTAGAAATTGTACTTTATGTTCACATCGCAAAAGATTAAAACAGAGATCTAATACTTCACCAGAAATGGCCACACAATATAAAAGTGAAATTATTCACATAGTCATTCAGCCTATTCAAAAACCCCTTTTTTATTCAAATAATTTATATATATATATATATATATATATATATATATATATGGACTTATCAAAGAAAACTTCAGCCTCTTTGCCAAAACTCCTGAAACCTTTCTCTTCTGCCTCTGACAGACGTTGTCATAAAAATAAATCCATTGTCTAAATTTGTCTTCTAAGACGAAAGAAAGGTGTGTGTTTGAAACACACACAAAGTCCTAACCAGCTTTTCAACTTTCAGCTATGGGAGTGGGAAAAACAAAGTTATGCTGTTGCAGAGAACAGAGAAGTGAAGGTGACACTGCACGACCCAAGAGGGGAAAGTGTCACATCTTACACTGAGCAACTGTAAGAAAAAAACATCAGCTGTCAACATGCAAGTACATCCAGCAAATGTGACACTTGATGGATACTGAGAAACTGCTGTGGAGCCAGAAAAAATAAATAAATCTTTCCATTTCCTGTTGCTTGTCCCGACTTGCATTCACACAAAACAACTAGAGCAATGTTTTAATTTAGATAGTTTAGTCAGGTTTTTATTTCAAAGTTTAAGCTAATATTTCCCAAAAACACGATTCCCTAAACGCCTCCATCATGCCTTCAATTAAAACAAGAAAAGCCCTGACGCCTCATTTGTAATGATTTTTCAGACTTTGACGAATGTCAGATTGAGCCAAGTTCAAAGGTCACAGCTTTACATTGGGGTCTGTTTGTGTAAGATCCCAGGATTCACAACAATGAGTCTGCACTTTATATTTTGACATGTGGTCACTCAGCACTGCTCAGCTGTTGTGCATTTTGTCTGTCGTAATCAGCTGGTGTTTGAGAGAAACATCCATCTCTCTGTCTTACTATAATCCTTAGGGAGACGTACTGGCACTACGCACGCACACACCTTATCTCTGTCAGGCAGAGCATTGGATACTCGTTAGACACGGTGGTAAAGGGACACACTGGAGACAAAGCGAGTCTATGCTAATGCTCTTTGATTTTGTCTCCCTCCTCTTTCTCAGGAGTTTTTAAAAATCTATTCTTCTCTTATCTGTTTTATGTTGTTATTCTCTACTCTTGATTTCCAGGGCACAGAATCTGCTTTGCGTTTTACCACGCACAATTCATCGTAATTTTAGATTTAGTAAAAGTTTAATTCGTTTTTTTTTTTTCTTTCCTTCACATCAGCAAGAAATGCATTGCTTTTTATAATTCAGTTCATATCCATTGTCCAAGTGTTGATACACCTCAAAGACTGAAAAAAGTGTAATAAAAGGCCTAAATAGACTCCAGGTTGGTCATCATATTTAGTATAATTTTTAATATACAAGATAAAACTTTTTATTGTGTGTTTTTTTTAGTCTTTTTACTGGAGTATAATGATCACATTTACTCTACTGTGAAGCCGTTCAGACTCGCACATCTTAATTTACTGAACAAAAAAAAAATCTATACAAGACAGTTGGTTAGTAGAAGCTGTAATGACACATTTCAGATTCTTGTTGCTTTTGTAACATCAAAATAATTGAAACGGCACAACAGCCTTTTTTTATTGATGTTTGAAGTCATTGTAATTGTATTTAAATGGGCGGGTGGCTTAGCAGAGTCACCGGTATAATTGGCTGTCCGCAGGGGGTCAGACACAATAGAGAGATATGCATCCACCGTCTGCTCGTGCAAACACCTTGCCTAGTGCAAGCACGCACGCAAGCACACACACACACACACGCACACACACACACACACACACACACACACACACACACACACCAAACCCTACTGGAGCTACAAGGGCGTTTGTTGAATGGATTGGTGGGATTAACAAATAAACAATAGTGTGAAAAGCACACTCAAAAAGGCACAATGACACATTTGCATACATATGTATGAGCAAAAAAAAAAAAAAAAAAAAGACATTCATTGTAACTGATCTGTTTGTGTGGGTCTCTTTTCTATGTTAATGATGAAAGAACCCCTATTTTACACACAAATGCGCATCTGCTGTCCAGCAAGGTAGGACACAAAGGAGACTGTAACATGAACCGTGTTTGTGAACTGAGATCAAGCTCAGTGTTGGACTGCGCATCACTACAAAAAAGCTCCATAATGAATAAATGTGTTTTCACAAACGTCTGTTGATGTTTACATCAATGCATAAATTCTCTGTGACACGGCGAGCGTGTTGAACTTCAGGCAGCCTGCGTGCCAGCCTTCTCTCTCATGTTGAAGGATCTTCACACGAGCACATTTGAGGCGTCTGAAACGTCCCAGCTGCAGCTTGCTCTTTTGAAACCGCTCCCAAAGACGTCCCCGAATTACAGTAATGATGTGTGTTGGAGAAAAATCAAAAGGGGGAACCCCTGCCTCCAGGCTGCGGCTACTGCATCCTTCGGTGTTTCTTTTCTCCCCTGTGAAAGATGTTCTTTCAAACATAAATCACACTTCCAAGCGCTGATGAATTTTGAAGAGTTTCCGTGATCAAGGCTATTGTCCTCAAGTGCGCGCGCTGCCTCAGAGTGCGTCGCTCTTTATACTAAGCCTTCTCTTGCCGTGGGACTTCACTAAATTAAAGGCATGTTGGCATCTCCTTCAAGACTTAAGATCTCTGAGCATAACCGAGCAAACTTTCTGTACAAACCCTGTCAGCCGAGTTATTGCACCCTCAATAGGCATCTCAGTTTAAGGAGACTGCTGAGGACTTCCAGTTTCTGAAACAGAATAGTAAAGTGCGATTTGACCAAGACTCTGAGGATACTCTGAGTTTGTGTATGTATTTTGAATTTCTTGTAACCTTGAATTTTCTGATTATTCTATCTCCAAATCTTTAGCCGCATTGACAACAATCTTAAAAGTCTCCTTAGGCACGAATGAATGGTCACATTTAAAGTTTTGTTTATTTAAGTCTCGCATAGTTGCTCAAAAGTTCACACCTGTACTCAATAAATCACGTAGGATATTTTTGAAAACATGACAAGAGATATTGTACACTTTGTAGATTTAACATGCCTGTGCTGAGGAGGTCTTTGCTTGATCAATGTCTGTTATATAAAACAAAATGAAAATGATTGGTTTGTTGTACCAAGAAGTTTGAAATATTAGAGATGAGGTGGTTATCCAGAGTTGGTCGTGATTTTTGATCTAGAAATATTTGCTTTTATCTGAAATCTCAGTGATTTTTTTACCGTGCCTTGTCTTTTGAATGTTCATTTGCTCTACGTTGACTTTTGTTCGAATTGTGAGAGTATTAGTAAACTTTCAAAAAGATGTCTATCTTCATTTCTACAGGCAATAAACAGTAAACTATGAATATATTAGAGAGGATTACTGTCAAAGTGGGTGCAAATTGACTGAAACACCATGTTAATTTATGAGGACTTGTGGTTCAAATTGACACATCAATGACATAAATTGTCTGTTTTCCGTACCTGAAAAAAAAAAAATAACTTGTGCTCAAAATAAACAAAATAGCAAAAATATAAAACTGTAAAGGGGTGAAAATGTTCCAAATTGTGACCATCATTCCAGGCACCATCACTCCCTGACGCTTCTGTATTGTCAGAAATTGACCAGATCAAACTGAATCTGTGAACATGCAAAAACAAAAAACAACTAAATAACCCCCCCCCCAAAAAAAAAAACAGTAAAAGAAATTAATGAATTTTCTGTTTTCTGTGGTTGCTTAGATAGACAGTTATTCCGAATGCAGAACTTTAGAAAACTATAAATAATGATTGCTTAATAAAAGTAGTTTTACCAAAAGGATTTGGGATACTCTGCGTCCTGCAGATCCTGCAGAGTGATTCATACGTATGATCCACCCCAGAGGAGGGCAGCTATGCCCCTTAATTCTCTCAATTTAGAATCACTTTGTGCAACTTTGGCTGAGTGGAATTCAGGGGAGGCATTACTTCCATTATGTTATTTAAAAAATAATTTGATAAAGTTTAAGCTCTGAAATAAGTTATTTCTCTGTAGGACTCTGTAACAGTCACTCAGACACACATTCGCGCATGCACACCTTGCAGCGTGCAACGCGAGACAAGAGCACAGGTGTGCGGTTGAGGCTGTGATTACGGCTAGTAATGAACACATAAATCTGTGCGTGCATTTCTCTGTATGTCTGTGATATGCATTGCAGCCTGGAGGGGGGATGTTAGAGAGAGTGTCTGTGTTTTCAGGAGAACCCCCTCTGTGCTGCAACATGGTCGCGCACAGTCCTCTATCCTCCAGATGGTGTAGGTGTCTCGCATACAGTTTTTTAACACACACCCACACACTCTGTCACGCAAATTTAAACTGCCAGACATAGAATAAGGAGCGGAGATGTAAATGATTACAGATTGGTGACAGGATTTGATTAATTACTCCTGATACTGCGTGAGTGTGCCGTGATGTTCGGCGAAATGCACAAAGATCCGCTTAATGGCAAAAGGCGCCTATGTAAATATAACTCAAACAATGTGTTTCATCAAGCCGCAGTGAGGATGTTTCTCTGCACTATGCTTCCACTAGAGTTTTATGTACCAACCCATTATGTCTATACTTATAGGACATTCAGAATATTAAAATAAACTGTTAATGTCTTAAAGAAGGAAAAACGAGATGTTTTTACTAAGTGAGAAAGCAGAGGTTGGTTTTTTTTAGCAGCAATTCGTCAAAATGTCATCTCAAAGTACAAGAAAACCAGATTCTACAAAACAGACAATAAGTCAAATTCATGCTACTGTAAACGATTTATAAGATTCATTAACACACATTCCAGTTTAATCAGTCCAATTTTGATTACTTGAATTCAAGAATTTATTTTAAGCAAAATAAAAGAACATGGGATTTTACCAAACTCTTATATTAATGAATTAATTACTGGTAAGAACCAGTAACTACTTATCCTAGCAGCTTTTCCCAAGGCAGGAAAATCCACAGACAAATATGTGCTAAGCTCAATATATTAGATTTGTTCTATAAATTCTAGCCTTTTTCATAAAAAGCTCCATCATTAATTTGCAAAGACACAAAGATCAAGCATGTTGAAATCAAAGGAAGAATGACTTGCTATAAAGTGTTGCACATAAGTTCCAGAAAACTCCATGTTGTACCTTTTTTTATTTTGTTTTGTTTTATTTTGTCTTGTTTTCAAGCAAAACTGTAACAAAATAAATTATAACCATCTTTGTCTCTCTGCATGGCAGCGAGAAACATTGCGTATCAAATGCACACCTTTTAAATCATTTGTAATTGCTCCGTCACACAATTAACCCTCAGCAACACCGCTTCTGCCTTTTGCAAAACACCCTGAGCGTTCAGCAATGTGCCATTGTGAAGCGTGTTTTGTGAAAGGGGCTATAGAGAATAGATTGCGATGCCACAACATTGTGTTTCCATTAGAGGAGAACAGTGTGGCGGCAAAGTTGCTGAATAACAACTTTGTCGCTACATTCAAAAAGCGATTTGCATCAAAATCTGGTGACTTTACTGGTGCCATTGTAGACTTTTGAAGACTAATGTGAAAGCATGAATCAGTCGGGTTTTTTTTCCCCATCTCAACACGCTCTGGGTCCAGCTGTGGGCTCCTTCCCAGTCCCAACGCTTTCACAGACCTCACACAGCGGGCCCCACCACCTGCAGTTGATGCCTTCCTGCATCCAGACTGTAAATAAATCACACAAAGACACAACATGGCGATTCCCCTCACACTCACAGTGAGAAGTAAATGTAAACATATTTATTGTTTAAAATCATTTGGTGTGCTGAAATGAAGCAGAACGTTTCTATTGTCTTTTGGCGTGAGTTGTAAACAACGCTTGTAAAAAAAAAATGTTGTGGTTAACGATCTAATGCAATTGGGTAAAACTGGATTGCTTTGTACTGCACTGGCTGGTAGGACATCATATTTAAAGTTGCCGTGTTGACACTGTGTATCAATAACACAACTGACTTGTTGCATGGACGAACTGGCAACACCTGATGAATGTCTTTAGTGGCTGAGATGACAAAGTTCATGGTGAGCGGTGGAAGCATTGTACAATGGTAAAGAAAGAAAGGTCTCAGGAAAATATTGCTAACCATAGTGAATTATGATGTTACGTCTTTCAGCATTTCAAATTGTGCAACCCAAATAGAAAACAACTAAATTAGAAGCTACAACTAGCACTACTGCATAACCTTATGAAGAGTTTTGCTTCATATTGATTCAGCAAATATTGGATGGATGGATGGATGGATGGATGGATGGATGGATGGATGGATGGATGGATGGATGGATGGATGGATGGATGGATGGATGGATGGATGGATGGATGGATGGATGGATGGATGGATGGATGGATGGATGGATGGATGGATGGATGGATGGATTTTAATTTCTCAGTAATTTGTTGTTGTTGAGTTATACACTTATTTAAAAGGTTTACAGTACATGATGATCCATTTTATGTTACAGCCTCACACCATTAAACGGAAAGTTATTTATCATTTCTGACATCGTATTTGACTTATAATAAATCATCGTGCTTCTCCCCATCAGTAAAGGTTTCCAGAGCTGTCAAGTGGGGAAGGATTCTGTGTTCAACCGGCAGTAAAAATGTATATTTTAGGGATAAGCGCTACACTAATAATCAATACAAGCTGTCCAGTGACAACAGGCTTCGAATGTAGAAACTTTCTCCACACTGTTTTCACTGGCTTACAGACTGAATGTGTCGCAGTATCACTTTTAACAAGGCAGACGCAATCACATTGCTGTGCACTTGCAGTCTGACAGCCCAGACATTTGAGATTTCCAAGAATGATATAAAGCTTTCACGGAGCAGAGGAGAAACCCAAATCATGTCACTCCAAAAAAACTTCCACGGAAATTCTCCAAAACACAGTTCTGTGAAAATCCCACTAATGTGCACTAAGAAAGATTTTCTCTGCTCTTTATTTGTTTTTGTGAGTAAATGGGTCCCTTAAGACCGAGCTATGTGGCCGCTGAGACAAAGGGGTATTTTACAACTCCCTCCAGCCATTTAGGCAGTTATTTCTAAAGCAGTTGCAGCCACTTTAGCTTGGGTCCCACACGGCGCTGTGGGCGGATATGGATAGACAGGGCAATTACACTGGATTTCTCATTTTTCACACACACACAAACCCACCCGTAGTTATGCGCGGTTTTAATAGCACTGCGAGTTCAACCATCTTGGGAGGCGACCATGAGACACATGGACAGCTGCCCTTAGCCTCGGTTCTGAGCCGTCCTGAGCCAGCTAGTAAAGTAATCTATGGCATCATTAAGAGAATTCATTAACATACGTTATCCTTGAACATCTGATAGCAAAAAGAAAAAATGGACTAATCAGCTCTCTCTTTTTTTGTTCCTCCCCTGATATCCTACATACTGCTCGTCTTATGTGTGTCTTGGACGGGCATCAAGTCCACCTCGTCAGGAGCTAAACACCTCCACAAGACTAAACAGTCTAATCTGCAAGTTCAGAAATCCTGATTTTTTTACTTCCCGGGGTCGTTGGGAGAAAATCTGAGACGGAGTTGTATGCCACTTAAAAATTGCGGCTAAAGATAGCACCGTGGCTGGCAGGACCTTTCCCGGTATGTGACTGTGGGTGGTTTAGAGGCTCCTCTGAACTCCTGCTGCTTTTCTGTAAAGAACCGAACAGCCTGCAGCCCGATAATGACTCTGCTGAATAGCTGCATGATTATACCTCTTTCTGTGAAGTGTTTATCTTTTCCCCCCTTCTGCATTTTTTTTCTACATCTACCCTCTTTGTCTGCTCTCTCTTTCAGCCTTTATTCTTATCTTCTCCTCTTCTTTGTTGCTTCCCCCACATTTTTACTGTCTGTACACCAATTCATCTTCTTCTTCATTGACCTTTCTAGAGCTCATTATCAACAATCCACACTTGTAACTTCAGTCTTTTTAGCATTTGTCTGTCTGGCTGGCCCTTTCCACACAAACACGTTAAACCTGCAACAATAACCGAGAACTCCAAAAGATTTTAAATATTAAGAGTTACAATCACTTGTTTGTTCCTAATCTGACTAGAGTCATTTAGGACAGAGTATCTGGTGTCATACATTTAGAGCAACTCATTGCTTTTAGGCCTTGCGATGACATCTATATGCACCAGTCCAGTTGGTCGGATCTGGAACCACAGGACCAGTGACCTGGTGTTGCTCATTGGCATTGTAGCAGCAGTTTGTGTTTTTGAAGACATATTCCAATTAATTTTAGGTTTTAATCCTTGTTTTATTAGGTAGTTGTTAGAATCAAAAACAGCTTTATTAGAAATACCAGCATTCTTGTTGTAGTGATTCGTGAAGAACTTCTCAGCAACATGTTCAGTCAGATTGTATTCTTATCAACCCATCCTTTGTTTGATGACCTTGTGTTTATGCTTGTGCAAAAAGTCAGCGTGTGTGCATGATCCCTGCATCATTAATTCATGCCTCCACACACTCTGCTAAACCCCTCTCCTGGTCCAGCACCAGTTCTGTGCTCCTCTGTGTCTTCAGTCACCTTCTATTATCGCTCCATACATTTGCATCTTTCGTTCCTCTGCCAACGCCCACCTCTGCACATGCCGACACTTAGTGTGCACCGACATCAACACATAGCAAGTCTTCACACCGAGGCCCGTAATGCATGCTAAGGCATTATAATGACTTAATGCTAATCTTACAGCATCGCATTATTAGTTGTTAATGTATTCTGGGACACTATTAGCTGAGAACACTAATACTAGGGTGCTATTAATGCTCAACGCTAATGCAGCAACAGTGAGAGTCCTGAGCCAGGCCGCCCATCCAGGATTACGTGGAGCTTTATAATCCCTTGTTAGCTAGCAGCAGAGGCATATAGATCACACCACAGAGATAATCTGGGAGCTGTGTGACAGCCATACACCTCGTCTTGTCCTCATCTTCTCTCCTAAGCTACTCCCTCTGCGATATTTGCCCTGTGAGCTATTTTGATAATAAAGTACGTCTCCATAACACACCTGTTGACAGGACGGTTCGTTTGAGTAAACCTCCAAAGTGCAGCGCAGACTTCAAAACGTAAAGCCATTGAGGAAGAACTTTCATTTGATGCTTTGTTAATTCCCCTTCGCAGTTTCTGAGGTGAAAAAAAAAAATGCCTCCGGAAAACAGGAACTCAGACATGTTTTGTGCGTCTCAGTGGGTGGATGCCCTAATTGCAGACTCAAATGTTGAGCTTTCAGCATTTTGTGGGTCAAGGCCATTATTTCCAATGAAAACAGTGGTTGATCTCTCAGCTGTTACACAAGCCGTACCAGCACACACCACCATTATTATCAAGACACATATGCACATTATTTATAATTCACAAAAATTAT
This sequence comes from Poecilia mexicana, assembly GCF_051168715.1. Lineage (NCBI taxonomy): Eukaryota > Metazoa > Chordata > Actinopteri > Cyprinodontiformes > Poeciliidae > Poecilia > Poecilia mexicana. The sequence goes on along the minus strand of NW_028263385.1, from coordinate 16,869,875 downwards.
GCTGAGAACCCATATTGTAGTGTTATCTTCACTTCTGCAGATTTCTGATCTTAAATCTCATCAGATTGTATAGCTAAGGATAGTGAGGCACAAAACAAATTAGAGAAGGGACTGACAAAACTTAATGAGACTCAGTTTACATTTTGCTTTAATCCTCTTGTATTAAATAAACTCCTTTGAGAATCTGTTGTGCATTTCTACACAAAGAATAGCTTCAAATCTAGGATATTAAACTGCCCACTTTAGTTCTTTCCACATTTTATCTGCTGGATTAATGTAAATACTTTGACCTCGTTCCTGTGTTTAGTCATATTCAATACATGAATTCTTATGACTCATGGTTTTGTTTTTAATTTTTTTCTTTTTGAGTCTTCTGTCATATTCTAATTATAAAGGTCTTGATTTCATTACCTGCAAGTGGGAAATTATCATAATTAACACACATGCATGCTCGAAAACATCAGTCTGTGTGTAATTAAGCTATATGATGTGTTTCAGTTAATAAATTGAGTTTCTGAAATAAATTAGCTCTGCTGTAATAATTCTAATTATTAGAATATTACCATACTGGTACTTCTATCAGTTCTAGGTCAGTATTTGGCAAAAGACCTTATTGGAATCGTGTCTTGCTCCTTGACTCGGTTTCTTCTGAGTTTCACGAAACAAACGCTCCAAAATTTATCCTGTTCCTTTTTCTTTCATCATTAATGAAATGCTACTGTATCTTCCTAAGCTTGAAGCTTGAATTTCAACCCCTTATAAGCTCTGCAAGTGTTCCCACACCACCTCTGTTCTTAATCCAGTCTCAATGATGGATGTGTCCTTGATGCTGATTGGTGCATATTCCAAACATGCCAAACGCTGCGTTGAAAAAGCTTTGCTGCCATCTTCTAGTGAGAGTTATGGCCAATTTTGTCCAAACTTTCTAATTTATCCATCAAGTTTCCAGATTTTAATCTTGCGTTTGTTACGTTCACATGAACAATCTCTACTCAAGTTAGCTTTGGTTTGATGTTCCTTATAGTATGTTTCTAGTAATTATTCTCTGTTTAAAGTGAGGATCATTTCTGCTGCTGGCTGTCAACCCCCAGATTTTCTGCCCAAAGTTAATAACATAATGTAGGAGAAAAGCAGGTGTTGCTGAAGTACCATCTTCCTTATCATACGTTCATATTCTCAGAGCACTGATTGGTAAACTGGAAATGATTTGTTGGGGGAAACTTAACCTGCCCTGATGAGATTATGTTTTCATTATATGTTACCATGGTGATGGTCCAAAGCAGGAGGTAAATTAGCTTTATGATACTGAAAATCATGAAATGAACTTAAATTTATCTCAATAAACAACTAATGCTGCTCCCTGAATATCCATTGCTATATTGAGCTGGCGACATGGGTGAAATAAACAGACTCCCGGTTTCTAAAACTGGTGTATATCAATGCATTTTATTTGCTTTACTGTAGGCAACTCAACTAAATAAATGATCTATTTATGAACTAAAGTCTAATGAATCTGGCAACGATCAAATTTGTGACAACCTTTTTGAAGTTGTGTCCCATTTAAGTGGAAATTTATGATTGCAATGCTTTAAAATGTTAAATGCGTAATTAGCTACAGGGTTAAATAACTCCATATCTTGTTACTGGCGGTTAGTGAGCTTGCTATCGTGCATTGTTGTAACTGTCTTATTATTCTTACCTAACACTAGAACAAGTTATCTGAAAAGGAGGATGTTCAGGTAAGAAACAAACTTACTCAGCATTGTTCTTTTTTGTTTTTGTTATCAGTTTCTGGGAAGAAAACATTAGAAAAAAAAAAGGTGGGAGACATGATAAGAGGAGCTGAGGACACAGCTTAAAGATGAGAAAAAGAGAGGGCAACAAAGGTAAAGGAGAGGAGAGATGAGAGGTGAAGAAGGGGTGATAGGATGAGTGGAAGAGCAGGAGGTAAAAAAAGGGATTGTTGGGGGGCAGGAGAAGCTTGGGGAGATAATGTACTGTAGCCTGATTAATGTCAAAGGCACTGAGTCTTGAATACTTATGAAGCAGATGTCAATGGAGCTTTACCCTCCAAGGTTACACAAAGGAGGGGTGAGATGGGGTGTTAGATTTACATTTAGGACAGAGAAAAAAAAATGGAAGATAAAATAAATGTAAGAATTAAACCGAGAAAGGAACTAACTGAGACAAAAAGATTTCAAATAAAGCAGGAGCTGTGTGTGGAGAGGATCATTAATAAAGGGAAAAAGTCAATAATTAAAAAAAAAAATACCAATACAGATTTTTCTTTGGACTTTCATTTTTAGAAGGTCATGTTTCCACAATGAAACAATTTCACTCATACCCAGTTAAAAAAAAAAACTTCTGAAACTTCAACACATACATTTCGTCTTTAAACGTTTCCTAATATATCCAGGAACTTCTCAACACCTACGTTTATTTTCTATTTCCAAACATTTAAGAGTTTGGAAGATAACAGCAGCCCACTTGGTATTGATTAAGTACTGTACTACAATAAAAGCCTTGTTCAGCCACCGGTCACACACTTTGAGAATGTACAATTTTAAAGGAAGTCATATAGTCTTCTTCTACTGGTGTAGCATGAGAAGATGTGGCTATTCAACACTAATAAATAATATCTAATCTTGCAAGAGGTTGGTAGAGTCACTTTGTTTTGGTCTGGGCTCTGAAACTATATTTGACTAGAATCAGTGGACCCAAAGAGAGATCCAAATCAAATAAATGGGTAACTAGAGAATGTACTTTTAAGATAATGATATACAATTTATGTAAGCTATAATGAAGATTTTTTAAACTGGTCTGTGGGTACAAAAAAAAATGGTTTGTTTACACGTAAAAAAAACAAAGGAACAAAGTGTGATATGACATATGGGGACAAACTGGCAATGGAGCAATCTGACCAAGAGGCACTGTTGCTACTGTTGCTGAGCCAAAACATTAGATGCAACATTTAACACCACAAGCATATGGAACTATGGCTATTGGATCAGAGGCTAATAACTCATTAAAACCACATGCAAATGTAAAAATAATGAATAAAAATATCTGTGTTGCACATCACTTGATTTCACAAAAAAAAGATCAAACTGTAGACGATATTCTTTTCTCAAACTGTAGCTGCTCCTATTATTTCGTGCAATCCATGAAACTCAAACAAGTCAATTACATCTGCATTTTTACGAAACCTTTTATTCAGTAAATGGAAGTGAAAGTAATATTTTTTGAGGATTGCTTGCAAATGACGCATGCAAAGCTATAGGTGTATCTGTGTGAGCATTTGTGGAAGTATTTGTGGGTTTGTGTCAACTGCAGAGCAAAGCAAAAATGCTTTAGATCGAGACAGTGAAGCTTGTGTGCATGACCCGAAAAACCTACACGTGACTGAATTTTACAAACTGAACATTCATCTTAACTGAGTGTATTCAACGCCGAAAGGGCAATGGAGATTGCAGCTGTAATTTATTCTTTAAAAAAAAAAAAAAAAAAAAAAACCCTGACACATAGAAACCAACATCCATGCAGGAACACTCTTGATCTTACCTTGTAAAGACCGTTGGGAGAAACTTGTGGCCAACAATGGATCTCACAGCCTCGTTGTTATTGGTGACGGAGCACGTAACTTTCAACTCTGACCATGAGAAGCAACCTTGACCCCGGTGTAACCTCCTGGGAGAGTTATAATGATACTATGATGCATCTAATGACCTTTGGGCAAAAGACAGTACAGTGATGAAAGGTCAAGAGCAGCCACAATGACCTCAGGAAGAAAGTGACTGGATTTTACAGATTACCTTTCCTAGACAGTC